>NW_026705173.1:0-369975 GCF_029867415.1 Vicia villosa
GCACACCTGGAGAGATTGTACCATGAACAATTCTACATGGGTCAAACCAAGATAAGTCTGAAAGAATTGGCTAGCATCAAGAGGAAGTTCACGAAGCCTATAGATGATTACTTGAACAGGTTCTGTTTGTTGAAATCAAGATGCTTCACGGTTGTCCCAGAACATGAATTAGTCGAAATGACTGCGGGCAGTTTAGACTATTCAATCAGAAAGAAAACTAGATACCTAATACCTAAGGGATGTGGCCCAATTGGCATACAGGGTTCGACAAGTCGAACGATTAAAAGCAGAAAAGGCCAGAGCAAATAAATTTACAAGAAAGAGAGGGTAGCATACATTGAAGCTGAAGACGTTGACGACGAATCTTTCAAAGATTCGTACAGCGTGGAAGAGGTCGAAATAGACCTAGCTGAATTGAAAGAAGCACCACCTTATTCTTGCAAATTGCTCACCCCTTCTAATGGAAAAAATCTAGTTGAGAATGACAAAAGCGATAGATTTCCTAAGAAAACTTATACATTTGACGTCACTAAATGTGACGAAATATTTGATTTATTAGTAAAAAGATGGTCAGATGATAGTGCCTCCTAATTCCAAAATTCCTCCGTGTAGAACAACGGAAGAAGCGAGACTTTTTGTAAATATCATGGTTTTTTAGGCCATAAAACCTCACAATGTTTTTCTTTTCAGGGATCTAATTCAGAATGCTATCAAGGATGGACGTTTGAAATTCGCTGATAAAACCAAGAATCATATGAAGGTTGACACAGACCCTTTGAATGTTGCTGACACTAACCTGTGTGAACCACTTGACGTAAACATGGTGGAAGTGTCTGAAATCGATGTTGCTGAATCGGAGATGATTTCAACTAGAAAGCAGGCTTACTGAAAGCCTAAATGACAATACAATCTTCAATACTGATATTGAAGAATACTTTGATACAGAGATAACTGAAGATCTGAAAGGGAAAACTAGCGAGGCCATTGAAGACCTCAGGGCGAAACTTCAGCAGATACAGATTTCTGAAGCTCCTCCGGCAGTTGTTAACATGGTCAATGTTAGGCGGCCTTTGTCTGAAATAGAAGAACTAGAAAAGTGGCTGATAAGGGAGAAAGGTAAATATTGAAATCCCACCGAGAGGGGGAGAGTTTGAAGGATTATCTCTGGAATTGTCATGAGAAAAATGGTGGAAAAATGCTAATGTGCCCGAGGTGTTCGATTATGCTGAATCGAAGGGGTTCAAGCTAACTTTGAAAGGGCCTTACGAGGAGAGAATGGAACAACCCTAGAGAGGAGGAGAAACTATTGTGGAAGGTATACCCAAGGACTGAAGAAAGCTTAGTAGGTTTCTTGGTCAGATGTCACAAAGAAAAACACTGAGGTTGTATTGTGTCCCAGATGTGGAGCAGTCTATGACGAACTACTAGCGCGATCATTCGAAAGAGTATATTTCTACATGGGTTCGAGAAACTCAGGGACTTCTTCCCAACATGTATGTGTTTGATAACTGGACCCTCATCGAAGACACTACGCCAAATTTAAGTTTTAGCAGCACACCTACTAAAGCGCTTCTAGTAAAAAGCGCTGTTATAGGTTGCACTAAAAACAAAATAAAAAAACACGCTAAAAAAGCGCTCTTAAAGGGGGGGGGGGGGGGTAATGAAAGCGCTTTTCAAAAGCGCTCTTATAGGGGGGGGGGGGGCTATGAAAGCGCTTTCTAAAAGCGCTCTTAAAGGGGGGGGGGGGGGGGTATGACAGCGCTTTTCAAAAGCGCTCGTTATAGGGGTCTTATAGTGGGGGATATGAAAGCGCTTTTGAAAGCGCTCTTAAAGGGGGGGGGGGGTTACAAAAGCGCTTTTTAAGAGAAAGCGCTGGCATAAGGGTGGGCCCTTCTAAAGCGCTTTTCAGAAGCGCCCTCGTAGGTGTTTTAAAATAAAACAAATTAAACTTGCCCCAATTAATTTCAGAAGCGCTTCTCAGTATCTTTCTCTCTCTTCTCCTCGCGAACAAACACCCAGAATCCCTAAATCTCAGAATTCTTCCCTAAATCAATTTCAGTTCCTCCGTCCTCCGTCTCCGCCGCCGTTTCCGCCTCCGTCTCCGCCTCCGTTCGCCATTTCCCGCCTCCGTCCGTTCTCCGGTTCTCCCTCCGTTCTCCGTTCTCCCTGCATCCCTTTAGGTAATTTCTAAGTTTTATTGAATATGCTGTATGTGGGTTGCTATATGTTCTTATTCATACTGCTATATGTTTATGAATATGCTTATGAGAATTTGTTTGGAATTTTATATGGAACATTTAGAATCTTTAGAACTGACATTTAGAAACAACACTGACATTTGGAACAACACTGAGTTTTGGTGGAAAGATTGAGGAAATTCTGAAATTCTGGGGGAGTTTCATAGTTATGGTGAATTGATGAAATTGGATGATCATGTTTTGTGTTGTTGTTTGGATAATCATGGTAGAATTAAGATTTAGTAAATCTTACATGTATGATTATGAGTTTTGAATCTTCCTTATTAGTTTTTATGAGAGTTTAGGTGGTTTGAGTTGTGACATAAAACTAAGATTCAATGATGAATTGGTGTAAAATTAGAAGATGGGAAATATGGTGTTTTGATAGTTAAAACATGTGTATAACTTGTTCCATGAATGGTGATAGATCAAAATTAGGGAAATAATTAGGGGTCATTCTTATGCCATAATATTGGCGTAGCTTTTTGGTTTGTTGGTTGTTGTGGTTTGTTGAATTGGAGTAAAATTAGAAGATGGAAATATGGTTGTTGTATCATTAAAAAAACCACTTTTAATGATACAAAGAAATTTATAAAAAAAAAACAAAAGCTATAACAAACGGTTGCTATAGTAAATAGAAAATTAAGAGTTGCATTTTAAACTTTTTGCTTCTTAGAGAAATAACACCCTCTTATTTTCCAAAAAATACTTGAATTCATCCTTTTAAAATGTTAAAACTTGACACTTTGTTTTCTTTAAAAATGAATAATTTTATTGCATGCACTTTAGTTCATTTTAATAAAAAAATATGTATACATGTGTTTCTCTATTTATTTTTTTTGGTTACATGTGTTTCTCTATTTTTATTTATAATATAAGGAACATGTGTTTCTCTATTTTTTAGTTCAAATTTGCTTTCATAAAAAATGTTTGAATTTTAATATAAAAAGAAATTTCACTTTTTTAAATTTATAGTTTGTTATAGTTTGTTATTTTCTTCTTTTTAAATTTTAATATCAATTTAGTGTCTCTCAACCAATTTTTTTGGTTTGTGGACTTATATTACCTTGAAATAAGGTAATGTCTTCTTTAAGAAATCAGGTATTCTGATTAGGTATTCTATTATGATGATAGCTATTTATTATCTTGACAGAATTCCTTAGTACCCTGATAGAGAAACCAAGAAGCATTTGTTTAGCTTAATTAAGTCATGGATAAGACATGGATGAGATCAAACCGATTGTCGAAAGAGTACGAGAAAGGGGGTATGGGGAATTCGTTGAGTTTGCGGTTAAGCACTCCGAAGACCCGCTTCGAATGCCGTGTCCTTGCTTGGGTTGCTGTTATGGGGATAAGGTTGACGGGAAACAGTTGGGATCCCATTTACTACGGTTTGGAATTGATAGAAGTTATACATGTTGGACAATGCATGGTGAGAAAAGTAACGGGAATGCTGGGTCGAGTTGTAATAGGAAGTATGCTTCAAACGACGATTGCACAGGACACATACGATTGCGATCGAGTCGAAGAGATTGCCAGAAGCGCTTGAAGAAGATCTTGCGGATTGTCCCAAAATGTTTGAGAGGTTGGCAAAGCGATGCAGAGAAACCGTTGTATGATGGTTGTTCAAAATTCACAAGATTGTCTGCGGTGTTAAAGTTGTACAACTTAAAGGCGGACAAAGGAATGGTCCGGATAAAAGTTTACACAGAGTTATTAGCCCTTATGAAAGATATGCTACCAGAGGATAATGTTCTTCCCAATCGAACGTATGAAGCCAAAAAGATGTTGTCCTCTATTGGCATGAGCTATGATAAGATACATGCATGTCCAAACGATTGCGTTTTGTTTCGAAACGAGTATGCAGCATTGAATGAGTGTCCTAAATGTGGTGCCCCTCGATATAAGAAAAAGTTTGTCTCCTGCTAAAGTCTTATTGGTATTTTCCTATAATTCCGAGATTTAGACGCATGTATCGTAGTGAGACCGATTCAAGACACTTGACTTGGCATGCAGATGAAAGAATTATTGATGGAATGTTGCGACATCCGGCAGACTCACCACAATGGATGAAAGTTGATACTGATTATCCTGAATTTGGAAAAGAAGCAAGAAACCTTCGGTTGTCATTGTCTACTGATGGAATGAACCCGCATGGTATTCAAAGTATCTCGCATAGCACATGGCCTGTGATTCTTATGATCTATAACCTACCTCCGTGGCTATGTATGAAGCGTAAGTACATGATGTTATCAATGCTAATTTCTGGGCCTAAACAACCAGGGAATGACATAGACGTATACTTGGCACCGTTAATCGAAGATTTAAAGTTTTTGTGGGACAACGGTGTGGAGGTTTACGATGGGTATGGGAAGGAAAGTTTCAACTTGAGGGCGATGTTGTTTGGAACAATTAATGATTTTCCAGCATACGGAAATCTATCCGGGTACAGCAATAAAGGTCAAAAGGCGTGTCCCGTTTGTGAAGATGAAACCGATACGACACGATTGGATCTTTGTCAGAAGAATGTCTTTCTCGATCATCGTAGATTCTTAAATTCTAATCATCACTACCGTGGGTGGAGAAAAGCATTCAACGGAAAGGCCGGACATGGTACAGCCCTGCCTTTTTTGTCAGGTGATCAAATTTTTGAAAAGGTGAAAGATGTGAGCACTCAGTTTGGCAAGCCTTTTGCACATTCACTTGTCAAGGGTGGGTGGAAGAAGAAGTCCATTTTTTTTGAACTTCCATATTGGAAGTCATTGTACGTAAGACATTTCCTGGATGTTATGCATATTGAAAAAAATGTATTTGACAGCGTTATAGGTACGTTACTCAATATACCAGGAAAGTCTAAGGATGGCGTTAACATAAGGAATGACATGGTAAACATGGGGATGAGAACTGAATTGAGACCCGTGACGAAAGGAAGACGGACATATCTGCCACCTGCTGTTTACACTCTATCTAGAAAGGAGAAGAAAACATTGTGTAAGTTCCTCAGTGAAGTTAAAGTTCCAGAAGGCTACTCTTCAGATATTAGAAGACTTGTGTCCATGAAAGACCTCAAGTTAAAGAGTTTGAAGACGCATGATTGTCATGTTATAATGGAACATTTTTTACCAATAGGTATACGTTCTATTCTGCCAGAAAAAGTAAGAAGCGCAATAACTAAGCTGTGTTTCTTCTTCAGGTCAATTTGCAGTAAGGTGGTCGATCCCGCGATCTTACCAACATTGCAAAAAGAGATAGTTGTTACTTTATGTGATCTTGAAATGTATTTTCCTCCCTCGTTTTTTGACATAATGGTTCATCTAGTCGTTCATCTTGTGAAAGAGACACAATTGTGCGGACCAGCTTATATGAGATGGATGTACCCTGCTGAACGTTATATGAAAATATTAAAAGGGTACGTGAAAAACAGAAGTCGACCGGAGGGTTGTATTGCCGAATGATACGTTGTTGAAGAAGCGGTTGAGTTTTGTACTGAATATCTGTCAAATGTTCAATCAATTGGACTCCCCAAATCTCATATTGTCGAAAAAAAAGAAGGAAAAAGGCTAATTGGAAATAAAGTTGTGACAGTATCAATGGTCGAACGGGATCAAGCGCACTTGTATGTTCTGCACAATGAGATTGAGGTTGAGCCGTATGTTGAAATGCACAAGGTTGTTCTCCGAGATTTAAATCCAAATAGAAATAAGAACTGGATAGTACGAGAGCACAATCGAAGTTTCATACCGTGGTTTAGGGATCATATTTATTCAAAGTATCGTTCAGATCCTGCTTCAGTAACAGAAAGGTTGAGATGTTTAGCCTATGGTCCAACTGTAATTGTGCTTTCTTATAGCGCATACGCTATTAATGGATACACATTTTATACCAAAGAACAGGATGATAAAAGTACTATGCAAAATAGTGGTGTTACCTTGGTAGCTGAAGCAATGCACATATCAAGTGCGAATGACTTAAATCCGAAATTTGCAAATTTGTCATATTTTGGGGTTATCGAGCGCATTTTGGTGTTTGATTACGCGAAGTTTCAGATTCCTGTATTTGGTTGCAAGTGGGTTGAAAATAATAGTGGCATACGAATGGATAAGTCAGGATTTTTGCAAGTGGATCTCAATAGGGTAGGGTACAAAGATGAGCCTTTCATTTTAGCCTCTCAAGCTAAACAAGTGTTCTATGTCAATGATCCGACAAGTACGAAATGGTCTATAGTGCTTTTATCTAACAAAATAGTAGATGAAAACATTGAAGATCAAGGTGATATTGGTGTTGGCATTGAATCTTGTACAAGAAACGATCAAAATGAGAATGAATCTTGTACTAGAAATGATCATAATGAGGGTATTTGGATCAATCCAACCGTCCGCGTTGTTAAGAGACGCGTAGAACACAATCCTACCAAGAAAAGAAAGAGACGTTAGTGATAAAGGTAATAGTATACATATTCCGACTAATTTGTTTTATTCAATTTGTACCGATTGTTTTAATCAATAGTATAGTACTTATTCAATTTTGGTGCATATTCTCGTTTTGTACATAACTTTTGAACCATGTATCCGTTTGTCGACTTCTTTACATGTAACTATACTATTTTGACGATTCCGGAGCTGCTCATGCACTTATATGTTCATTTCGGGACTGTTTTTTTTATCGGTTTTGCTTCTGCCCGTAATCAAAAGTCGGGCTTAGGGTCTGAATTTCGGAAAACCGACTTTATTTTTGAGTCCGTGGGGACGTTTTACCATAGCCATGTAAATTTCGTTCAATTCCGACAACTTTATTTTTTGACGCTTATTTTGATTTGTACCGATTTCGTTTCCGATTTACTTGTACATGCATGGTTTGACTTCCATTTTACTTGTATAGATTGTTAGCTTATTAATAGTGTACTAATGTGCTTTAGTTTGTTTGATACAGGTTAAATGGCTCCGGATAGAGATGCTCCACCTGAAAACTCACAAGAAAGAGATGCTCAAGAAAGAGATGCCACGGATACAAATGCTCCACCTGATACTGAAGCAAAAGAAGTTGCACGAGGCATCACTATCATGAAGGGAATCGTTCGACATAGAGACCAAGGATTAGTATACCGATTGGAATGGAATTCTGATAAACAAGCAATTGGTCCTAATTCTGCAAAGTTGACAAGTTATATTGGTACACTTGTTCGTATGCATATTCCGGTCTCCGTAGCTAAATGGAATCTGAAAAGCGAAGACTTGGATGCGAAAAAAAAAGCGATTTGGGACGAGCTTCAGGTATATATCATATATGGTTAATTGTTGTTATTATCTTGACGATAAATTGTTTAAATTACTTATACTAACACACTATGAGTATGTTTTTTTGCAGAGGACTTTTGAGATACCAGATGATCGTAGACGCTACATACTTGGTTTGGCCGGCAAAAGATATAGAGGGTGGAAAGCTTTTTTGACAAACACTTATCTTAAGGATAAAGATGGAAACTTTCTTGAAGAGGCACCGGGACGGCCAAAAAAGTATGAGATCTTCATTGGTGAAGAAGATTGGGCTAAGTTTGTAGAGCAAAGAGATGAAGATTTTCGGAAAAGGAGTGCCAAGAATAGTGCGAGAGCATCCAAACCCGCATATCCATACAAAAAAGGGCGTTTGGGATATGCACGCTTGGAGGATAAAATTGTAAGTAAATAGAAATGCGTTTTAATTAATTGTCTAAATGTGTTTTATTTGACGATTTTATCATTTGTGTCAATGCATAGTTAGAGGAGACTAAAAGTGAGGAAACCTCACTTCCTGAACATGTGTTGTGGAGGGAAGCTCGTGTGGGCAAGGATCATGCTGTCGATCCCGAAGTTCAGAGAGTTTTTACTGAATGTGTAAGTATAATACTGTGTCTTTAATTAAATCAAATGTTTTTTAATATATAAATAATTTTTTAATGTAAATGAATTACAGGAGACCTTGTCGCAATCGGCATCCACCGGTGAGGGGAGCGTACTTAGTAGAGCACTAGATGCTCCTGAGTATCCCGGTCGGGTGAGGGGTAAGGGTCATGGTGTGACTCCAACCTCTTTTTACAAGAGTCCTAGGAGAAGAAATCCTTCAAATGAAGAAGTGTTGCAAAAGTTGGCGGAATTGCAAGCACAAGTCTCTGAATTGCAAAGAGATAAAGAGGCGTATATGAGAGAAAAGTGCAACACTTCATCGGTGAAAGAAACTAGTGATAAGGCTAGTATCAACTATCAAAGGAAATTTCCCGAGGTAATTATAATTTTTTTTCCTTTTAAATTGTTCTATTTTATTAATGATAATGACTTTATATTTACTATTGGTTTAGGGCATTTCATCTTGCCAACTATACTTATCGGAACCAAGTTATCGACTAGTTGGCAAGGGAAAAGTGCACAACACTTTGGGAGATTTACTTCACCATAGACCGCTCCCGGATGGACACCTGAAAGTATCGGTGGATGTTGTAGTAGATCATGATGCGATGCTACCGGTACCTGACATGGTCTCAGAGACGACATTGCTGCGAGATGCAATAGGATCATTTGTTGCATGGCCCTCGGAGCTCATTACCATTAGTGATGAGGTATATTGAAAACGATTATGAATCATTTAGTTTTCGAATGTCAATTCTAAACCGTTTATTAATTATTTTTTACATTTTAATTTTAGACTGCTCCTATAAAACCCACAGTTAAGGGTAAAGGGATTTTACAGGAGGAGGAGTCCGTTGCATCACTAAAAGAGGTACATTTAAAGTGTTAATAATTAATCTGAATCTAAATCTGCATGATTTTATATTTTACCTAACTTATATGACTTTTAGGCATCCGCTCGAGAGTCACAACAAGTGACGCAGCAAGTTCGTACCGTACCACCCACTGGTCCTCCGAAGCCAGCGGGAAAAAAAGGCGGTGCTTTTGTGCCTCGGTACCGGTCGACGCTCGCAACAATGGTTGATATGTCCGATTTGAAGGATGGTGCTTTACGTGAAATCGTTATGGATGAGAGTGTCTTCGGTATTGAATTCAAGTCACTTATTACACTTGATGACTTGGAGGAGATTTTTAAGCATGATCAACTAGGCGTCAATAACATGCACTCATACATCCGGTAATATTCCCTCATCCGATATATTATTTAATTAGTCCCACAATATAATTTATTTACACATTTCAATGAAAATAATCTAATGTTTATTATGTTTTTATTTAAGGTTGTTGTATGACAGAGTGTTGCGCGGGACTCCGTTGTCTAACAAATTCCGTTTCGTGTCTTCCGCCCACTGCAGCGGAATGGCAATTGCTTTGGAACGGGAATCAGTTAGACAGCGATTAGTCGATAGATTCATGTCCACCGGCAATACAGAATGTCTGCATCTTTGGGCGTATAATACCCGACCAGTAGGGTTAGTTTCTCATTCTTTGTTCATCTAATCTCTGTTTCTTTTGTGTATAGCAAAATTTTCATATAACCTATTGTTTTTATTTATAGAGCACACTGGTTGCTGCTTGCTATCAACCCTATAAGGGAAGTCGTGTATTATCTGAATTCGGTAAATGGTGAATGGACCAATTATCCGGCCATGAAGGACATCGTTGATTTGTAAGTGGGATCGTTCTAAATATATATTCGTGTATATTTATATATATATATATATATATATATATTTACTTATTTGTGGGATTGATCTAAACATATGCTTTTATATATTTGTTAATTAGATCAATACAAGTGTTCCGAAGTCAACGGGACGCACAGGTATCCCGAACTAAATCTAGCAACATTACTTGGATCCAAGTGCAGGTACATTATTTTTCACAATGTTGCTTATAATATATTTATGCTACTTGATAAAACAATGCACAACTATAGAATCTTATTTGTTTTTCTATGTAGTGTCCGCAACAGAAAAACAGTTACGATTGCGGATACTTTGTATTGAGGTTTATGAAAGAAATCCTTCAGGCAAATCAATTAGAGATTCCGCTCACGGTATGAATTTATAACTTAAGATAATTTCATATAATTTATTACATTTAACTAAATGTATCATTCATATTTTGTTTTTGTTTTGTAGTACCTTGACGAATTCCGTGCCGCTGGATACCCGAAACTTAAGTTGGAAGAAATAAAAGAGGATTTGTGTCATTTTTATATTAAGCGCTTTTTCATGTAGGATTTGTGTCGGATTGAAGTACTATAATATTATTGATGTTGTAATGATGTATATATATAATTTTGGATATTATAATGGTATTATATTAGTATATATATATATATATATTGTCTTACTGATGGCTGAAATAATATCGTCGAAAATAAATTACAGGTCGAAAATATTACAGGCTGAAAACATATTACAGGTCGAAAATATTACAGGTCGACTGGGAGGATTAAATTACAGGCTGCACATTAAAATACCTCATTTAGCTACTAAAGCGCTTTTTAAAAAACGCTCTTAAAGACCCACATACTAAAGCGCTTCTTTTTAAAAGCGCTGCCAAAGATTAATAAAAAAGCAAAAAAAAAAAAAGCAACATACTAAAGCGCTTTTGTAAAAGCGCTCTTATAGGGGGGCTATCAGAGCGCTTTTTCGGGAAAAAGCGCTCTTAAAGCCCACCCTATAAGAGCGCTTTTACAAAAGCGCTTTAGTATGTTGCGTTTTTTTTTATTTTTTACTCTCACAGGGGGGCCTATCACAGCGCTTTTCTGGAAAAAGCGCACTTAAAGGGGGGCCTACCAGAGCGCTTTTTCCTGAAAAGCGCTCTTAAAGGGGGGCCTACAAGAGCGCTTTTTCCAAAAAAGCGCTCTTATAGGGGGGGCCTACCAGAGCGCTTTTAAAAGCGCTTTCGTAGCCTATGCCAGCGCTGGCTTTGGCAGCGCTTTAAAGCGCTGTTAAAGGCCAAAAAAAGCGCTTTTAAAAGCCTTGCGCGTTGTAGTGAGAGGCCTGACAGCCCCCACCCTAGAGCTCGAAGGGTCACATTCAAAATCTCTGCAGACATACCCAGGGATAGATGGATGCGAGTTGGTACCAGAACCAACAAATGGCGAAGTTGGGACCAAGGGGGAAGAACTGCAATGGCATATAGGAAGAAATTCCAGACCTCAAATCGAGAGATGTACAGGTTGGGGAATTACAAGGGCAAAAACCCTATGTCTAGGTCCCAATGGAGAAGACACCAGAGGATGAAGAAGGCCCAAAGGGAATGTAAACCAAAGGAGATTGGAGAGTCTAGTAGCAACCAAATCCCAACGTAGGGGACAACGACAAGTAAACCTCCAGTGGAACGCAAGTTGTTCGATTCTAAAAATGAGAAGGAAGAAGAAAAGATGCATTCCAGCCCTTGGAAAGAAGACGATAGGATGACAAACAATTTCGACTCAGACGGAGTATCGTCTATAAACTTCAATTGCAATGTTGTGTCAGTACTCCCTCATGAGTTTAACCAAGAGACATAAGCTGAAGACTGTGAGGAAGCTGATGCAGAAGAGATGGAAAGACACAGACCTGTGTGTTATTATGTGCTAAACAATGGGGCAGTCGAAGAGCAGAATGCTTTCTTCGAGAGGCTTGATGAAGGTATGAGAAACCATCTAAAACCACTCTACATAAGGGCTAAGATTGAAAATGTTGGCATTAACAAAGTCCTAGTAGATGGGGGGGCAGCAGTGAACCTAATGCCCCACTACATGCTAAAGAGAATTGGCATGTTCGATACTGATATAAGGCCACATAACTTGGTCTTGTCTAACTATGAAGATAAGATAGGGCAAACTTTAGGAGTCATTCAAGTGAATTTAACTGTGGGTTCGGTCACAAGGCCAACGATGTTCATGGTGATACCAGCAAAGGCGAATTACAATCTTTTGCTAGGAAGAGAGTGGATCCACGGAGTTGCTGCAGTGCCTTCGACAATGCATCAAAGATTAACCATTTGGAGGGAAGATGGTATAGTAGAAAACATTGAAGGTGATCAGAGTTACTACATGGCTGAAGTTAATCAAGTCAATAAGACCAGTTTCGACAGGAAATTGGCAAACATAGGGCCTTGCCATGTTGCGGAAGATATATACACCCCAAATAAGAATGCTTTATACTATTTGTCTTTACACCCAAATGGATTCCAATGGAATAGAGAAATAATGGACAGTCCAGAGGATACTGCACCAATGGAGCCTTTGACAACAATACGGCCAACAGGCTGGGATGACGACGTTGATGATGTCTGAGTCATCCTTCTTTGAAAGGATTTCGCCTTACATAGCTGAGAATAAAAGAAATACGGCCCTCGAAGCTGAATTATTAAACATGACTGTCGATGCAATTCAAAGAAATGCAGAAACGACGAGTTCTGGGATACACTTGGTCCCTCAATCTCCTGAAGACACAACTCAAATTGAAAAGATCTCAGGTGAAAAGGCGAGTCAAAGGCTGGACGCAATCTATGATGAAGAACCCTTGGGATTCGAGAAAGACCCAATGGCGACAAATATAAAGATGTTAGCCCAAGATCCACTCGAAGAAGTAAATCTTGGAGACGGAGACCAGAAGAGGGTAACATACGTCAGTGCAAAATTAGAGCCAACTTTGAAATCAAGAGTCGTTGCGTTATTAAAAGAAAACAAAGATTGCTTCGCATGGGATTACGATGAGATGCCTGGTTTAGGGAGAGATTTGGTCGAATTAAAGCTGCCTATAAAGGAAGGGAAAAAGCCCATCAAGCAAACTCCTAGGAGGTTCGCACCGGAGATTCATTCGAAGATCAAAGCAAAGGTCGAGAGACTTCTACATTGCAAGTTCATCAGAACTACAAGGTATGTTGAATGGATTGCTAATATTGTTCCGGTTATTAAAAAGAACGGTTCATTTAGAGTATGCATAGATTTTCGTGATTTGAATGCAGCAACTCCTAAGGATGAATATCCCATGCCCGTGGCAGAAATGCTAGTAGATTCAGCCGCAGGCTTCGAATATTTAAGTATGTTGGACGGATATTCTGGGTATAACCAGATCTTCATTGCAGAAGAAGATGTGTCCAAAACAGCTTTTCGTTGCCCAGGGGCAATAGGCACCTACGAATGGGTTGTAATGCCTTTTGGCCTGAAAAATGCTGCGGCAACTTATCAAAGAGCAATGAATTCTATATTCCATGATTTCATAGAAACTTTCATGCAAGTATACATAGATGACATTGTAGTAAAATCTGTTTCAGATCACAGTCATCTGGACCATCTAAGCCAATCATTCGAATGAGAAAACATGGCTTAAAGATGAATCCCCTTAAATGTGCTTTCTTTGTGCAGGCTGGAGATTTTCTGGGCTTCATGGTCCACAAAAAGGGAATAGAAATTAATCAGAATAAAACAAAGGCTATTATGGAAACAAAGTCTCCATCCATGAAGAAAGAACTACAGTCTTTACTAGGAAAGATAAACTTCTTAAGAAGATTTATCTCAAATTTGAGTGGACGCACGCAAGCTTTTTCCCCCTTACTTCGACTCAAGCAAGGAAGGTTTGAATGGCATGCTGAACATCAAGAAGCTTTTGAAAAAATCAAGCAATACTTGATGCATCCACCAATATTATCTCCCCCAAATGGGAAGAAGCACATGCGACTATACATTTCAGCTTCAGATAATACAATAGGTAGCATGTTAGCTCAGGAAGACGACAATGGCATCGAAAGAGCCAATTATTACTTAAGTAGAGTACTCAATGATGCAGAGACTAGGTATAGCGCAATAGAAAAACTCTGCCTTTGTTTATATTTCTCTTGTATCAAACTCAAGTATTACATAAAGCCAGTTGATGTTTATGTTTCGTCTCATTGTGATGTTATTAAACATATGCTATCAAAACCAATATTGCATAGTCGAATTGGCAAGTGGGCGTTGGCCCTCACTAGGTACTCTTTAATATTTCAACCCCTTAAGGCAATGAAAGGATAAATCGTGTCAAATTTCATTGTTGACCATGCAGTGGTTGAGAACCCTCAACAATATGTAGAATTGAAACCTTGGAAGTTATACTTTGATGGTTCGACCCATAAAGAAGAAAGCGGCGTTGGAATACTAATAATTTCTCTTGGTGGAATTCCAACAAATCTCAAGTACAAGATTGAAGGTCCTATATGCTCCAACAACGAAGCTGAATACGAAGCACTGATCGCTGGACTTGAAGCTTTGTTAGAATTGGGGGCAACCAGAGTCGAAATTAAAGGAGATTCCGAACTAGTGATTAAGCAACTGACGAAGGAATACAAATGTATCAAAGAGAATTTGATCATGTATTTTGTCATAGCAAATTGTTGCACCCCAAAATTTGCCCATCTAATTCCATTTCTAGTTGGCTTTTGTTTTCCCATTTCCTCTGCATTATCACCTCAGTAGGTCATCGATAAAATCATGTATTCATCCAACAATAAAGCTTGACAGTGGATCATTGGATCATTGGTTATATAAATTAGGGTTCCATCCCTTATGAAGGAGTTTAACAAGGTTTTCCAAATAAGAATCAAGAATCAGGGTTTATTTCCCTATGCTTGCATTCATCAAAGTTTTTATTGAGATCAACTGGATTAATTTCAATATTCATTTATTAACCAGGGGGTCTTTCTTATGGAACTCAGACATAATCATTTGGTACACTACTTGAATTGTAAGTTATGGTGCATTACAAGCTTTATGAGATTCGTATGGTGATTACTTATCTTGAACTATGGCTTAGAAAAGAGGTAACTGGTGTGTGGTTGATTTTTTCGGTCAAAGTCAACAATGAAGGTTGACTGTCGACTATAAACACTTTTAAGATCTGTAATTTCCATCTTATGTTGTGGTTGCTACTTCAAATACAAAAGGTGAAAGAAGAATTTGAATTCTAAGTTCATACAATAAATAGAGGAAAATCTCATTCTTCAATATTGATTACAAGTCATTACATTGGTTACAGAAGGGAGCTATCATTACAAATTTATACAAAGTTTCAAAATTCAAGCAGACCACAACCATGCCATTCAATTCATATTGACGGTCCCTGTACATAGCAGTTCCTAAACTAATTCCATTATATACACTTCAAATCTCTTATAAAAATCTGGATCAAAGAACCTTCATCATTAAAAAGAATCCATTTTTCACCAACATATTGTTCATATACAAATCCAATTACCATTCAAAACATAACCTAACTGTCCTAATGGTTAACAAACTAACATAACAGAAAATCCAATATGTCTTTCCAAGCTACAATTCTGCCATGCTTCCGCCTCCTTGTAACGACTACGATCATCCATCAGACATCACAAATCCAAGCCACCTCTCAGTTCAGCCGTGTGGTCTTGTAATCAGTCCCTAATCTTGCTCAAACCTGCACAAAAGAAAAAGAAAAAAAGCAGTATTACCAAACTGACATTTCACTCCCCTGTTGATTCAAATCAATTCCCAAAGTGGAAGTAGCAAAACAAAACATACAATCAAGCAAACTCCAGTCTCATTCAGATTCGATACATACAATATATTCATAAATTCACATCTTATTCCAAGAAAAAGGAGAGGGATGGTTCAGTTCAACGATTGTGCAGTCAAGAAAAAAAAGAAAAGCTAATACTTTTTTCAGATTGGAACTGTCCTAACAAATCATCTAACATATAACCTCACAACAAACTGTTTTTCTTTTTAACCTTCAACCTTAACTAACTTAAACAGTTTAACAAACTAACAGTTTCAAACCACCTAACCGATTTCAGTTACTATCCTACAAATTTTCAACTAACCTAACTGCCAAGTAACCAACCATATAACTGTCATAACCACCACCTAACAGTTGCAACTAACTGACTTTTCCCAATCATTGTTTCAAACTAACACTAACTGTTTCAAACTAATTTATAACTAACAGAAGTGCAACCATATAACAGTTTGTAACTAACATTTTCCACCCCTAACTAACTTTCTATCCAGTTACTAACAGAATCATAACTGACTCAAACTACCCTAACCAACTTCAATCTACACCCTTCAATTCGTAACAGAATCCCTAGGATCTAAGGGCTCAGAGCTTCTCACCTTCATCTATATATCTCGAGCTTCCCTCCATAATTGAGTCTCTACACCATTTTCTTTCACCTTCACTTCAATCTCTCTGCACCAACTCTCTACATCTTCAATAACACCTCGCCTTCATCACCCTCACCATCACTATACGCTCACCTCCATTGTTGAGCAGAGATTCAACCTCTGAAACTCTTCTACAACAGAGCTAAGCCCTCACCTTCATCACTCAATCTCTCAATCAGAGTTCACAACACACACGCGGGAAAGGAAAACAACAAAAGAAGAGAAGAATATGAAGAAGTGAGAGATCAAGAAACACTTGAAGAAGTTATCATCTTCCTCAACCGCGTCTACTTCACCAACACCTCCAAGTGGAACCTCATTTCTTCTCGATCTCCACTCCTCTCGGCACTTCAGGTAAGTCTTCAGAACTCTCTTTCTTGCGTTTTCTTAATGCTTTATCATTGCTGATGCTTGTAACGCCCCGAATTTAATTAATTATTTAATTAAATTGATCGAGGATTTATTCATTGGAATTAGTTGAAGTCGAGGTTTATCGGTATTATTCTAAAGGCGTAATTTGGATTTATATGTTGATTTAAGCAGTTAAGTTTATGGTCGGATTAATTAGTCGGAGAAATACAATTATAAGTTGGTATTAATTAAGTTAAGGAGCAATTGTAGTTGTGGATTATTATTGGGAATAATATCCGTGATGTTATGTGATTATTCAATTATGTGTGTTATTTGGCTTAATTGAGTAATTAGAGGAATATTATGAATTGGGCCAAAGTGGAAGAATATAACACAATGGATGGGTTATGGGTTAAGCCCATTAGAGAAAAGATAGTAAGAGTTAGGGTTTTAGAGATTAAACCTCATAACTCATTTTGTGGAAAAGAAGAGAAAGAAGAGAAAGAAGAGAAAGAAGAGAAGAAGAGGGAAATCTATGGCATGAAGAGGAAGAGCTCCATTGAAGGAAGTGAAGCTTTTGCTAAGGTAAGGGTGGGGTTCTTACTCTCTAAGGGTTGGCATGATGATGGGTATGGTAGAGATTAGGTTCCATAATTGAAATCCATGATTGTGTTGCAATGTTGATGAATGTGGAATTGATAATGTTGTGTGTGCTTTCTATTCTTTGCAATTTCATTGAAACATAGAAAAGTTAGGGTTTAAGAACAAATGCATGAATTGATGATTTGAAATGTGTTTGATTGATGCTTAATGATGTTGTGTTGTTAGAAGATCCATAATATGTGTTGTATTTGTGTTTATAACATGTATTATGTGGTTGTTCGTGATGATTGGTGTTTTCCAACTTGATTGGGTTAAGTTTGGGGATTTTTGAATGAGTTTCGTATGCTGTTTCTGTGTTTTGGGATTTTCTGAAAATCGCCAGTTCGCGCCGCGAACTATTGTTCGAGCCGCGAACCTCTTGGCAGAAACTTGGGAAAAACTGGACCTGCTCAGTTCGCGCCGCGAACTATTGTTCGAGCCGCGAACTGCTTGGCAGAAACTTGGGGATTATTTGATTCACTCAGTTCGCGCCGCGAACTTTGTTGGCGCCGCGAACCCTGTTTTGCAGAACTTTTTCTAAACTTTGAAATGATGTAACTTTTGATCCGTAACTCCGTTTTAGGCGCCGTTTGAAGCGTTGGAAAGCTAATGAAATGAACTATACCATGATGCAATAAAATGATTCATATGATATAGTTTCCTATTATGTTTATTAGGATTAAGTGATGAACTATGTTGTGTTAATAATATATGAAGTATGCCCTTTGCGATGAATTGGCATAACTATATGGTAGTATATCTTGATGTGTGTTTTCTTATGATGATACAATGTTAATGGAATGATAATATGTGCCTTCCTTATGATGAGATAATGAGATATGTGATGATATGCATAATTGATAAAGATGTTGTATGCTATATGTGATTAATTGTGCGTATTTGATATGTAAGAGTCGACGACGATGCCATGCGATGAATTAAGAATATATATGTCTTTATTAGGAAGTTGAATATGACGTGTTATGAGGATTACTTGAATTAAGGGATAATGATGAATGTGTTGATGTTGTTGGTGATATGATGAATTGTTGATGTTTGTCGTTAACATGATGAATTGTTGTTGTTGTTGTTGTAACATGTTGATGTTTATTGTTGTTGTGCAATATGTTGAATTGTTATTGTTTCTATAACATGATGAATTCGTCGTTGTTGTTGTAGACCCTATGGTCACTAATGATAAGTTATATAATGTTGATAATTTGTATTGTGATGTATGGTGAGGTGAATTATTGTTGTATGATGATGCAACATAGTGACGTGATTGTGAGGTGATGCATTCTTATGAATGATGGTGATTTTGTTGTTGTTGAAGTTCGACATTATATTGATAATGTTCGATGGTGATTTAGACGATGTTGTGACGTATTGTTTATGTGGTTTGTATGGATGTTGCATTTATTGAGTCACATCCATTGCATAAAGAGACGGTGGCCTTAATGGTAAATAGCGACGGTGGCCTTGTTGGCAAATAGAGACGGTGTGCCCAATGGCAAACTTTGAGACGGTGGGAGTTTTACTCCAAATGGTACCACATGCATTTGCATAAGTCGAGTCACATGTGAATTGCATTTGAGTCGTATTTGATTATGTTTGTGGTGACGTGATGACTTGATGATGAGATGTTTGTTGTGATGTGTTGGAATCTTATTTGTGAATTGCATATATTGTCATGGTTGATTGTCGACATTGTTGCCATTTCATAAGTTGATTATGTTATTTGAATTGTTGAGTCGATGATCTGTTGTTGTGACATGATGATAGTATAATTGTGAATTCGAATATGTTGTCTTAACTGATTAATGATGTTGTTCCGTTTTGAAAGTTGTATTATATTGATAAGTTGTTTTGCGGTTAAACTTGTTATGAGATGTTATGTGATGCAATGTGGTGAAATTATGTATGATCTATATCTCCTATATTATTTATCATGCATTCCTTTATATTGTAAGATATCTCACCCCTTTGCTGATATTTCCCCTACCATGGGAAATGGGCAGGTACTCAAGATTAGTCGTGGATGTTCGAGATTATTGATGTGGAGTCTTGATGTTGCTTTATGGCATGTCGAGTCGGTGTCCATTGCTCTGATACGTAGCACTCGGGGGGATTAGTCTTTATTACTTTATTGTTGTATTCTATGATGATATATGTGTTGAATTGAATTGAAAGATGTCTATGAGTTGAAATTGGAAGTTATTGGATAAAGTTTTGTTTCCGAATGCTATGTATCTTTGTTGATTACAATATGAGTATGTTTGTTTGTTTAAGTCGAATTGTGACATCCCATCTTTGATGAATATTTTTAAATGCACTCTGATTTCCGATTATATTTCCGGGGTAGATTTGGGGTGTTACAATAGTGGTATCAGAGCAGGTCGGTCTGTCCGGCCAATGTTGTCTAATGTTGTTTATTCCTGTGTACGCGATGAGTGTGTGAAACACTATCGGTACTTGTTGTTCTTCTAATCGTTGTCTGCAAAAGTTGGTTTGAAGCTAAGTGGGGGAGAAGCTATGCTTCTCAAATGTGTTCAGTTGTAAGGTGTTAGTATATTGATGCTGAGGGCGACAGTGCAAGTGTTATTGGAGTTTGTTGTTTCCTGAATCAAAGATGATTTGGATTTAAGATTTTGTTGCTAATTAAGTGGAGCATCTTGAGGGAGAGGATGAGCAGGAATTTTTGATGTTCACTTCTCGAAGGACGAGGAGCTATGTAGAGGTTGTTGATATGCGAGTATGGTGCAAGCTCCTGATGTGTCTAAAGGTAACTGTAAGAAATGAGAATAAATTCAAGAAGATGGAATTTAGAAAGTGCGATGTTCCAGTGCTGCTGATGGACTGTGAAGTTGTTGGTTGAGCAACCTTGCGTAAGATGTCGATGTGGGATCAGTGATTAAAAGAAGTATTACTGTAAGATCGATGCAAGTGATTGAGGCAGTAGTAGAAGCCGTTGAAGTTGTTGAAACTTTCTGAAGCGCGAGTAAGAATTGGTAATGCGAAGAGATGAGTATGGTTTCAATAATAAGAAGTGTGGATAATGGTGTACATGAATTTTGTTCTGATGTATCGTCAGAGGTGCTTAAGGAAGTAGCTGCAAGACGTCGGTGTTAGTTTTCCAGATGATTTTGGAAGATTAGTGAATTATGGATTTATAGTGCTTCTAGTGATATAAGTACAAGTTGAAAAAGAACATTATTAATGTTGGTAATGATGGTTTATACTCCATTATGGTTGTCGGCTATCTATTGACAAATTGAGGACTTGATCACCCTTAATCACTTGTTGATAGTAGATGAAATCGTGATTGGATGTCATAGACGTATCTTGCTAACTTGATAGTGCATAAAGGGATGAATGTTATGTCGTGAAGATATCTAGTTGGCAGGAATTAACGGAAAAGTATCCATGAATATTTGAGAAGTAATGAACAAGTCGGAGAAGCTGGTTTATAGGTGAGATAACGTCGCAAAGTGAAGGATAGAGAATGTCGAGTGAGCATCGATTTTGTGATGGATGTTTAAGGAAGTCTGAACTAGATTAAGACTTGTGAACCATACAATTGATGGAAAGATTTAACCTGGACGGTGACTTAAGATGGATTATCAGAGTGGTGCAGCGGACGTGTAAGGTGGCGCAGTTGTTATGCGTGTGTGTTTGTTAGAGATGGAAAATCAAGTATCAGAAGCCTAGGAGAATGGTATGTCTTGATCTACATGTTTGAGTTGGTGGATGTTGAGGTAAGGACGATGTATCGGAGATATGGTATTTTCTCATGAATACTTGCCGAGTTTATAAGGACAATACTAGAGTTGTTAATTGATGGTGGAGTTGGATGTATTCGTCGAGTAATCTTGTTAAGTATATGTTATAGTGAGTTGGTTTCCGTTGTCGCGATATTGTTGTTGGACTCTGTAAGTAAGAAGTGAGATTCTGTACTATGACTGAGTTGAGTATGCTGGCTATGTTGATGTAACTTATAAGAGTGATACAACCAGGCTTAGAGAGAGTTGTTGGTGTTGGTTAAAGATTGTCATGTATAATTAAGGGAATGGAAGTAAGTATGTGTTCTGGTGTTGAGAATGTTGTTAATACGATAATAGTGTGGAGTTGAACACCCAAGTATATGAGGATTATGATTGTTACTACCTTAAGGATCGATAGTCAAGGTATTGTTGAACAGTGATGACTCTGTTGCTAAGCTAATGAAGTGAGATTGTATCTTCATGTATAAGCGAGTTAAGGTTGTTGCTACCATAAGTATTGATAAGCAGGGAGGTTCTTGAGGTGGTTGGTAAGTTGTTAATGAGCAATTCATTGAGATGTCGAATAATTCACGTTGGATTTAAGTCAGATTAAGTTGTTTTGGTAGTGGAAGTATTGTCAAGCGCAACTGAGGATCAGAGAGATAGAAGCGAAGTTAAGGATGATTATGTCGGATAGATTTTCGAGGACGAAAATATTCTAAGTGGGGGAGAGTTGTAACGCCCCGAATTTAATTAATTATTTAATTAAATTGATCGAGGATTTATTCATTGGAATTAGTTGAAGTCGAGGTTTATCGGTATTATTCTAAAGGCGTAATTTGGATTTATATGTTGATTTAAGCAGTTAAGTTTATGGTCGGATTAATTAGTCGGAGAAATACAATTATAAGTTGGTATTAATTAAGTTAAGGAGCAATTGTAGTTATGGATTATTATTGGGAATAATATCCGTGATGTTATGTGATTATTCAATTATGTGTGTTATTTGGCTTAATTGAGTAATTAGAGGAATATTATGAATTGGGCCAAAGTGGAAGAATATAACACAATGGATGGGTTATGGGTTAAGCCCATTAGAGAAAAGATAGTAAGAGTTAGGGTTTTAGAGATTAAACCTCATAACTCATTTTGTGGAAAAGAAGAGAAAGAAGAGAAAGAAGAGAAAGAAGAGAAGAAGAGGGAAATCTATGGCATGAAGAGGAAGAGCTCCATTGAAGGAAGTGAAGCTTTTGCTAAGGTAAGGGTGGGGTTCTTACTCTCTAAGGGTTGGCATGATGATGGGTATGGTAGAGATTAGGTTCCATAATTGAAATCCATGATTGTGTTGCAATGTTGATGAATGTGGAATTGATAATGTTGTGTGTGCTTTCTATTCTTTGCAATTTCATTGAAACATAGAAAAGTTAGGGTTTAAGAACAAATGCATGAATTGATGATTTGAAATGTGTTTGATTGATGCTTAATGATGTTGTGTTGTTAGAAGATCCATAATATGTGTTGTATTTGTGTTTATAACATGTATTATGTGGTTGTTCGTGATGATTGGTGTTTTCCAACTTGATTGGGTTAAGTTTGGGGATTTTTGAATGAGTTTCGTATGCTGTTTCTGTGTTTTGGGATTTTCTGAAAATCGCCAGTTCGCGCCGCGAACTATTGTTCGAGCCGCGAACCTCTTGGCAGAAACTTGGGAAAAACTGGATCTGCTCAGTTCGCGCCGCGAACTATTGTTCGAGCCGCGAACTGCTTGGCAGAAACTTGGGGATTATTTGATTCACTCAGTTCGCGCCGCGAACTTTGTTGGCGCCGCGAACCCTGTTTTGCAGAACTTTTTCTAAACTTTGAAATGATGTAACTTTTGATCCGTAACTCCGTTTTAGGCGCCGTTTGAAGCGTTGGAAAGCTAATGAAATGAACTATACCATGATGCAATAAAATGATTCATATGATATAGTTTCCTATTATGTTTATTAGGATTAAGTGATGAACTATGTTGTGTTAATAATATATGAAGTATGCCCTTTGCGATGAATTGGCATAACTATATGGTAGTATATCTTGATGTGTGTTTTCTTATGATGATACAATGTTAATGGAATGATAATATGTGCCTTCCTTATGATGAGATAATGAGATATGTGATGATATGCATAATTGATAAAGATGTTGTATGCTATATGTGATTAATTGTGCGTATTTGATATGTAAGAGTCGACGACGATGCCATGCGATGAATTAAGAATATATATGTCTTTATTAGGAAGTTGAATATGACGTGTTATGAGGATTACTTGAATTAAGGGATAATGATGAATGTGTTGATGTTGTTGGTGATATGATGAATTGTTGATGTTTGTCGTTAACATGATGAATTGTTGTTGTTGTTGTTGTAACATGTTGATGTTTATTGTTGTTGTGCAATATGTTGAATTGTTATTGTTTCTATAACATGATGAATTCGTCGTTGTTGTTGTAGACCCTATGGTCACTAATGATAAGTTATATAATGTTGATAATTTGTATTGTGATGTATGGTGAGGTGAATTATTGTTGTATGATGATGCAACATAGTGACGTGATTGTGAGGTGATGCATTCTTATGAATGATGGTGATTTTGTTGTTGTTGAAGTTCGACATTATATTGATAATGTTCGATGGTGATTTAGACGATGTTGTGACGTATTGTTTATGTGGTTTGTATGGATGTTGCATTTATTGAGTCACATCCATTGCATAAAGAGACGGTGGCCTTAATGGTAAATAGCGACGGTGGCCTTGTTGGCAAATAGAGACGGTGTGCCCAATGGCAAACTTTGAGACGGTGGGAGTTTTACTCCAAATGGTACCACATGCATTTGCATAAGTCGAGTCACATGTGAATTGCATTTGAGTCGTATTTGATTATGTTTGTGGTGACGTGATGACTTGATGATGAGATGTTTGTTGTGATGTGTTGGAATCTTATTTGTGAATTGCATATATTGTCATGGTTGATTGTCGACATTGTTGCCATTTCATAAGTTGATTATGTTATTTGAATTGTTGAGTCGATGATCTGTTGTTGTGACATGATGATAGTATAATTGTGAATTCGAATATGTTGTCTTAACTGATTAATGATGTTGTTCCGTTTTGAAAGTTGTATTATATTGATAAGTTGTTTTGCGGTTAAACTTGTTATGAGATGTTATGTGATGCAATGTGGTGAAATTATGTATGATCTATATCTCCTATATTATTTATCATGCATTCCTTTATATTGTAAGATATCTCACCCCTTTGCTGATATTTCCCCTACCATGGGAAATGGGCAGGTACTCAAGATTAGTCGTGGATGTTCGAGATTATTGATGTGGAGTCTTGATGTTGCTTTATGGCATGTCGAGTCGGTGTCCATTGCTCTGATACGTAGCACTCGGGGGGATTAGTCTTTATTACTTTATTGTTGTATTCTATGATGATATATGTGTTGAATTGAATTGAAAGATGTCTATGAGTTGAAATTGGAAGTTATTGGATAAAGTTTTGTTTCCGAATGCTATGTATCTTTGTTGATTACAATATGAGTATGTTTGTTTGTTTAAGTCGAATTGTGACATCCCATCTTTGATGAATATTTTTAAATGCACTCTGATTTCCGATTATATTTCCGGGGTAGATTTGGGGTGTTACAATAGTGGTATCAGAGCAGGTCGGTCTGTCCGGCCAATGTTGTCTAATGTTGTTTATTCCTGTGTACGCGATGAGTGTGTGAAACACTATCGGTACTTGTTGTTCTTCTAATCGTTGTCTGCAAAAGTTGGTTTGAAGCTAAGTGGGGGAGAAGCTATGCTTCTCAAATGTGTTCAGTTGTAAGGTGTTAGTATATTGATGCTGAGGGCGACAGTGCAAGTGTTATTGGAGTTTGTTGTTTCCTGAATCAAAGATGATTTGGATTTAAGATTTTGTTGCTAATTAAGTGGAGCATCTTGAGGGAGAGGATGAGCAGGAATTTTTGATGTTCACTTCTCGAAGGACGAGGAGCTATGTAGAGGTTGTTGATATGCGAGTATGGTGCAAGCTCCTGATGTGTCTAAAGGTAACTGTAAGAAATGAGAATAAATTCAAGAAGATGGAATTTAGAAAGTGCGATGTTCCAGTGCTGCTGATGGACTGTGAAGTTGTTGGTTGAGCAACCTTGCGTAAGATGTCGATGTGGGATCAGTGATTAAAAGAAGTATTACTGTAAGATCGATGCAAGTGATTGAGGCAGTAGTAGAAGCCGTTGAAGTTGTTGAAACTTTCTGAAGCGCGAGTAAGAATTGGTAATGCGAAGAGATGAGTATGGTTTCAATAATAAGAAGTGTGGATAATGGTGTACATGAATTTTGTTCTGATGTATCGTCAGAGGTGCTTAAGGAAGTAGCTGCAAGACGTCGGTGTTAGTTTTCCAGATGATTTTGGAAGATTAGTGAATTATGGATTTATAGTGCTTCTAGTGATATAAGTACAAGTTGAAAAAGAACATTATTAATGTTGGTAATGATGGTTTATACTCCATTATGGTTGTCGGCTATCTATTGACAAATTGAGGACTTGATCACCCTTAATCACTTGTTGATAGTAGATGAAATCGTGATTGGATGTCATAGACGTATCTTGCTAACTTGATAGTGCATAAAGGGATGAATGTTATGTCGTGAAGATATCTGGTTGGCAGGAATTAACGGAAAAGTATCCATGAATATTTGAGAAGTAATGAACAAGTCGGAGAAGCTGGTTTATAGGTGAGATAACGTCGCAAAGTGAAGGATAGAGAATGTCGAGTGAGCATCGATTTTGTGATGGATGTTTAAGGAAGTCTGAACTAGATTAAGACTTGTGAACCATACAATTGATGGAAAGATTTAACCTGGACGGTGACTTAAGATGGATTATCAGAGTGGTGCAGCGGACGTGTAAGGTGGCGCAGTTGTTATGCGTGTGTGTTTGTTAGAGATGGAAAATCAAGTATCAGAAGCCTAGGAGAATGGTATGTCTTGATCTACATGTTTGAGTTGGTGGATGTTGAGGTAAGGACGATGTATCGGAGATATGGTATTTTCTCATGAATACTTGCCGAGTTTATAAGGACAATACTAGAGTTGTTAATTGATGGTGGAGTTGGATGTATTCGTCGAGTAATCTTGTTAAGTATATGTTATAGTGAGTTGGTTTCCGTTGTCGCGATATTGTTGTTGGACTCTGTAAGTAAGAAGTGAGATTCTGTACTATGACTGAGTTGAGTATGCTGGCTATGTTGATGTAACTTATAAGAGTGATACAACCAGGCTTAGAGAGAGTTGTTGGTGTTGGTTAAAGATTGTCATGTATAATTAAGGGAATGGAAGTAAGTATGTGTTCTGGTGTTGAGAATGTTGTTAATACGATAATAGTGTGGAGTTGAACACCCAAGTATATGAGGATTATGATTGTTACTACCTTAAGGATCGATAGTCAAGGTATTGTTGAACAGTGATGACTCTGTTGCTAAGCTAATGAAGTGAGATTGTATCTTCATGTATAAGCGAGTTAAGGTTGTTGCTACCATAAGTATTGATAAGCAGGGAGGTTCTTGAGGTGGTTGGTAAGTTGTTAATGAGCAATTCATTGAGATGTCGAATAATTCACGTTGGATTTAAGTCAGATTAAGTTGTTTTGGTAGTGGAAGTATTGTCAAGCGCAACTGAGGATCAGAGAGATAGAAGCGAAGTTAAGGATGATTATGTCGGATAGATTTTCGAGGACGAAAATATTCTAAGTGGGGGAGAGTTGTAACGCCCCGAATTTAATTAATTATTTAATTAAATTGATCGAGGATTTATTCATTGGAATTAGTTGAAGTCGAGGTTTATCGGTATTATTCTAAAGGCGTAATTTGGATTTATATGTTGATTTAAGCAGTTAAGTTTATGGTCGGATTAATTAGTCGGAGAAATACAATTATAAGTTGGTATTAATTAAGTTAAGGAGCAATTGTAGTTATGGATTATTATTGGGAATAATATCCGTGATGTTATGTGATTATTCAATTATGTGTGTTATTTGGCTTAATTGAGTAATTAGAGGAATATTATGAATTGGGCCAAAGTGGAAGAATATAACACAATGGATGGGTTATGGGTTAAGCCCATTAGAGAAAAGATAGTAAGAGTTAGGGTTTTAGAGATTAAACCTCATAACTCATTTTGTGGAAAAGAAGAGAAAGAAGAGAAAGAAGAGAAAGAAGAGAAGAAGAGGGAAATCTATGGCATGAAGAGGAAGAGCTCCATTGAAGGAAGTGAAGCTTTTGCTAAGGTAAGGGTGGGGTTCTTACTCTCTAAGGGTTGGCATGATGATGGGTATGGTAGAGATTAGGTTCCATAATTGAAATCCATGATTGTGTTGCAATGTTGATGAATGTGGAATTGATAATGTTGTGTGTGCTTTCTATTCTTTGCAATTTCATTGAAACATAGAAAAGTTAGGGTTTAAGAACAAATGCATGAATTGATGATTTGAAATGTGTTTGATTGATGCTTAATGATGTTGTGTTGTTAGAAGATCCATAATATGTGTTGTATTTGTGTTTATAACATGTATTATGTGGTTGTTCGTGATGATTGGTGTTTTCCAACTTGATTGGGTTAAGTTTGGGGATTTTTGAATGAGTTTCGTATGCTGTTTCTGTGTTTTGGGATTTTCTGAAAATCGCCAGTTCGCGCCGCGAACTATTGTTCGAGCCGCGAACCTCTTGGCAGAAACTTGGGAAAAACTGGATCTGCTCAGTTCGCGCCGCGAACTATTGTTCGAGCCGCGAACTGCTTGGCAGAAACTTGGGGATTATTTGATTCACTCAGTTCGCGCCGCGAACTTTGTTGGCGCCGCGAACCCTGTTTTGCAGAACTTTTTCTAAACTTTGAAATGATGTAACTTTTGATCCGTAACTCCGTTTTAGGCGCCGTTTGAAGCGTTGGAAAGCTAATGAAATGAACTATACCATGATGCAATAAAATGATTCATATGATATAGTTTCCTATTATGTTTATTAGGATTAAGTGATGAACTATGTTGTGTTAATAATATATGAAGTATGCCCTTTGCGATGAATTGGCATAACTATATGGTAGTATATCTTGATGTGTGTTTTCTTATGATGATACAATGTTAATGGAATGATAATATGTGCCTTCCTTATGATGAGATAATGAGATATGTGATGATATGCATAATTGATAAAGATGTTGTATGCTATATGTGATTAATTGTGCGTATTTGATATGTAAGAGTCGACGACGATGCCATGCGATGAATTAAGAATATATATGTCTTTATTAGGAAGTTGAATATGACGTGTTATGAGGATTACTTGAATTAAGGGATAATGATGAATGTGTTGATGTTGTTGGTGATATGATGAATTGTTGATGTTTGTCGTTAACATGATGAATTGTTGTTGTTGTTGTTGTAACATGTTGATGTTTATTGTTGTTGTGCAATATGTTGAATTGTTATTGTTTCTATAACATGATGAATTCGTCGTTGTTGTTGTAGACCCTATGGTCACTAATGATAAGTTATATAATGTTGATAATTTGTATTGTGATGTATGGTGAGGTGAATTATTGTTGTATGATGATGCAACATAGTGACGTGATTGTGAGGTGATGCATTCTTATGAATGATGGTGATTTTGTTGTTGTTGAAGTTCGACATTATATTGATAATGTTCGATGGTGATTTAGACGATGTTGTGACGTATTGTTTATGTGGTTTGTATGGATGTTGCATTTATTGAGTCACATCCATTGCATAAAGAGACGGTGGCCTTAATGGTAAATAGCGACGGTGGCCTTGTTGGCAAATAGAGACGGTGTGCCCAATGGCAAACTTTGAGACGGTGGGAGTTTTACTCCAAATGGTACCACATGCATTTGCATAAGTCGAGTCACATGTGAATTGCATTTGAGTCGTATTTGATTATGTTTGTGGTGACGTGATGACTTGATGATGAGATGTTTGTTGTGATGTGTTGGAATCTTATTTGTGAATTGCATATATTGTCATGGTTGATTGTCGACATTGTTGCCATTTCATAAGTTGATTATGTTATTTGAATTGTTGAGTCGATGATCTGTTGTTGTGACATGATGATAGTATAATTGTGAATTCGAATATGTTGTCTCAACTGATT
Organism: Vicia villosa; assembly: GCF_029867415.1. Lineage (NCBI taxonomy): Eukaryota > Viridiplantae > Streptophyta > Magnoliopsida > Fabales > Fabaceae > Vicia > Vicia villosa. Next base: position 29,323 of record NW_026705173.1, read on the forward strand.
AATGATGTTGTTCCGTTTTGAAAGTTGTATTATATTGATAAGTTGTTTTGCGGTTAAACTTGTTATGAGATGTTATGTGATGCAATGTGGTGAAATTATGTATGATCTATATCTCCTATATTATTTATCATGCATTCCTTTATATTGTAAGATATCTCACCCCTTTGTTGATATTTCCCCTACCATGGGAAATGGGCAGGTACTCAAGATTAGTCGTGGATGTTCGAGATTATTGATGTGGAGTCTTGATGTTGCTTTATGGCATGTCGAGTCGGTGTCCATTGCTCTGATACGTAGCACTCGGGGGGATTAGTCTTTATTACTTTATTGTTGTATTCTATGATGATATATGTGTTGAATTGAATTGAAAGATGTCTATGAGTTGAAATTGGAAGTTATTGGATAAAGTTTTGTTTCCGAATGCTATGTATCTTTGTTGATTACAATATGAGTATGTTTGTTTGTTTAAGTCGAATTGTGACATCCCATCTTTGATGAATATTTTTAAATGCACTCTGATTTCCGATTATATTTCCGGGGTAGATTTGGGGTGTTACAATGCTGGTTCATCCTTCGCCCTTCTTCGAATTTCTTGAATCCCGTGCATTTTTGCAATTCGTTGATACTAAGAACTTAGGGTTCACATTTCCCCTTGTCGATCTGCGGCGATTAGAGCGTTCTCTTTATGAAATTGAGGTCGGGATAGGGTTCACATGGAAGCAGAGGTTGTGATTTTGTGTGTTATTAGGTGTAACGTCACGCTCCGCCGCCTACGGCGCGGCGGAAGCGATTTCCGGCGAACGTTTTATTTGAAAGAGATGGGAGAGATACGATAGAGAGTGTGAGTCATGAGAAGTCGATTAGCCACAATACACATAACCCAAATTTCCCTTTCTATTTTTCTAATTTTCTTTATTATTATTCTTTTTTTTATTGTTAAAATCTAATAACAAATAAAAATGGATCAACGCTGGGCCATACCAATTTGCTTGTTCACCCCCAAGTGGCCTGTTTCACTCATTTTTGGTAAACACAATAATCTGAAAACAACATGGGGCCTGCCACGAATTGATTTCGCCCCCTTGGCCCAGGTAGCGTGTTTTTGTCTTGCTGAATTAAATTATACAAAAAAATATGATGTTGGGCTTCTCCCTGGGCCCAGCGCCTTGCTATTCAACACCTTCATTTCAGTTTGCACCCCATGCTTCCTTACATTTTTTTAATTGAATTCATTGTTCTAATTAGTCTTTTTACTACTTCTTTGAGTAATTAAATTACTAATTTTTCTTACTAATTCTTAGACTTTAATACACAATTTTTGTCACATAAAAAATGTTCATAAAAAATATTAGTTTTAGGCTATTGTTTTAATCCTTTTTGCTTAATTTGTAATTCAATTCCTCTCATTAAAATCAATATAAAAATAGTAGTATTTTTAGGCCACTTTTGTACTATATTTTTGGCTTGTTGCTTCATGCTTGTGTATAATTTGGTACCATTATATCATTCTCAATTTTGCTCATGTATCTTACTTATGACTTCTAATTGTGACTTTATTTTCACGTCTCTTTAATTCCTAACTTTAGGTAGAAACCATGACAACATTAGGACTTAGAAGTTCCATTCATAACATTAAGCTAGTTATTCATTTTAGGCTAGTTTTCTTCTTCTTTTTCTCTTTCAACATTAAAACATTAACAAATAGAGATGCGAATCACATTAAGAAAGTGATAGAGAAATGAGTGGGATTCATTCCCTAATCTGTTTCTCAATCACTTAGTGGCATAGAAATGAGTGGGATTTATTCCCTAATCTGTTTCTCAGTCACTACTTAATGGGAGACAAATGAGTGGGATTCATTCCCTAATCTGTTTCTCGAACATTAATGGGATAGAAATGAGTGGGATTCATTCCCTAATCTGTTTCTTGAACATTACATAATGGGATAGAAGTGAGTGGGATTCATTCCCTAATCTGCTTCTCGATCATTATACATTTTTATGTGATTCGAATTGCAAAGTAAATTCCCTTAAAAAACACTCAACCAAAAACACTTAAAACACTTAATAAAGGCTCAGACCTAAACAAAGTAAGGAAGTGATGCGAAGCCTTGTATTGGTTTTTGTTCATCATGGAATTACATCTAAAAGACACAAACCAAGTTTCTCTCTTCTTTATCTCGCCTCCGAGGCATTCTTTCTCTTGCCTTCAGGGCATTCTTTCTCCTAATCGGACACGTTATTTCCGCTCCATTCCCAGCTTAAGACTCCAGAGGTCGAGCAGCGGAGTGCGAATGTAACTGTTCAACTAAAAAACACAAAAACAAACAAAAACTAAAGAGCCGAACTACGGCGCTCTGATTCCTGAAACGGATACGTAGGCATTAGGTCGTGGGGCCTAAGCGAGCACAACTATTTATAAACCTTATTTTCCCCGTGTTTCTTTTCTTTCATCTGCATGCATTCCCTTAGTGATTAAGCTTTAAATTTATACACCCTTTAGATAGCAACAAACATAGGTGGATACCATCGAGTACGATGGGCGTGAGGGATGCTAGCACCTTGCCCTTGCGTAACCGACTCCCGTACCCTATCTCTGGTCGAAAGACCTCGTTCTTATCCATCTTAGGTTTTCTGATATTCCTTTCCCTCTTTGGGATAAATATATTGGTGGCGACTCTGTTCACATTTCGCGAGCGTGCGACAACTGGCGACTCTGCTGGGGACTAGCTTAGTCGATCCTAGCTTCTGTTTGTTTTCTTTTCTTTGGGTGTTTATTTATTGCTTTATTGTTTTATTGTTTTATTTCTTTATGCTTTGCATTTTATTTTCATATACTATGATGTTGTTCTGTTGGGATGGGATGTTACTGATTTGAGGTAAAAGGCCCAATACCCAGGCCAGAGTGTTACTTAGGCTACCTAGGACAGAGTGGATAGTCATGACGCCAACAGAATGTCAGGTTCTGTTGATTGCGATCATGAGACCCACGACCAGTTGAGGTTCAAATGGGATACCATTGTTGGCATGTATTTGCAACAATGATGGTGTCTCAAGAGAACTGTTAACGCTAGAGACCTTTTAACCTACCTTATACTAGATCATACCTGTGAGAGGGGTTGGGAAATTTTTGTTTTGCAGGAAAACATGCCTCCATCCTACCCCATGCCATTCAGACTACCTATCATAATCAACGTCGAACCTCCGAATCTGGAAGGTTTGACCTTATGTGACTTATGCAAAGGTTATCTATCAGAATCAACGTCGAACCTCTGAATCTGGAGGGTTCGACCATCTTTGACTTATGCACAAGCTATTTATCCAGAAATCAACGTCGAACCTCTGAATCTGGAGGATTCGACCATATCTTATTGACCGTGAGAAGCTATTATCCAAGAGGCCTTGATCCTTGATCCTGATTTATGTTGCATTTGCATCATCATTGACATTTTTGCATTCATGCATGTGCATCCATGGTTACCAAGACTCTCACCACTCTTCCTCTCCATCAGATCAGTCAAGACGATTCCTCCACACCGATATCTGACAAGAGCTCACAGAAGAAGAATCATGGAGAACTATGAACAAGATCAAGCTGCCATTAGAGAAGAGATGGACCAAATGAAAGGCAAGGTTGATGCTATTTTGGAAGCCCTCCAAGCTTTGAGAAATGAAAGGATTCCTGTTGTGCAAGAGACTCTTGTTGGTGCTAATCAAGCTGCTGCTAGTCAACCTGATGTCATTCCGCCTTCTACTAATCCACCTGAGTTCCAACCAAGGACTAATGCTACTCTTGGGATGCCATTTAGCTTCATGACTGCTGATACTCTTGGAGCTTCAAACCAAGGAGGACCCATGCCCATAACTTCTGGAGTGCCAACTATGACTGGGCCTGTTTTCCCGTTTCCTACTCCGCCTCCTCATACAGAGATTCCTTATCCTGCTTTCGGTGGTCCTCAGTCTGCTAATCCAGAAATGCACCCAATACCAACTGTTGAAAGAGCTCGACCCATTGAGAGATCTGCTGAGAAGTATCAAATTCTTGAGGAAAGGATTCGAGCTATTGAAGGTTTTAGTGCCTATGGGATGGACGCTGAAGAGATGTGCTTAGTTCCTAATCTGGTTATTCCTCCCAAGTTCAAGACTCCCGACTTTCAGAAGTACAAGGGTTTGAGCTGTCCAAAGAGCCATATCATCATGTACTGTCGTAAGATGGCTTCTCACATCCACAATGACTCATTGCTCATCCATTGCTTTCAAGATAGCTTGTCTAGGGCATCTTTGAACCGGTATATGAATCTGGAGCGTAATAGAATCCGATCTTGGAACGATTTGTCTGATGCCTTTCTCAAGCAATACCAATACAACATTGACATGGCACCAACTAGGTTGCAACTACAGAATCAAGTGCAAAGAACCAATGAGACATTCAAAGAATATGCCCAAAGGTGGAGAGAAATGGCTACCCAAGTTAATCCACCACTTTCTGAATCCGAATTGGTTGACATGTTCATGAACACTCTTCAGGGGCAATATTACGAAAGGATGGTGGGTAGTGTTTCTTCTGGCTTCTCCAATCTGGTCAGGATTGGTGAAAGAATTGAGAATGGCTTGAAAATTGGTAAGATCCAGAATCCCGCCAACGCTGTAACACCCCGTTAATTCTTGTTTATTAATTTAATTATTTTTTAATTAAATTATTAGAATTAATAATTTTGGGAATATTTGGAAAATGATGAAGTATTTGGCATTGGGCTAGAGTGGTGGTTAGCAGAAGGGGGGGTGTTAACTAAGCAAGCCCATTATAATATTTTATTTTATTTTTCATAAAATAAAAGGAATTGGAAAGAAGGGAGGTAGAAGAAAAAGGGACAGACTCTGAGAAAGGAAGAACACGTGAAAGTGAGAAGAGCCAAAGGGGAAGAAGACCTTCGAAGATTCGACTCTGAGGTAAGGGGGGATTCTTCGGGTTAGTAATCCTTATGCGATGATAGGTAGTAGAATTGAATAGGATTATTGTCTATTTCAATCGTACGTGTCGGGTTTGGGAATTTGTTAGGTTTTGATGAAATTGTATGAATTACATGATTCTGTTAATACTCATGATATATGCTGTTAATACTTGTATAAAACTTGCCTGAAATATGTGATGATGTGAAAATTGATGGTATTTGTGTGCTATGTTCGTATGTACCTGAAATTGGGAAATGGGATAGGGTAAATGTTGTCAAAAGGGTGAAATTAGCTGTGCAGGTACGTAGGAACCGGTTCCCATGTGGGACGAACCGGTTCCCCCTTATAAAAACAGAGGCGTGTGGATTCTGGGTTGCTGGGAACCGGTTCCCAGGTAGGGACAACCCGGTTCCCCATAGTAAAAATCAGAGGCGTGTTTTGGGAAGCAGCCAGGAACTGGTTCCCACGTAGGGACGAACCGGGTTCTGCAGCATATTTTCTAAAAATCTTTTATCTTTAAAAACCCGTAACTTTTGATCCGAATATCCGATTTATGTGCCGTTTTGAGCATTGCAAAGCTGAGTTAAAGGCCTATATGATGAATAGGTAGTGTGGACGTAAAGTCCGAGTTTTACATTCGTGTTTATACTATTTATTGGATGATGTCTTTCATGTATGCGTGTGACATGTTTGTATGAATGCTAAGAATATATATACATGCTTATTGGTGATGAATTGGTGATGATAATGAAACGATGTGATACATCGGATTGGTGATGTTGTAAGCATGTTATATGTTGCATTCATTCGCATACATCTTTGGTGATGGATCCCGGTGATGAAAGTGGATCAAAATGGTGGGCATAATTCCCATTGTGTGGAATTTGTGCTGGTTAAAACTGTATCTTGGTGATGAAAAAGATCGGTTGGATGGGTTTATCCCATGGATGGTACCACATGCATTAGTGTCAGTTCATTCATTGCATTATATTATGATATCACTGAATGATTGTGTGGAGTGATAGAATATGCTTATGTACTGATGTCTGGTTGTTATAATAATTTCCAATTTTATGTATGATGAGTGGATGATAATTGCTATGAGACTTTATTGCTTATGATTGTATAATGGTTATTAATTCGAATGAAACTCACCCTTACTTTGATGATTTCAGATTAAGGATGTAGCAGCGTCTTGATTGGGTGAAGATAGCTTGTAGGCTAGCCCGTAGTTCGTGTCGAGTCATGCTCTGATTGCAACACTGGGATCGATTAGTCTAGCGTTACTTGTCATACTTTGTTGCCATTTTGGCTATGGATTATGTATTGAGCATTGTGTGGAGTTGTTTCCTAATACTCTTGAATTAAGTTCCGCTGTGCTAAACACATGTTTGATATTGGTTAATTTCTAATAAAGCATGCGATCGACTTGATGTTTTGTTTATTTAATAATTGTAGCATCCTTGCTGTTTATTTACTCTGATTATAATATATTTCCGCGGGGGTTTAGAAGGGTGTTACAAATGCTGCTGCTGCTAATCAATATGGGTACAAGAAGCCTCAAGGTAATTTCATCAAGAAGAAAGAAGGAGAGACTAGTGTTGTTTCTGCTCAAGACCAAGCTTCTTATTATCAAGTGACCGCCACCGCTCCTCAAGCTTATGTGGCACCTGTTGGCCAACAACCTTGGGTCCCTTATCAGCAATATGTCCAACAACAACAACAGCAAGGTTTCCAACAACAAGGTTATCAACAAAGACAAGGTCAACAGAGACAGAATAAGCCAAAGAGGGTGTACGATCGTATACCAATGACTTATAGCCAACTTCTTGCTCGCTTGCTTGACCTTAAACTGGTTCAATTAGCGGAAGCTAGGCCTCCTCCTGATCCTCTCCCTCCAAATTACAAGATTAATGCTAAGTGTGAATTCCACTCTGGAGGACCTGGTCACACTACTGAAGAATGCAGAGTTCTCAAAGACAAAGTTCAGGATTTGCTTGACGCAAAAGAGATCGAGTTTGCACCTGTGGCACCTAATGTGATCAACAATCCCATTCCACCTCATAATGGAGCTTCCACCAGTGGACCATGAAGACTTTATGTTTGTCAGAGAACATTTCATTTGCATTAGAATAAGGCCAAGCTTGCCATTGTATAGATTTCTTTTAGTATTTTCCATTGTATTACTTTTGTTGTTATCAAGTACTTCTCATTGTAAGAAACTCATTCTGTTTGAATAAATAAAAATGATGCAATATACATGTTTTTCTCAAATCATTTCATTTTTGTCATTATGTTCGTTGATATTCAACTCATTTGTCTTAAGCAACTAAAAAAGGAGAATGATGAAAATCAAAAACACATGAACTACTAACTGTATGCTTTTAGAACAAAAATCCTGTTGACGATGTACAGGCATTGTTTCAATTCCTAAACACCGGAGTTATAAGGGAGTGAAACCTTCGTAAACCCCTTTGAGCCTAAGGAGTAGTAGTTTCTTTTCAAAAATTACAAAACCCTCAATCTTAACCAGGGGCAGGGTAGTTTTCAGTTAGTGCGACCGAGCGCTCAACTTTCAGGTATTCCATCAGAGGATCAATCACATCTCATATCTCACAACAAAAGAAGAAGAGCACTATCCACAATGGATGTCTCTCATCCACTAAGAAGAAGGCAATCACAACCTTTTCTTCAAGTCATTCATAAAAGTCATACAACTTGTTCCCGAACGAGACAAAAAGAATGAAAAGAAAGTTATGAATCATGATCAAAAAAGAAAGAAACAATAGTCCGCTAAGTCAAAAAGAAAGAAAAGCTTTGAAGCAAATGACTTAGGCAAAAATTAGGGCATATCCCGCTGGACAACGAAAACCAAATTCAAAAGAAACTTTTTGTCCAGGCAAAGTTAGGGAAAGCAAAAGGCAAAAGAAAAATCCTCCGAGGGACAAGTTGTTGTGACCATCTACGAAAGCACCAAAGGGTGGCTGCCACCTCCATCAAAGCCATAAAGGATCCTCATCCATCACAATCCTTCCTGAAAGGTGAATACTCGTGTCAAACTAGCTGAACGTAGGACTGGAGAACATCACGAAGAAGGGGTGGGTTAAGTAGAACTTGAGCCTTTATCCGTTGTTTCTCAAACCGTGAACCCGACCACGTTACAACCCTGAAAAGTCCTAATTGAAGTAGGGTTCGTCCTGAAAGCATACTAACTGTAAGATCATGTCAAACCTGAATTTGCTTGTCACTTGTGTCAGTATCAGTACAACATTTTGACAAATAAAACTTTCCCTTTAAGATTAACATGTGCATTGCATTCTCATTATCTTTTCCAAACAGAATTGTATCTAACTTGAAAGCAAGTACTTGATACCAAGGAAAGTTCAACATTGAAATTCCATTGAGTAATCTTACAAGGGCAATGGTTGGTCATCCACTGAGCAAATATCTGAAGCAATCCATCTGGTGGAATAGTTCCTTTCCATCTGGGGCATTCATTCCATGATCAACACTGGGGCAGACCATTGCAAATCTCCACAATTCAAGCATATCAAAGTTCTTTCACAAAAGATCATCCAGGCTGGGGCAAGCTAGCAATAATTCATTTCTTCATCTTCAATCAAGTGTCATATACCGAGACAGGTGTCGAGGAGTCAAGCCAAACACCTCACCTTCACAAATTCTATCCTTCAAGCAACAACCTTTCTGCAAGGAACCCTCCATTCACTCCTAGTATCATGGAAATAGTCATTCCATTCATAATCATACATACATCATGCATATCATTGCATTTTCATTATCATTTCTCCCACATGATCCAATCATCAACAAATCAGGGGCATCCACCCCACCTTGATTCTCAAACAGAGTTTCAGAGCTCCACCTAATCTATTCCACATCAAAGCAGAAACCCTAATCAATCACTACACTGCATATAGAATCCATAGCATTGCATCTCCAGAAGTGCACAAATAAATCAAACATTGCATATGAAGCATAAGCCAAGTTACTCATCAGATGAGGTCCCTACAAAGCATTCAATTGATATTCCACTGGATCACTCAGAGTTACCATTGTGGTGTCATCTCCCAAAGTCAATCATGTTCATCTTTCTTCAACCCAGAGTTGATGTTTTTGTGTTCAACCCAGAGTTGAATTTCCTTTCATCCTTTAACCCCGAGTTAATTATCTTTCCCACTCAACCCAGAGTTGACGGTTATTTCCTTTTGTCCTTTTCCGACTCAACCCAGAGTTGACGGTCATCCTTTACTCAATCCAGAATTGATTCCTTTTCCCACTCAACCCAGAGTTGACGATTATTCCTTGTTAATTTCTTTTCCCACTCAACCCAGAGTTGACGGTCACCCTTGTTTTTCCCACTCAACCCAGAGTTGACGGTTACTTTTTCATCTTTTCCAACTCAACCCAGAGTTGACGGTTATCTTTTGTTCAATCCAGAATTGATTCCTTTTCCCTCTCACCCAGAGTTGACGGTCATCTTTTGTCCTTTCACACTCAACCCAGAGTTGATGGTTATCTTTTCTTATTTCCCACTCAATCCAGAGTTGACGGTTATCCCTTTTTCAATCCAGAGTTGATGTTTTGGTGTTCAACCCAGAGTTGATTTTCCTTTCATCTTTTAACCCCGAGTTAATCATATTTTGCCACTCAACCCAGAGTTGACGGTCATCTTTTGTCCTTTCCCACTCAACCCATAGTTGATGGTTATCTTTTCTTATTTCCCACTCAACCCAGAGTTGACGGTTATCCTTTATTCAATCCAGAATTGATTTCACCTTTTCCCTCTCAACCCAGAGTTGACGGTTACCTTCTTTCTTTCCCACTCAACCCAGAGTTAACGGTTATCTTTTCTCTTTTCATACTCAACCCAGAGTTGACGGTTATTCCTTGTTGATCTTTTTTCCCACTCAACCCAGAGTTGACGGTCACCTTTTGTCCTTTCCCACTCAACCCAGAGTTGACGGTTATATTTTGCTCAATCCAGAATTGATTCCTTTTCTCACTCAACCCAGAGTTGACGGTTATATTTTGTTCAATCCAGAATTGATTCCTTTTCCCACTCAACCCAGAGTTGACGGTCATCATTTGTCTTTCCCACTCAACCCAGAGTTGACGGTCATCATTTGTCTTTCCCACTCAACCCAGAGTTGACGGTTATCTCCTGTCTTTCCCACTCAATCCAGAGTTGACGGTTATTTCTAATTGTTCATCTTTCCTCTTTCAACCCATAGTTATTACCCAATCCCTTATCCAACCCAGAGTCGACTTCCCTTCATTCTTCGACCCGGAGTCGACCCACTTTTCTTCTTCAACCCAGAGTTGAGTTCTGTTTCATTTCTAATCCAGAGTTAATTTGTTCAACCCAGAGTTGATACAATCTTCCTTAGTGGATTTAACACCATCTTTTCCCTAGTGGATCCTGTCTCTCATCAGGAAAATTTTCAGGTTCTTTTGATATTTAATCTTCTTATACCTTGAATTTTCGAAAGGCTAGCGCCAATCTCACCTTCAGGTTTAAGACGATTAAATAGGGGCAGCTGTTGCACCCCAAAATTTGCCCATCTAATTCCATTTCTAATTGGCTTATGTTTTCCCATTTCATTTGCATTATCACCTCAGTAGGTCATCGATAAAATCATGTATTCATCCAACAATAAAGCTTGACAGTGGATCATTGGATCATTGGTTATATAAATTAGGGTTCCATCCCTTTATGAAGGAGTTTAACAAGGTTTTCAAAATAAGAATCAAGAATCAGGGTTTATTTCCCTATGCTTGCATTCATCAAAGTTTTTATTGAGATCAACTGGATTAATTTCAATATTCATTTATTAACCAGGGGGGTCTTTCTTATGGAACTCAGACATAATCATTTGGTACACTGCTTGAATTGTAAGTTATGGTGCATTACAAGCTTTATGAGATTCGTAGGGTGATTACTTATCTTGAACTATGGCTTAGAAAAGAGGTCACTGGTGTGTGGTTGATTTTTTCGGTCAAAGTCAACAATGAAGGTTGACTGTCGACTATAAACACTTTCAAGATCTGTAATTTCCATCTTATGTTGTGGTTGCTACTTCAAATACAAAAGGTGAAAGAAGAATTTGAATTCTAAGTTCATACAATAAATAGAGGAAAATCTCATTCTTCAATATTGATTACAAGTCATTACATTGGTTACAGAAGGGAGCTACCATTACAAATTTATACAAAGTTTCAAAATTCAAGCAGACCACAACCATGCCATTCAATTCATATTGACGGTCCCTGTACATAGCAGTTCCTAAACTAATTCCATTATATACACTTCAAACCACCTAACCGATTTCAGTTACTATCCTACAAATTTTCAACTAACCTAACTGCCAAGTAACCAACCATATAACTGTCATAACCACCACCTAACAGTTGCAACTAACTGACTTTTCCCAATCATTGTTTCAAACTAACACTAACTGTTTCAAACTAATTTATAACTAACAGAAGTGCAACCATATAACAGTTTGTAACTAACATTTTCCACCCCTAACTAACTTTCTATCCAGTTACTAACAGAATCATAACTGACTCAAACTACCCTAACAAACTTCAATCTACACCCTTCAATTCGTAACAGAATCCCTAGGATCTAAGGGCTCAGAGCTTCTCACCTTCATCTATATATCTCGAGCTTCCCTCCATAATTGAGTCTCTCCACCATTTTCTTTCACCTTCACTTCAATCTCTCTGCAACCACTCTCTACATCTTCAATAACACCTCGCCTTCATCACCCTCACCATCACTATACGCTCACCTCCATTGTTGAGCAGAGATTCAACCTCTGAAACTCTGCTACAACAGAGCTAAGCCCTCACCTTCATCACTCAATCTCTCAATCAGAGTTCACAACACACACGCGGGAAAGGAAAACAACAGAAGAAGAGAAGAATATGAAGAAGTGAGAGATCAGGAATCACCTGAAGAAGTTATCATCTTCCTCAACCGCGTCTACTTCACCAACACCTCCAAGTGGAACCTCATTTCTTCTCGATCTCCACTCCTCTCGGCACTTCAGGTAAGTCTTTAGAACTCTCCTTCTTGCGTGTTCTTAATGCTTTATCATTGCTGATGCTGGTTCATCCTTCGCCCTTCTTTGAATTTCTTGAATCCCGTGCGTTTTTGCAATTCGTTGATACTAAGAACTTAGGGTTCACATTTCCCCTTGTCGATCTGCGGCGATTAGAGGGTTCTCTTTATGAAATTGAGGTCGGGATAGGGTTCACATGGAAGCAGAGGTTGTGATTTTGTGTGTTATTAGGTGTAACGTCACGCTCCGCCGCCTCCGGCGCGGCGGAAACGATTTCCGGCGAACGTTTTATTTGAAAGAGATGGGAGAGATATGATAGAGAGTGTGAGTCATGAGAAGTCGATTAGCCACAATACACATAACCCTAATTTTCCTTTCTATTTTTTTATTTTTCTTTATTATTATTCTTTTTTTTATTGTTAAAATCTAATAACAAATAAAAATGGATCAACGCTGGGCCATACCAATTTGCTTGTTCACCCCCAAGTGGCCTGTTTCACTCATTTTTGGTAAACACAATAATCTGAAAACAACATGGGGCCTGCCACGAATTGATTTCGCCCCCTTGGCCCAGGTAGCGTGTTTTTGTCTTGCTGAATTAAATTATACAAAAAAATATGATGTTGGGCTTCTCCCTGGGCCCAGCGCCTTGCTATTCAACACCTTCATTTCAGTTTTCACCCCATGCTTCCTTACATTTTTTTAATTGAATTCATTGTTCTAATTAGTCTTTTTACTACTTCTTTGAGTAATTAAATTACTAATTTTTCTTACTAATTCTTAGACTTTAATACACAATTTTTGTCACATAAAAAATGTTCATAAAAAATATTAGTTTTAGGCTATTGTTTTAATCCTGTTTGCTTAATTTGTAATTCAATTCCTCTCATTAAATTCAATATAAAAATAGTAGTATTTTTAGGCCACTTTTGTACTATATTTTTGGCTTGTTGCTTCATGCTTGTGTATAATTTAGTACCATTATATCATTCTCAATTTTGCTCATGTATCTTACTTATGACTTCTAATTGTGACTTTATTTTCACGTCTCTTTAATTCCTAACTTTAGGTAGAAACCATGACAACATTAGGACTTAGAAGTTCCCTTCATAACATTAAGCTAGTTATTCATTTTAGGCTAGTTTTCTTCTTCTTTTTCTCTTTCAACATTAAAACATTAACAAATAGAGATGCGAATCACATTAAGAAAGTGATAGAGAAATGAGTGGGATTCATTCCCTAATCTGTTTCTCAATCACTTAGTGGCATAGAAATGAGTGAGATTTATTCCCTAATCTGTTTCTCAGTCACTACTTAATGGGAGAGAAATGAGTGGGATTCATTCCCTAATCTGTTTCTCGAACATTAATTAATGGGATAGAAATGAGTGGGATTCATTCCCTAATCTGTTTCTTGAACATTACATAATGGGATAGAAGTGAGTGGGATTCATTCCCTAATCTGCTTCTCGATCATTATACATTTTTATGTGATTCGAATCGCAAAGTAAATTCCCTTAAAAAACACTCAACCAAAAACACTTAAAACACTTAATAAAGGCTCAGACCTAAACAAAGTAAGGAAGTGATGCGAAGCCTTGTATTGGGTTTTGTTCATCATGGAATTACATCTAAAAGACACAAACCAAGTTTCTCTCTTCTTTATCTCGCCTCCGAGGCATTCTTTCTCTTGCCTTCAGGGCATTCTTTCTCCTAATTGGACACGTTATTTCCACTCCATTCCCAGCTTAAGACTCCAGAGGTCGAGCAGCGGAGTGCGAATGTAACTGTTCAACTAAAAAACACAAAAACAAACAAAAACTAAAGAGCCGAACTACGATGCTCTGATTCCTGAAAAGGATAAGTAGGCATTCGGTCGCGGGGCCTAAGCGAGCACAACTATTTATAAACCTTATTTTCCCCGTGTTACTTTTCTTTCATCTGCATGCATTCCCTTAGTGATTAAGCTTTAAATTTATACACCCTTTAGATAGCAACAAACATAGGTGGATACCATCGAGTACGATGGGCGTGAGGGATGCTAGGACCTTCCCCTTGCGTAACCAACTCCCGTACCCTATCTCTGGTCGAAAGACCTCGTTCTTATCCATCTTAGGTTTTCTGATATTCCTTTCCCTCTTTGGGATAAATATATTGGTGGCGACTCTGTTCATATTTCGCGAGCGTGCGACACAAATAGACTGCTTAAAAAATTCGAGTATGTGGAGTTAAATCACGTCTCAAGGTTCAATAATCAAGAAGCGAATGACTTGGCACAATTAGCTTCAGGATACAGAGTATCAAAAGAAAAACTAGAAGAACTGATCGAAGTAAGAGGCAAAGCAATGGCTACGAAGCTTTCTCCAAGTGATTTGGAAAATTCACAATTAGGTTTCGCTAACAAAGAGGAGTTTGAGGTTTTAAATATAGACTCTTTAGCAGACACAGACTGGAGGAGTCCAATTGTGAACTATTTAAAAGACCCTTCGACAGACGCAGATAGAAAGGTAAAGTATCGAGCCTTATCATACTTCCTGATGGGAAATGAATTGTTTAAGAAAACCCTTGAAGGAGTTTTGCTAAAATGTCTGGGTGAAGCGGAAGCATATTTGGCTCTCTCGAATGTACATAGTGGAGAATGTGGTGCACACCAAGCGGGGCACAAAATGAAATGGCTTTTGTTTTGATATGGAATGTATTGGCCCTCTATGTTAAAAGATTGCATAGAATTTGCAAAAGGATGTCAAGAATGTCAAGAACACGCAGGTATTCAACATGCTCCTGCAAATGAATTAAGTTCAATAATAAAACCATGGCCTTTCAGAGGTTAGGCATTAGACCTAATTGGGGAAATTCACCCCAAGTCTTCCAAAGGTCAAAGATATATCTTAGTAGGAATAGACTACTTCACAAAATAGGTCGAAGCGATACCACTTGCAAATGTGGATCAGGAGGCTGTGATTGAGTTTATTCAAATACACATTATATACAGATTCAGAATCCCAGAAAGTATAACCACAGATCAAGGATCAGTGTTCACTGGGCGAAAGATGCAAGAATTCGCCAGAGAAATGGGGTTCAAGTTGTTTACTTCTACACCTTACTACGCTCAGGCAAATGGACAAGTTGAAGCAGCGAATAAGATAATAATTGGTCTCATAAAGAAACACGTAGGGAAAAAACCTAAGAACTGGCATAAAACTTTGGACCAAGCGCTTTGGGCATGTCAAACGTCACCAAAAGAAGCTACAAACACTACACCTTTCTAGTTAACGTTCGGACATGATGCAATGCTCCCAGTTGAGATATATTTGCAGTCAGTCCGGATCCAAAGACAGGTAGAAATTCCTCCAAACATGTATTGGGAACTGATGATGAACGAATTGGTGGATTTGGACGAAGACAGACTTCGAGCGTTGGAGATGATAAAGAGACAAAAAGAAAGGGTGTCGAGAGCATACAATAAAAAGCTGAAAGGTAAAACGTTTATTAATAATGACTTAGTTTGGAAAGTTATTTTACCTATAGATCGAAAGAGTCAGGTTTTAGGCAAATGGTCCCCACATTGGGAAGGACCCTTTCGAATCTTAAAAGTATTCTAAAATAATGCTTATGAGATAGAAGAGTTGGCAGAAGATCGCAGGATCTTAAGAGTGAATGGGAATTATCTGAAAAGATACAAACCAATCATGCACGAAGTAAAAATTGCAAAAACGTAGATATTTAAACTATAATACGTAGGCCAAAATGGTTGAATAAGCATCAAAATGGCTTCGTGTCCAACTGGGATATGTGGTAAACAAAGTAAGAAGACAGAGCAATGTCAAAATATATTTCATTATGATTAGAAGAGTACATTCATTTTGGAAGATTATATTTCCATGAACAACAAAGGCTACAATAATTAGAAGCATACTAGAGGCTATCAAAAGGAGCATTCAAAATTATGAACAATAAAGCTAAGACCTATAACGCCTCCATCCAAGCCTCAAACAACGCACCCTTTAGTTGATCCTTTGCTCTATACCTTCCAAGGACAGCAGGGGCAAGCTTTCTGCTTCGAAAAGGTCTAGAGATCCTGCCGTGCGCATTCTCCTCACTATACCTTTTTTTTGAGAAACATGTAGGACAGCAACCTTCCATAAGGAAGGCATGTCACCACACCTTGACGAGAGGCAGCCATAGCAACAACTTCGACAAGTTGCTTGAATATCAGCAACGAAAAGTTGATTTTCCTTCCCCAGAGAGCACAAAGTATGAACTCCAAATCTTCCATCATGATGCTGTCTTGATCCTGGTTTCATGGACGAAAGTTGCCCACTAACAGCTGGTACCAAATCCTAATGATCTTAGCACTAAAAGGATCATTAGCCATGAGGGCCCTCAAGACATCAGAGGTAGTCATGTTAATGATGTTATCATCAAACGCTTCTCCAAGGTTATCACACCTTATTAGCTCAGAGATAGTTGATGGAGTAATGGTAATAGGGGCTCTTCGAACCTTAGACACTATGGTGGTTCTTCCTTCTGGATCTATGCGGAGGGACGCAAACATCCAGAATTCTGCCAGCATGTTTGGATAAACGGATCCCTCCAGGATTCCCTGATAAAACTAGAGTTGTTGGTTGGCAAAGAGTGCGTCAACATTAATGTGGTTCTCATTGAACTCTTCCACAGAGAGTTTGAATTCCTTTTTAATGGAGGACCTGATGGTAGTGTAAGTCAAGGGTTGCGTCATTTTGAGGAGGAGAGTACAAAAGAAGTTTTTTAGACTCTGTATTTGAAAGAGTATAAGGGAAGGAGAAGAAACTTTGGTAAGAGCTTTGTGAGAGAATGAAGAAATGAGTAGAATACTAAGCCTTATATAGAGGACGTTGGCCATAAAGGAGTGGTTATCTTTAAGTTTTGATTGGACCGCATTTGGTTTCCCCAAGAGAAGTTGTGGAGTTCGCCGTTTCCCGCCTTGGAAGTTGGAGTGTAATCCTTTCAGAAACTGATACACGCACGTCTCAAATAGACATTTTTGAAAAGTGATGTCATCATTTAATGACAGTTGCGGCTAAGGGAGTGGAAACGTCAAGTCTAGACTTAAAGAGGTTGTGAGGGGTAATTATTCCACATAGATACACTATCAAGGTCATTATGACAGTTAAAAAAAATATGATAAATAAATTTTTGACAATTTAAGAATTATTAAAATATTATTTATGATAGTTGCACAATATAACATATAGATAATTGGAAGAAAAAGTGTGCATAGATTCCTGGATTAATTTTCAATACAAAAGAGACAAAGTGCTAAACTCAAAGATGTTACATATGTTGGAAAAATTAGTAAAAGTCCTTAGGGAGACTATCTTTCATTTTGGCATATTGAGAAGTGTAACGCCCCAGACTGCTTTCGGGATGATCGACTGACCCCACAAACCAACACGGGTCTTTTCAACATGCTTTGACCTCACTCGCACGCTTTCCGGGAAACTTCCCAGAAGGTCACCCATCCCAAGACTACTCCAAGTCAAGCACGCTTAACTGTGGAGTTCTTATGGAATGAGCTACCTAAAAGAAGATGCATCTTGTTGGTATAGGTAGTACCTATCAATCCTTATATGCTTTCTTTCAACCATGCAGTCTCATACCTGCACAACTTCAGAATCCCTCTCATTCTGATGTGGCGACCACCCTAGCCCCAATTGGCTCCAGGTGTTCCATGTGGTGCAGCCACCCCTCGCCTTCTTCGGCCTCGGGTGTTACAAGAAGCCCACAACGTCAGACGATGTTCGATTAGTGCTTGTTGTTTGTTCAGTTCTTCGATCTCTGGCACTAACTTCTGTACCACCTCGAGATGTTGAATTCCTAACTGCGCCACTTCGTTCAACTCATGCTGCTGAGTTTGTTCGATCTCTTCTTGACGGGATTTAGCGTTGCTTATTTTATTTTCGAGGCGTTTAATTTTCTGCTCCCAGGATTTGATGTTCATCTCACAAGTTTTGTATTCTTCCTGGCGTTTTGTGTTCTCAAGCTCAAGGGCGCTAGCCTTGTCTGTGGCGTTCATTGGCAGCTTTCCACGAAGAATTGTTAGAAATCATTTTCGCCTTGAGTTTTTCATCAACATCCCGTTTACGGAGATTATCAGCTTGAAGTTGATCTAGAAGAGAAATCAGCGAGACAATTATGTTGGAGACTTCGTCTGAGACCTGGAGTAGATCCACTTTCTTCAAAAGGTTGATTAAACCAAAACAGCTGGTGGAGTCCTTGTGCAGAGTTTCAATAAGATTGGTCTCAAAGAGCTTTTCCTTTATTCGACGAAGGAGCATTGGAATGTCATTCTCCTTACCACCGTCCGTCAAAACAGTCGAAGAAGGCTCGAGCCGGATAGGCGAAATACCCTTGGCATTCATCATAGCCTTGAGAAAGCTTACGGGATTAGTCTCTTTGAGTTGCTCCAGATCTGTAGGAGTAAGAACTGCAGAGGTCTGCTTCGAAGTAGCCACATGAGTAACTATATTCCCGAGAGTCGAAGTTTCATTATTACTGGGAGGAGGCGAGTTAGAAGTTTCATCTGCATCTTCATGTTGAGAAATAGTGTCTTCGCTCTCGATTGGCTGGTTGACTATGTTGCCACTATTTGAATTTTGTGGGATCTCTTCCATGTCTTCATCTCGATGGGTAAGTGGAGAAGAGTCATTCGAATGACTTTCCTCAGCACGCACAGGGGAGACGATGGTTGCAATAGGTTGGGCATCTTCGAGGATTTCAGAAAGGACAGGAGATTTGCATTGAGGGACACCTGTTACGTAAATTAAAGTTTGTTAAGACAAGAAACCATCAAAGAGTTGTTTGTCAATCAAAGGGACAAATGCATACCTTGAAGGTTCCCAAGATCAATGCTGAGGTTTGAAGTGTTGAGATCAGAGGTAGTGGTGCCCACGTCATCCTGTATCGACAAGGTAAGAGATAAACTCAGTTGTTGAAGTTAAGTATAAAAGGTGATTATGTTATAAGGTCCAAGTACCTTGGTTGGGACGTTATCTGGGCTTGAATTATGGCTTTCCACAATGGGAATAGCACAAGCAATCTTTAAAGGTGATTCATCAGAAGATATCTTATCACTCGATGAAGTAAGTTTCGAAGTTCCAGATTCCTTTTCTTCAGCAAAAGGTATGGTAGCCTCTTGTCTTTTCTTCGCTACTTGTCTGGTACGAGGAGGAGATTTATCTTCATCATCTGAAATATTGGTGCAAGAAACTTTCCGCTTTGAAGGGGTCGGAGGCTTCGAACTCTGGAAATGCACAGTAATTAAAGTAAGTAATATTCATAAAATTACACAAGTCAGAATGTAAGGTATGAATATACCGTGAGTTTTTTGCCAGTAGTGGCGGAGTCACTCCCACTCGTCTTGGTTCTTTTCGAAGCTCCAACGCCTTTCTGTGCAGGGGCTTCCTTGATACTTTTCTTTCGAGTAACAACTGTGAACAAGACATAAATCAGTATGTGAGTTAAGAAGGAAAGTTAGTCGAAGGATGGTCTAAACCCCAACCTTCAGGTATTGGAGTCAAGACGCGAACATGCTCAAGGCCTATATGAAGATGTCCTTTGAAAGTATCCAGGGTATGCTTAGTCGGGACCACTCATTCAATGCGTTTTTTAGATTGTTCCTGAAGGATTTTAATGGCATTCCCACACACAAACCAATCTGGAAAAGGAGGACTTAGAGCCACACCAAAATCAGCACTAGGTAGTGGAGGGAATTTTGGAGGATTAAGTTCGAAAGCCACATCATAACGTAGTTCAGGACGAACATACATGGGCAATTTCAACTTATCCAGTTTGGCAGAAAACTTTTCACGTAAAGTGACCGCAGCTTCTCGAACGGTCCGACTAAGATCATCAGGCCTGTAGATAGTTTCAAAGAAATTTTGAAAGGCTTGGATTTCTTTAATATGAGTTGAAGTACCTTTATGGAAGTTAGCCTGCACATCAGCAAAAGCTTCAGTTAGTTCTTGAGTAAGGCTCTCAGCATCGAAGATTTGCGTAGTATAGTAATTTGTCCACCATTAATGAAAATCTATGGAAGAATAAAAAGCAGGTTCGAAAGAGACGGGAGAGAGAGTGGTGATGCCAACATATTTGGAGATTTTGGATTCGTAAATCTTCCGCTAGATGCAAAGTGTGTAGACACATGTGATTACTTTTGTCGTACATACACTTTGGTTTCAGTTGAACCAATCCAAATTGTCTTGATACCAGATTTGGTTGGTAACAAAGAAGACATCAGTGACTTTTGGGAGATCGAAGTCGGTGATATAACAGCTTTGGGGTAAGGAAAGCTTCCCAGATAACCATGGATTCGGCTTGTTGATCTGGAGACGTTACTGGAAATTCTCGAGTAAACCACTCAGGACCCACTTTCCTTTGCACAAATGGAGCCATGGAGGGGCTAAATTGATACCGTTTGGCGAACATCATCATGTATGCTAAGAAGGTTTCACGAAGCTTGCCCGTTTCTTCTTTTGGAGTTAAGAGAGCCAATCTAGTGCCTTCTACCATTCGATTTTTTATGTCCGGATCTTCTTCATTTACAATACCTTTGTATGGGAGATAAGCTTCAAAGGTGGCATTGAGCCATAACTGCAATAACCAGAAGGGACCAGCAAAGAGAAGAGATCCTGTTTTGTAGTTCTTAACAAGGTCTGTTGCTTCACCAAGGTTCTCGTAGAGAAATCCTAGAATTAATTGGCTTAAGTTTAACTTTTTCCCAGCATTTATCTGGTTAGCCATACAAAGATATCTCTTTGCTACTTGTATAGACCTAGAACAAAAAACGCATCTCGAAAGCCAGAGTGCTAGAAATGTAATGTGTTCCTCATCTGTGACTTCTGTGGTCGTTTGGACATGGTATCTTTGGATAAAAGCAGTATAAGTGACTGTTGCTTCATTAAAGTGGATGGTGTCAGTATCCATGAAGTTGGGATCGAAGGTTTCTCCAGTTGGTCGAAGCCCTGTGATAGCGGCTACGTCGAAGAGAGTAGGGGTAACCATTCCATATGGAAGATGGAAAGTATTGTGAGAAGCATCCCATAAATGAACTGACGCTACTAGCATGGTTTGGTTATATTCTAAACCTGTTTTGGATAACTGGATTAGGTCATAAATCCCTAGTTGTTTCCAAAAAGAAGCCTTTTGTTTTTCCACTTTAGTTAGCCAAGCGTAATACTGGTCGGGATCTTTTGCTAAAGGGATTGACCTAAAGACTTTCACGAAATTGGTTACATAGTTTAACCTAATTTTTTCTAAGGTCATAGTGGCTTCAACCAGAGTGCCATCTGCATTATCAGTGTTAGCTAAGATTGGGTGGCCATCTTCATCTATTTTGTTCTTACAAACCAAGGGCCTAGTTTTGTAATAAGTAGGGAAAAATTTACCCAGATAAGGGTTATTTCCTCCAGGTAAAGGACCCATGAAAGCATGAATTTTCTTACAAAGTTCAAAAGGAATGATTACCTGAGAAGCGTAGATAGCACGAGTCTCTGCAGCGTTCGGGTCTGGAATGTGTTGTTGATTCCCTATTTGGGTAGGATTTTGAAGCTTCTGAATAGGTTGGAGAACATTTGAAGTTGAAGAAGACGCCATGGATGAGATTGTTTTAAGAACTGGTTTAAATGAAACCAAAGGGTTTTTCTTTTCTGTGATGATAGGAGGAGAATAGAAGTAAAGGTTATGTGAGGATAAAAGTTCAAGTATTTAAAGGTTTGACGGAAACCCTTTAAAATCTTTTGGGTAAAGGTCAAAGGACACGCGGCAAGCGTTGATTTAATCCAACGACGGTCGAACAGTTGGTAGCCTTACTCCTAATATATAGGAGTAATGATCATAAAGTAATGACAGAACGTGGGAATGTAAGTTCTGAGTAGACGTTTTTGAAAATGACAAGACGTTTTGAAAGTGGAGTCATAAATGATTATGACGTTAGTCAGTTGTCTTGGAACTCTAAAAGTGAGTAAAACGAAATCTCATCATAACAAGAAACGCCTATTTCTCTTGTTTTTGAAACAGGCATTTATTGGGGGCAATTTGTTGGCTGGAGATTTCGTTTAGAGAAAATATTCTTTGGAGAGTTAGGAGTCGAAGAAAGATGGTTACTGATGACCATTTATGAGATTAAAAATGGCTACTGATGGCCATGTTTCGAGGATGTTGTTTAAGTTGGAGTAAAGATGATTAGAAATTGGATCTAATTCGAAGAGAATTGTCTTTAAGACTTAAACGTTTTGCGAAATAACGAAGGGTACTAAAGCTTAACGTGTTTTCGTGGCATTCTCGGTTCTGATCACGTTGCCACGTATCGAAAGAGGATTCAGGCGGGAGGATTTGAATTTCGAAATAGTCTGTGTAACCGAACAAGGACAGATGGCATCCCAGGGATTCATGTGAGCAACGTGGCATCAGATTAGTGTAGGACCGTTAGGGTCAAAAATTAGTATAAATAAGGGTCTTAATGTTAGGATTCCGTGTGTTCATTTTGTACAAATCACTCACAAATCACTCAAGTATCAAGTGTTTAGAGAACGAGTTCGCTGAGAAATGTACGTATGACACCAACACCATTTTAAATACATTTGTATCTTTCTTTATTCAAGTATCTTTTCAATTCCTTTATCTTTTCATTTAACTTTCATTTCGAAGCATTTTTACATTTCAGCACTTAACATTCTTGCACGTTATTTTCTTGTACTTTATATTTCTGCAGTTTACATGCTTTTTTATGTTTTCTTTGTCGAAGTTATATTAACATGTATAACAAGTGTTGTTTCACGTGAATAAGTCGTACGATCATATCACAAACAAGTTTTTCGAAGCAAGAACAAACAAGTATGAACCAAGTCATATCAAAAGACAATTGTTTGACTATGTCCTAGGATCAATCTAGTCGATCCTGCGAGTAACCAAAGTATATTTTATAGTTTGGAGGACTAGCGGTTGTTTACCGGAAATCACCGTAAGCAGTACGCGAAAGCGACAAGTTCCCATTAAATCAATTATTTTCAAAGTTGAAAACATTGCCTTGTAGGAAATCTTAATAGAGACAGTTAGAGTATTGTCTGTTGATGTGAATTACGCTCCATTATTGTTATTTATCTAAATTTATTAAAGTTATTTACCTCATCGCTCTTTCTCATACATACTTATTTGATTTTCCTTAAATAAACACCGTAACAATAAGTAACGATAGATTTGATTGTTGGTCTCTGTGGTTCGACAATCTTTTATATTACTTCGATAGGTTGTGCACTTGCAGTTTAATTTAGACTCTGTTTACAGACCCGTCAAGTTTTTAGCGCCGTTGCCGGGGACCAACTACGTCAAAATTTCGTACCTTATTGTTACACCGTATAGACTAAGGTTTTATTAGCCGATAGATGTGTAAGAATCGTAGCACCGAAAACTTATTAGATCCTTTAGCGGGACCTGGACGTTACACTCGAGCACGCCTTTTTATCCAAAGTTTAAGAAGAGTTATGGTCGAAGACCATAACCAAAGATCTCTTAAGGAATTTTACCAACCATCTAATGAGGAGCCTAGTTCTAGTATAGTAAGCCCTGCTATAACAACTAATAATTTCAAACTAAAGCCCTCACTCTTACAATTAGTACAATAAAACCAATTCGCTGGTCTCGCTACTGAGAACCCGAATCAACACCTAAATTTTTTTATCCAGTAAGCTAACACCCTTAAGGCAAATGGTGCTTCACCTGAAGCAATTCGTCTAAGATTATTCCATTTCTCCCTTAGAGGTAAAGCACACGACTAGTAAGATTCCCTTCCAGCCAATTCAATAACAACTTGGGAAGACCTTAGGAGAGTATTCCTTGCTCGATATTTTCCCTCAAGTAAGACCGCTTTCCTTAGGAACCTGATCATTAGATTTACTCAAAACCAAGGCGAATCACTTTTTGAAGCCTGGGAGAGATATAAAGACCTTTTAAGAGCTTATCCGCACCATGGCCTAGAGCAATGGTTAATCATACACATCTTCTACAATGGACTCCATTATAATACTAAAATGTTTATCGACGCTACCACTGGTGGTGCACTGATGAACAAACCTTACCCTGACGCTTATGCCCTAATAGAAGATATGGCCCAAAACCATTTCCAATGGGGAGCATAATGAGCGACAATAGAAAAGAAGGAGACCCAAGTTGGAGTACATGAGATAAGTTGCATGGATGTGATGCAAGCCAAAATAGACGCCCTAGCCTTAAAATTCGAAAATATGTCTCAAAACCCTGCCATAGTAGCTTCAGTCCAATCGGAATGCAAACTCTGTGGAACTCAAGGACATCAAACTTCTGGTTGCAACCTATTGAATAGGTCTAGCTCAGACCAAGTTAATTACACGAAATCCTTTTTCCAATACTTACAATCTTGGATGGAGGAACCACCCTAATTTTTCCTATAAAAATAACAACCTGATCCAAAATCCTAGATCCTTTAGACCGCAAGGTTTTCAAGCTCAAAGACAAAATCAACCTATGCAAGTTGTGCCACCAAAGCCCAGTCTTAAGGAGACCGTAGATGATTTTATCCTAACACAGACTCAGCAGGATAAAGAGTTCTTGAACTATAGCGTTCATAAGAATGAGCTAATCACGCAACTAGGAACTAAGTTTGACCAGATGATAACCCACAACAAGATACTTGAAACCCAAATCTCACAAATAGCTCAAACACAAACTCTTTCTCGGATAGAATCTATGAAACTTTGTGTAGCTGTCCAAAATGAAGAGTTTAGAAAACAACATCTTCAAATTAATGAATCCTTTAGGAAGATGAATATTAAGCTTAAGTCCCTAGCGACTCACAACATGGTCATGGAGACCCAAATCTCCATGCTTAAACACATAATTCTAGGACCCTTCCTTGAGGAGAATGTGGATGTTGTAACAACCAATAGCGCAAGTCCAATTGAAAACCTTAAGGAAAGTGATGATGAGATTGAGGAAATTTCTGGTGAGAAAAGAGTAGAGATTAAGAATGATCCGCCGACACCACCCGAAAAGGAAGTTGTCGAAGGAGTTGAGGAGGATACACCTTATATTGTTCCTCCTCACTACAACCCACTTATTTCTTTCCCTAAAATATCTGTGATAGACTCCAAATCCAAAAGGTATGTGGAGGTTTTGGAAAATGTTCACGTTAATACACCTTTATTAGAGAGACTGCACAAAAAGAGAAAATTAGACGACCATGAAACCAAGGAGATCGTTAATGTTAAGAGGGGAATGTTAACCTTCAAGATGGTGAGTGAAAGAACTGAACCCAAACCTGAAAAGCTAATAGATCCAGAACCACCACCACAAGCTCAGAAGTCTGAACTACCTTACAGAAGGAAGAAAAGAAAAGGTGAGGGATATGAAAGATGGCATGATAAGTAGCCATGGAAACCGAAGATTGAGCCGTCAAGCTAACAACGTTAAACAAATGCTGCATGGGAGGCAACCCATGGTTTCTTTTTCAATTTAATTTTTCTTTTATTTTTAATTATCATAAGTTAATTTTATTTGGACTGATCTTTTTCAGGTCCAGATATTCTAACTTTATTTTACAGGATGGCTCAGTTCGATAACATGCATGTGGTTTTTTTAGAGATGACACGCAAAGGTCGTGCTACGCTGCTTTATCTATTCGACCTATGTTGCCTATCAGATACCCTGATAGATTTGCATGGAAGCACTCAGGATTTAGGAAAGTGTTAGATATCTATGCAACTAGCTTAATTGGGAGAAGTATGCTGACGACATCAACGTAACCTATAGAAACCTCACTCTGGAGTTTCGTAGCTCTCTTGATTATGAGCCATATGTGGGAAGTGGTGATGCCAAGGGATACATCAACTTTAGGTTGTTTGGAACTGAATACGTCTTCATTCTGAAGCAGTTTGGTGACTTTCTAGGTTTTTAGACTGACCCTGATGTTACTCCTGAGCTTTCGCTGAGTTACTATATGAACAGAAAAAAATTTAAAATTTGGAGCAACATCACTAACGAAGGTAGCCTTGACCCATCCACTCAGCTTTCTAAAAAGATCCACAACCCGACCTTCAGATACTTTCAGATGATCTTGTGCCATACCTTCTTTGGGAGGAGTCATTGTGATCATCTTGTTAGTGTTGAGGAGATATTATTCTTGTACTGTACTAGTCAGTCACATCCTATCGCTAGTGAGAACTTCCTTGATTGAGAGTCTCCACCAGACTGGTAGATCTACCGAAGGACTTTTACATGCAAATTTCTGCTTGGATTGTGACCTGATGAGGCGTGTTTCATTTTACCCATATCATTATAGGCTCCTGTTCAATGATGAGATTGTTCATTACTTCACATTGTCGGATCCTTAGATGACCTGTGTCTACAATCCGGCTAATTGGACCTATTCTTTATAGGGTTGGTGTCATACCCCAAAATTTTCCCATCACATTTTCCTACTCAAACTCATACCAAAGTTCAAAGACTCAAGGACACACTCTCCTAAACAATAACCCTCAAACTTGGGTTTTGTCTCTCTCCAAGAAAAATCAGGCTCTGATACCTCAAATGGTTCCCATGGCCTCTCATATGCCTTGAAGAATCCTCACATCAAGTACAAGCTTCAATTCCAAGGAATGCCCAGTCAATTGCTCAGAAAGTCAACAGTCGACTAGTTTGACCTAAAAGTCAACATCCTTATTTTGAAGTATCATTCATCATTTGATCAAGGACTGATCATGATTCATCAAGGAAAGTTCAGAAATCAACAATACTCAAAGTTTCTAAATTAAGGTTTTTGACCTAAAAGTCAATTGAACTTTGACCAGCCATAACTTTCACATGAAACATCAGAAATTTCCCATCCAAAGCTCATTTTGAAGGAAATTGAATTCTCTACAAATTTGTCTCTCACAAGCCAAGGATAAAAATGCTTCATTTGAGAGCTATGGATCAAAACATTACAGGTCCTTTTTGAAAGTCAACCAAAAGCAGTTTTTTGTCAAAGCTCATGTCACCAGGATAAAATCCTCAAATGGAAAAAAGCTTCCAAAGTGGCTTATAGAGGACTGATCGGAAAAATAGCAAGTATACTATTTTCACCGATGTAGTAATAATGGGTTTTACCCCAAGTATCGATCACGAGGATTGCGTAGGAAAGATAAATTATTGTAAACAGTCAATTAAACAAAAGAGCAGATAGGGTTTTTATATTGGAAGAATAAAATTCAAATAAATAAGCTGAAAGTAAAATAGCTTTTGTGTATAAATTCAGAGTAATGCCAATGTAGGTGTATGATCAGCCTTCTAATGACTCTGTACTAAGATCTCTTTAACAAGTTCATATGTTGCAACTATTTGTTCTTAAGGGTGTTTTCCTAAGTCCTTAGTGAAAACCTTTTGGTTTGCAATCCTAATGCCTAAGTCCTTAGAAACAAAGGTTTGTGAACCAAAGATGTAAATAATCAAGAATTTTTCAAATAACCTTACGGTATCCCTAGGCCTAGGTGATAACAATAAGATTTAATTGTTTAAAAACCTTAACAACCGTAGTCTTACAGATTGTTAACCGTGGATCAATCTTGTTTTGCCGACAAAGAAAGCAATAAAAACATTAAACAATTAAATTGCAAAATATGAAAGCTTGATTAAAGAACAACGATATTCAGAGTCATTACAATGCAAATCAGGGACACCCCCTGGCATTGGGGGGTTTAGCCTCTCATAATATTCAAGAAACCAAAATCAGAAAGTTTAGACATTTACAAAAGATTAGGAGAACTCTGATCTTCAATGGTTTCCACCGTTGAATCTCTTCGTCTTCCACAACCTTGATAACGCTATCTTGTTCTCTTCTGGAATTCTTTCGTACGATCAAAAGTCTCTTCTCCTTGTCTTTCAATCTTCTTTTAATCCCTCTAGGTTTTCAGATCTCATCCATAATACCCAAACTGCCCCTGGAACTTTAAAAATTGGAAAAAAACCAAAATTCAGAAATTCTGTCCGCACAGCTGACACGGCCGTGTCACTTGACACGGTCTGACCGTGTCCGTCTCTGCCTCTTTTGGTTTTGACTTCAAAATCAAAGTTGTATCCCTTTTCGTTAGCGAAATTTTGCCACCAGAACCGCGTCATTCCGAGTTACGAAGCTCCAGTTATGATCAAAATACTACACGCATGTCACGATTTTCAGCTTCTTTTACACCAACACTTGTGCAATTTCCATCTGATCCAGACTTAACCTACAACCACCAAGTAGAGAGATCAAAAGCATCTAAAAAGACATGATAAAGGGAACAAAAACATAATGCAAGCAATTAACTAATATTAAAGGAATCAACGAAAAACTCTTGAAAACAACCACAAAGTGTTACCAAGTATGACGATCTTATGCCGAATTTATGACGAAATTAAGTAGAAATGGTGACCGATCACAACCCCAAACTTATCTCATTGCTTGTCCTCAAGTGATGCAAGAGATCAAACCAAGGTCACCTTAAACTTTTCTTTTCCACAATATAGTCGATGTCTTTCACAACTTACTTCCCTTTCTTGATTAAGCTTTTGGACTTATCGAACCTTGTTGTCCATCACACTTCACAACAGAGTGTATTTCACCTGCAAACTTTTCACACTTCTCACATTGTCTCTCGGGGTTAGAGTGCTTTTCGCTCAACATCACGATATGCAATATCAACCCTTGACTTTGCATGCATCCTACTTTCACTACACAAAAAGAATTCACACACTTTTGAGGACTTTTTAGGTTGTAACGGGGCTGAGGTGAAAGGAAGGATAAACAAGAGATTGATATGCAAATGGTTTATGAACTAGCACTTATGTTATTTTTCTTGTCTTTGTGTTCGATTTTGTGTGAGGGGGTTTCTTCTTAGACTCTCCTTTTTACCTAATTACCGGGTAATCAACATCGTTCGAGTCTTTCAAATCGTTTTAGGCAAGTGTTTCAAACTATTTTTTTCTTTTTTTTTCTTGTGCTTTACACACTTTTATTTTTTTTTTCATATATCACTTGCCCTTTATTTTCTTAAGCACCACCCCAAACTTACAATTTCACACAAGTTCAAAAGAAACAATAATTACACAAGTGCCAAACAAAAATGATAGAATTATGGTTAAGGATGACATGTGTGGGTTTAACAAACAAGGGGGGATGGCTCAACGGGTTTAACGAGGGATAAAACAAAAATAAATGAAGGACAGAAAGGCTCTGGGGAGAACAAACAAGTGCCTTAGTGTGTGATTTCATAATTGTACTGTGTCGGTAGGACAAACGCAAAATTAGAGAGATAAAGTCATACCTGATTTCACTCTCATGATGATCTTTACATATGTTTGGCATTTTATGTTCCTCGCCATGTAGGCTAAGTTTGCAGCTTCAACACACCCTTTATGTCATGTGACTTTCCTTTCTGGCTCGATTTCACCACTTACCTTCTCAGTCCAGTTCTTCAAGTTGCGTCCGACACTTTCGGCTATGTCCACTTCCAAAGTACCTCGAGAGATTAAGTTCAGGTTGCACCTTTTATCCACTAACTACCAATCATCATTCATTTGGCATCCATCACTCAATCTATAACACAATGTCAACACAACACACAAACAAAAACAAAAATGGAAAACAACTAAAAGCAAATGCAAAGAACCCCTCCCACACTTGAACTAAACATTGGCCTCAATGTTTTAGAACAAGCCTTGGAGAGGTTACTTACAGAGGGTATTGCACTCCAATGATAACTTCCGAGCTTTCACTAGAGATTTCCTCTTTTATTTCCTGAAAATAAAACAAACAAATAGAGAAATTAATTATTAAAACCGTGGGTTGCCTCCCAAGGAGTGCTTCGTTTAACGTCACATGGCTCGACGGTCCATTACCCATTATTATGGAGGGTATTTCCTTTTCCAAACCTTGTTGCTTGCCACTTCCGCAACCACGAACTCATGAAGATGAAAAGCATGGACAACTTTTCTATTCAATTCACTTCCCACATTCTTCTTGACTTCCTTAGCCTTCTTAGGACTTTTGATAGTTACATAATTTGGTTCCACCCTAGAGGCTATGCTTGAAACTTTTTCTTGGAGGTGTTTAGGACTTTTGTCTTCTCCCTCACTTTCGATCATACCAACAGAAGCTTGATCATGTACACCTGCACTTTGTTTCTTGACTTCTAACATCTTCAAGGTTACTTCTTCATCAAATGATTTCACCGTTAGTGTCCCTTTCTCAATGTCAAAGTTGCAACGACTTGTTAACAAAAAGGGTCTCCCAAGAAGGATAGGAGTTTCTTCATCTTCAGGAATGTCCATGATGTGGAAGTCAACAGGGAATATAAACTTATCAATCTCCACCAGTACATCTTCAGCTACCCCATGAGATTTCTTGATGGTGTGATCAGAGAACTTTAATTTTGTCTCACTTTCGCTTATCTTTCCCAATTCAAGCTTTTTGAAGATAGATAGTGGCATTAAACTCACACTAGAACCAGAATCAATAAGTACCTTTTTAAACATTTTGTTCTTGATTGTGCATGGTATCGCCACTGCTCCAGGATCTTTCTTCTTGATGGGGGTCTTCCTTGCTGGCGAGACTATACCACACTTTTCAGTTGCAATTTCTGGTTCTCCTCCCACGGGTCTCTTTTTAGCAATCACCTCCTTCATAAATTTCTTATACAACGGCATGTGCTCAAGTGCTTCAAAGAAGGGGAGATTGACTTCTAGCTTTTTAAACAAAGCTGCAAACTTCTCAAAATCCTTTTCTGTTGAATTCTTCTTTGTCACTCTAGAAGGAAAAGGTAGCTTGATTGTCGGTTTAGCATTTTGCTTATTTTTCTCTTCAAGTTGCTTAACCGGTGGTATCACAATTTCGGGCTCTTTCACATTCTCTCTTATCTCCAAATCTACCTCAATCACCAAGGGATCATCCATTTCCTCTTCTTCTTTTTCTGATTCTGCCACTTTCTTACTCCTTGTAGTAACAGCATTAATCTTCTCTTCGTCTTTCGGATTTTTCACAGTTGAGCTTGGAAGGGTACCTTGTGCCTGTAGAGTGAGATGATGTGCTATTTGACCCATTTGAACTTCCAGATTTTTGATTGAAGTTGTGGTGTTCCTGAGGTTGGTTCTTGTCTCTTCTTGAAACTGAGAATTTTGAGCTTCCATTATTTCAATAGCGATCTCCCAATCTGCTTTTTTTTGTACCTGTTGTTGCCCTTGAGTTTGGAACTGTTGTGGATAGTGTTGGAATTGTTGCTGATATGGAGGTTGTTGTTGAGTTGATCCTTGCTTTTGAAAGTTTCCTTGTTGGTCTTTCCATGCGAAATTAGGATGATTTTTCCATCCTGGATTATATGTATTGGCATATGGATTATTTTGCCTCAACATATGAATCTGCTCCACCTGTTCTTGCGTTGCCACACAATGCATCGCAAAATGCGGTCCACTACATATTTCACAAACAACTGAGGCGACTGGCTCAACTTGTGCTACTTTCTGTTCACTAATATTCATCTTTTTCAATATTATTTCTACTTCAACCGCAATTTGTTCTTCCATTTTAACTACCTGATCAGCAAGCTTCAAATCAATTTTAACTTCCGGTTGACTCATTGCACGGTCATATAACTCAATGTGCTCATTAGCGGCAATAGCTTCTATGATTCTCTTGATACCAGTGGCTGTTGAAAAATTTGTTGAGCCACCGGCGGCAGTATCGATAAGCTGTTTAGTCTTAAGTCGGAGACCATTAACAAAAGTCTGCATTTGTTCGGTTGGGTCCATGTTATGAGTAGGACAAGCCACCAAACACCTCTTGAACCTTTTATATGCATCTCCCAGTGATTCCCCTTCTTTCTGCTTAAAATTCACGATATCATATCTTTTTCAAATGAAGACTGAAGTAGGGAAATACTCATTCAAGAAGGCGGTTTCCATCTGTTGCCATGTTGTGATGCTTCCAGCTGGAAGTGAATAAAACCATTCTTCTGCATCTTCGGATAAAGTAAATGGGAACATTACAAGTCTCTTGGCTTCTTCAGAATGGCCTTCTATTTTTAATGATGTTGTTGTGGTGAGGAATCTCTGTAAATGCTTATTTGCATCTTCATTGATTCTTCCAGCAAAGGGCTTGCTTTCTAACTGACGGATAGTGGAAGGATGTAGTTGGAAGTGTGCCACGTTAACCGGTTGATTTACTATGGTTATTCTTCCAAGTGGTGCATTAGCCCTTCCATAATCACCTAAAAGTCTCTCTGGAGGAGGTGGACCAGCTGCCATAGTTTCAGGCTCAGAATCTGACTGCTCGGACTGAATAAATATTACTTCTTCGTCTTCTGATTCTGAAACTACAGGTGATTCTTCTTTCGATGCCAGTCTTTTCTGCTTAATTTCTTGGAGTCGTGCTCGCAATAATCTTTCGGGTTCTGCGTCAAAAAGAAATTTAGCTGAGGACTTACCTCGCATACAAGGTTAGACAGTTATTAGTTGGGAGTAATCAATAAAAATAAATAAGTAAATAAAAATCAAATTTTTGCAAAAGAAATAAAATTTTAATTGCAGAGCAATAAAATTTTAATTGACTGAATAATAACTTATATTTTGGCAATCCCCGGCAACGGCGCCAAAAACTTGATCGGAAAAATAGCAATTGTACTATTTTCACCGATGTAGTAATAATGGGTTTTACCCCAAGTATCGATCACGAGGATTGCGTAGGAAAGATAAATTATTGTAAACAGTCAATTAAACAAAAGAGCAGATAGGGTTTTTATATTGGAAGAATAAAATTCAAATAAATAAGCTGAAAGTAAAATAGCTTTTGTGTATAAATTCAGAGTAATGCCAATGTAGGTGTATGATCAGCCTTCTAATGACTCTGTACTAAGATCTCTTTAACAAGTTCATATGTTGCAACTATTTGTTCTTAAGGGTGTTTTCCTAAGTCCTTAGTGAAAACCTTTTGGTTTGCAATCCTAATGCCTAAGTCCTTAGAAACAAAGGTTTGTGAACCAAAGATGTAAATAATCAAGAATTTTTCAAATAACCTTACGGTATCCCTAGGCCTAGGTGATAACAATAAGATTTAATTGTTTAAAAACCTTAACAACCGTAGTCCTACAGATTGTTAACCGTGGATCAATCTTGTTTTGCCGACAAAGAAAGCAATAAAAACATAAAACAATTAAATTGCAAAATATGAAAGCTTGATTAAAGAACAACGATATTCAGAGTCATTACAATGCAAATCAGGGACACCCCCTAGCATTGGGGGGTTTAGCCTCTCATAATATTCAAGAAACCAAAATCATAAAGTTTAGACATTTACAAAAGATTAGGAGAACTCTGATCTTCAATGGTTTCCACCGTTGAATCTCTTCGTCTTCCACAACCTTGATAACGCTATCTTGCTCTCTTCTGGAATTCTTTCGTACGATCAAAAGTCTCTTCTCCTTGTCTTTCAATCTTCTTTTAATCCCTCTAGGTTTTCAGATCTCAGCCATAATACCCAAACTGCCCCTGGAACTTTAAAAATTGGAAAAAACCAAAATTCAGAAATTCTGTCCGCACAGCTGACACGGCCGTGTCACTTGACACGGTCTGACCGTGTCCGTCTCTGCCTCTTTTGGTTTTGACTTCAAAACCAAAGTTGTAGCCCTTTTCGTTATCGAAATTTTGCCACCGGAACCGCGTCATTCCGAGTTACGAAGCTCCAGTTATGATCAAAATACTACACGCATGTCACGATTTTCAGCTTCTTTTACACCAACACTTGTGCAATTTCCATCTGATCCAGACTTAACCTACAACCACCAAGTAGAGAGATCAAAAGCATCTAAAAAGACATGATAAAGGGAACAAAAACATAATGCAAGCAATTAACTAATATTAAAGGAATCAACGAAAAACTCTTGAAAACAACCACAAAGTGTTACCAAGTATGACGATCTTATGCCGAATTTATGACGAAATTAAGTAGAAATGGTGACCGATCAAGGACATCTTGAGATTTCTAAAAAGTACTAGAACTCTTCCATATTCGACCTTCCAAGATCTCATTTACCACGAATGGTGATGACACGATCAACATTCAACAACTACTTCTCAACACTTCAAGTCCATATATGGTCTAATGTACAACTTGTTCTGGTACTCCTCTTCAGATATGATCTAATGAATGACTCTTTCTGACGTCCTTCATCAGATATGGTCTAATGTATGACTCGTTCTGGCATTATCCAACAAATATGGTCTAATGTACGACTCATTCTGACATCTTCCATCAGATATGATCCAATGTATGATCCGTTCTGATATTCTTCCTCAGATATGGTCTAATGTACGACTCGTTTTGATATTCTTCCTCAGATATGGTCTAATGTACGACTCAATCTGACGTCCTTCCTCAGTTATGGTCTAATGTACGACTCGTTCTGACGTCCTTCCTCAGATATGGTCTAATGTACGACTCGTTCTGACATCCTTCAACATATATGGTCTAATGTATGACTCGTTCTGACACCCTCCAACAGATATGATATAATATTCTCCTTCAAATATGGTTTAATGAATAACTCGTTATGATGTCCTACTTCCAAACATGGTCTAATTTACGACTCATTCTGGTATTCCTCTGCAGATAGAGTCTAATGAATGACTCATTATCTCAAATGAAGTATATTATATGGTTCACTCTTCAAATGAAGTCTAATGTACGACTCACTCTTTTGGATGTTGTCTAATAAACGACTCTTTCTGACACCTCTTTATTCCAACAAACACTTGTCAATGCTTCAAGCTCGTATATAGTCTAATGTACAACTCATTCTGACTTTCATATTACTAATATCTGGATGGCATCTTTAAGCCCATACCTGAAAAGTCCCTACATCATCAAGGGAAAATTTCTCGGTATTCTAGTGTTCAATCTCCTTCAACCTTCAAATTTCGACTGGCACCCGAGCCAATCTACATCCTCAAGTTTAAGAAAATTGAACAGAGGCAGATGTCATACCCAAAAATTATCCCATCATATTTTCCTACTCAAACTCATACGAAAGTTCAAAGACTCAAGGACACACACTCCTAAACAATAACCCTCAAACTAGGGTTTTGTCTCTCTCCAAGAAAAATCAGGTTCTGATACCTCAAATGGTTCCCATGGCCTCTCATATGCCTTGAAGAATCCTCACATCAAGTACAATCTTCAATTCCAAGGATTGCCCAGTCAATTGCTCAGAAAGTCAACAGTCGTCTAGTTTGACCTAAAAGTCAACTATGGTCAAAGTACAGTCTAAATTCCTGATTTTTTGTCAACATCCTTATTTTAAAGTATCATTCATCATTTGATCAAAGACTGATCATGATTCATCAAGGAAATTTCAGAAATCAACAATACTCAAAGTTTCTAAATTAAGGTTTTTGACCTAAAAGTCAACTGAACTTTGACCAGCCATAACTTTCAAATGAAACATCAGAAAATTCCCATCCAAAGCTCATTTTGAAGGAAATTTAATTCTCTACAAATTTGTCTCTCACAAGCCAAGTCTAAAATTGATTCATTTGAGAGATATGGATCAAAACATTACAGGTCCTTTTTGAAAGTCAACCAAAAGCAGTTTTTTGTCAAAGCTCATATCATCAGGATAAAATCCTCAAATGGAAAAAAACTTCCAAAGTGGATTATAGAGGACATCTGGAGGTTTCCAAAAAGTACTAGAACTCTTCCATATCTTAAAAATTGAGGGAGATATGCCTTGTCAAAGTTGGATAATTTTGAGAGAAAAAAATGTGAAATAAAAGGCTCCGAAATGAATCTTTTTGCAAAGAGGCCCAACTTTTTATGGCCCAACCTTGTTCCTCAAGTAACCCAAGAGATCCAATCTGAATTCCACGAATTATTTGTGATTTTTTTATTTTATGTGAATTTTTTTTATTCATTAAAAATCAATTTAATCAAGTAATTAAAAGGGAAAATACCAAGAGATTTGATTTATTTTACTTCCAATCAATTTCAATCACCAAGATACTCCAAATATGGTGCGAAATTCGTTCTAGAGAGATTGGAAGGAGATTGAACAATAAGTGAACCAAAATAGAAAGATTTTGTTCATATTCACAAATCAAATTTTCCCATCAAGACTAATTGATTCTCTCTCAAACAAGAACCCTAAATATTTCCACTATATAATCAGAAGGCATTCAGCCCTAAGGGGGACGAAACATAGGGGAAGAAAGCAAGGGTTTGAACTTGAAATTCGTAGAAGAAGGTGTACCGTCGGATTCCATATGCCAACCGTCTACAAGCAATTCTAAACGTTCAAATCACTCCCTGAGGTTCCCAGGAGTCGAGCCATAGCTTCACACACTCTCAGAATACTCTTGAACGTGCTAACCACGTTACATCCGTTTGGTAAGATTCGTGGAATCCAAACTTTTTACTCAGGCCATATGAATGACTTTTATGCATATATTCCTGTTCATATTAATGCTTGTGGTTGTTTAGAACTATCGTTTTCAAGGTTGGACGTCGGAATTGAATTTCACCATGGTTAGGGCATGGCAACGTGAAGCTTTCGCTCCCCATGTTACAGGCCTCCTTAGAACTAAACGACGACACCAATAGATTCAGGGAACCTTAATTATTAAATCTGGGCTGTTTGTTTTGTTGTATCTCTCGTTTTCGTGCGCTTGTTGTGTTGCAGGAATCAACTATGAAAAACCGCAGCTATGTCGAAGCCGGAACTAAAGCGATTTCGTAGCAAATACTTGTGATCTGAAGATGAAGAATACGAGACACGCGGCGTGGCATGTGTGGTCAGTCAACCATTCAAAGTCTCTCACCACGTTTGTGGCTTGTTTCCATTGGCCAGTCAAGCGACAGGGTCCCACGCGCGTCATCGTTTTGACTTTTTTCCCATCTAATATATTTATTTAATTCTGCTTGTTCATTGACAACTAACGCAGCATAGGACAGTTGGTAAAAGGGAAATCATGGTGTCCTGGGTTCGAAACCCCTTAGCGACACTTTAATTTTTACAAGTTTATGTTGCAGGATTCAACGCTGCTGTCCCCTGAGTGACCATGATACACTCTTATGCAACAACCATTGGATCTCAATCAAAATCAATCCAACGCTCCAGGATACACGACCACCATAAGCCCTCAGAGGCCATCCATACCTGATCAGAGCTGAATTCCTCTTTATTTTATTTTATTTTATTTATTATTTTTAATTGCATAGATCTCTTTTTTATTATTTCTTTTTCTTTTGTTTTTTATTACTTAAACTATTTAAAACCTTTTTTTTTAATAATGTATAGCCATTTGTTTTATTTAATCGAAGGTTCGACTTTTCTCATGACATTAAAATATTTGTTTTTATAATAAAAAAGAATATTATTCCTTGTAAGTTAATTAATTAAAATAAATCCAATAATTATTTAATTAGTATGTGTTAAATCGAACTCTCGACTCTTTGTTAACCTTTAATGATATTAAGGTTATTTTATATTTCGTACAATTAGGGTTTGTGATCTTACCGAGCAGATCAGATGGCCAGCAACAATGAAGGCTTGAAGTTCGGGATGATGGATGTGAGAAAAAAGGGGTTGTACCTGCAAGGCACTCCGATGCCAAAATAAGTATGTATTCCACAAGGTACAAAAAAGTGAGAGAGTTTTGGGGTAAGAAAAGATTACCTCGCCCTCTGTATGTAGAGGGCTATTTATAGGATGTTTTTTGAGCGGATTAGACTCCTCCTTCTGGGGCGGATATTTAGGAGACGCGTGGACTGGTTGTTTGCCGAGCACGAGGGGCCCTCGTGGTCGATTACTTGGCAAGTTTGCCCGGTCTGGTCGGACGGAAACTACCATGTGTGATCTGACGTATATTGGGCCGAAGGCGGGAATGGCCCAATTGACTAGATTGGGCCGGTCCAAAACAGGAGCCCCTAAGTCGTTGCTTCCGGTCAGAGGAGTGGCGACTTATAGGAAGTTGATCCGGGGGTCTTTCCGGGGTCCGAGCCTAAGATATCCGAGGGAGGTAGGTCGTGCATTTCCGGGGAGAAGAAGAGTCAGGTTGGGAGTAGGGAAATGTGTCGTTTCAGAAAAGTTGATAGGGGGCGTGTCGCATTTAATGCAAAATGATGGATAATCAATTACCTAGGCTATAGGGTTAATGATGGCCATTCCTCTGTACAGTACGGCACGTGCGGCGCGTGTGGTGCCTTAAGTAGCCTATAAATAAAAGAACCCCTTATTTTTCCAAACTTTTCAAATTCAGTTACTTCGTTCTCCCTCCGCCGGCCTTTCTTTCTTGCAGTGGTGTTTGTTATAAATTCTTCAACTTTTCATCAAAACCATACCTGTAAGTCAACCTTTGATCCTTATTTTCTGTATTTTATGCTTGATCGTTGTTTAGAACTGATTGCATGTGGTTAGGGTAGGTTTTTAGGAAGACTTTGATGAAAATAGATGATGAATGTGGTGGCGTATGACGGAGATAGGAGGTTTCTCTGTCGTCCACGATTGCGTTTTCTTGAATTTAACTTTAGATTCTAGCTTTCTGCATCGTTGATAATCGTTTGATTATGCTTTTTGGTGTTTTTACTCGTGTTCGTGCGTCGTAGTTAGATGTCATGCGTTTTTGCCCTTTTCCCGGGCGCGAACTTCGTCTAGCTCGAAATTTGTGGTTATGGAGGGGGCAAGGACGCGGTTCATCTGTTCTCTGGGCCGTTGACGCGCCCTTTCACTCTGGACGATGGTGGAAGGATGGATTTGATTTAATTGTCGAATTCGATGTTCTCTCCTGTGTTTCAGGTGGAAAATGACCAATGAAACTCGTCTGACGGCGTCAGACTCGTCGTCCTCTACCCCTCCAGCCCGGCATGAGGTGCCTCAGCTGGCCTGGGTGCATCAGGAAGCACTGGACGTAGAGAGTTATTTTGTGGAGGATGACTCTGATGTCTTTACCGAGATGGGAGAAGAGTGGTCGGTTCTGATTCCGGCCGAAGATGACCGAATTTGTGATGTGTACACCCCAGATTTAATTCCTATGTATGATGTGGTGTTTTGGGATATGGGTTTTCGTGCCCCTTTCATCGAGTTTCAAGTGGCGGTGCTCAACCATTTGGAGATGGCTCCTGGGCAAGCTTCACCCCAACTCAATCGCTTTTATTCGGGCCTTTGAGTTGGTCTGTACGCATTTAAAGATAGGGGAAACGATCCCTCTGTTCTTTTATATATTCTGTGTTCAGCGTACGGTGAAGGATGGCCGTTATGGATGGGTGTCTTTAAAGCAGTCCAAGAAAATTTTCAAGTCTTATTCTGACTCTTTGAAGGGTTATAAGCCTCGCTTCTTCCTCATTCATCCTCATTCTCGGGAAGCTCGGGAAAGTGTCTTTGATCGCGTGCCGACTTTAGATGTCCATGGTCGTCCGGTGCTCAATGACATTGGGGAGCCCGTCACCTCCCGTCGGTATAAGTTTAGGTTTTTCTGGTCGCGGGACCACTTCAGGTATGGGACCGATCAATATATCACCAGGCTTTCGGATTTGGATGATGATGCTCGAGGGGATTATGCTGCTCTCCAGCGGCTCGTGCAGGGTCTTCCCGTAGTCGCCAGAGTGGATCGCTCGGGGATACCTATCCTTGGCGAGGACGGGGAGCCGATCAGGGAGCCGGGGGTGATTAATATTAAGGAGCTTCTAGCCGAGGGAACCGATGAGGGGCATTTTCCTATTTGGGTATCCGCTCCTTCTTTTTCGTCCCGTCTTTTATTTTGGCTCTGCGGTTTTAATAGCTTTCTTTCTTAATGGTTTTATGAGGGGCAGATTTCTCACGTTTTTCTTTTCCTTTTACAGAGGCAATGGATTGTGCCCGTCATGACCGGATGCTTAGACAGGCCAGCAAGTTGAAAGGGGTTGTTAAGAAGAGTGCTGGTCCTTGGTTAGCAGCTGCGCAAAGGTCCCCGGTTGTGGGTTCGGGTGCTTCCTCCTCTTCTGCTGGTGTTGGGGGTTCCCCCCTGAGGAAATTTGATCAGGACGAGTCTTTGAGGCCAGTTACGATGCTTCCTTATCCCCTTCGCCCACAGCCCAATCCGGACGCCTTGGTCCGCCGCAAGCGCTAGAGTACCGAAGCCGTGGACCTTACTTAGGAGGAGGCTGCTGATATCTTCACCCTCCCTTCGTGCTTTCTTAAGCCCAGATTCTTCAAAGGTGGACCTTCCTTGACTATTCCACGTGCTGAATCTCTGCATATTGAGGGTTTGGAGCCTTATGTTCATCAAAGGTTCCTTGTGCAGGATACTTCGGCCATGGTTCGACTTCTGGAGATGGCCACTCTCTATGCTCGCTCGGCGCCTTTGTCAGCGGAAGCAGCGAGGTTGCTTCAGGAGCAGGTCAAGATGAAGGCCTCTGCCTTGGAGGAGAAGGACCAGCTGCTGAAGGAACAGGGTGAGGAACTGGACGCTGTGAAGGCTCGGCTGAACGAAAAGGAGGCTGCCCTGGTGGACGTGCAAGGTCAATAACCTTGCTCTTCAGAACTCTATGGAACAATGCTGTCTTCCTCGGTTAGGGTGGCCTCTCTTCGCCGTTCTCAGGCTCCTGCGGAGGATGAGTCGGAAGAGGAGAAGGGTATTTTAACCCGGGTAGAGTTGATTCAATATATCAGAGTCTTGGGGAGCGACTGTGTGGTGGCTGCCAAGGATACCTATCACTCCACTGTGGCCCATCTCAAATTGAAGAATCCGGGGGTGGAGTTGGTGACCGAAGGTACCGGGCCTTACCATCGTGTGGAGGGCGACCAGATTGTTTCTGCGGCCTTCAGGGAGGAGCCCGTGACGCAGGAAGCCGAGGAGGTCCAAGTCTAGGAAGGTGTTTGAAGATTTTCTTTTCATGTGTTTTGAATGTTTGGGCCTGTGTGCCTTGATTTTGTAAGTGTTATTCTAGGGGTATGCCCCCCATTCTTAATTTGTTAGTATTCTCACCAGCTCGGTCTTAACGACCGTAGTTGGGCACTTCATCGGGCTTTTGCCCGTATTTATTTAAGTATTAACGCTTTTTGTTATTTCCTTGGAATCTGTGTGCATGCGTAGTGATTTTTCGGGAAGAGTGTTATCGGTTTCCAATGTCTTTATTCATCAAAGGCATGTTCGTTTCCCAAGATTATTGTTCCCCTTCTTCCCTTATAAAAGGAGGTCTTATGGACCTCTCTTTCTTCATTTCTCGCAGGGATGGGTGGAGCTAACGGGAAGAAGGTATCTTCAACCTCGTGTTCACGTGGAGTGAAAAAGGTGAAGGAGAAGAAGAAGGCTTCGACCGACTCTGCTTCTCGTTCTCATGGCTCTCTGAGTTTAGATGCTCGTGCTCGGGCGACTGGTGTGAGAGTCGTGGTTGACGCGAATGGTTCCGAGACCGAGTGGGATGAAGATTGGTATCAGTATATTCACTCGGAGGAATTTGCCAATCGGGAGGAGTGAAGCGTTTTCCTTTCAATTGATGTTTGTTTTGTAATTTTCATGAACGATGAATAAAATACCGTTGTTGTTCTTTTGTGTGTTTATTTTGCATTTTATGAAGGTTTGCTCGACTTATAATGTAATGATCGCCCAGTGTGTGGAACTGTGGTCGATTGCCTGGGACATGTGCCTGGCGTTCGGTGAGTCTCGGATTTCGTTTGTTCTGAGCTCCGGGGCTCATGGCGTGAACGGTCCCCTCGCGAGCGAGGCGTTCTGCCTTCGTGGTACATGATTACGACTGGGATGCTCGGTATTCGGGCCCCCGGAGGACAAGGAGTCTGTTTGATTAAGAGAGCAGGCTTCTGTCGTTTTGTTACATTTATAGCTGCTCGGCGCGTACCAGGCCGCACCCGTGTTTTTAACTGTAGTAATGTTTAAGTTTTTCAGCGTTCCAAGGTCGAGCGAGTTCTTCTCCTTGCAAATTCTCTAGGTAGTATGCCCCGTTTTCTGTCCTTGCTCGGACACGATAGGGGCCTTCCCAATTCGCGGTCAGTTTGCCTTCTCGGGAATCTTTGTGGTTTCTTTTTAGTACCAGGCTGTCTACTTTAAATTCCCGTTTAATGACCTTCGTGCATGTCTTAGGGAAATTTTTTGCTTGAGTGAAGCTTCACGTAGAGCAGCCCCGGTGCGAATTTCCTCGACCAGGTCGACCTCTTCCCTGATTGCCTCGATGTTACCCTCTGTCTCGAGTGGCTCTTCGATGCGTCTCGAGGGCACATGTATTTCGACGGGGATCACGGCCTCCATTCCGTACGTCAGCCGGAAGGGGGTCTCCCCGGTAGTGTGTGTGGGGTGGTGCGATAGGCCCACAGGACGCTGTGCAGCTCTTCTACCCATCCCCTTTT
This sequence comes from Vicia villosa, assembly GCF_029867415.1. Classification (NCBI taxonomy): domain Eukaryota; kingdom Viridiplantae; phylum Streptophyta; class Magnoliopsida; order Fabales; family Fabaceae; genus Vicia; species Vicia villosa. Next base: position 71,766 of record NW_026705173.1, read on the forward strand.
TATCTCGTCTAGTCTTCTTTTGAAGCCCCTCAAAATTACTCTGTTAGCATCCTCTGCTTGCCCGTTCGTTTGTGGGTGTTCGACTGACGCAAAATGTTGCTCCGTTCCCAATTTCGTGACGAACTCTTGGAAGCGCCCGTCTGTGAACTAGGTGCCGTTGTCGGTGATGATAGCCAATGGTACCCCGAACCGGGCGAGGATGTTTCTTTTGTAGAAGCGGAGTACGTTCAAGGATGTGATTTTGGTCAATGGCTCGGCCTCGATCCACTTGGTGAAATAGTCGACCGCAACTATTAGGTACTTGTTCTGATTGCTTCCGGTCACGAATGGATCGAGGAGATCCATCCCCCACCACGCGAACGGCTAGGGAGATGATAAGGACTTGAGTTAGTTGGGGGTGCGAGGTGCATGTCCCCGAAACGCTGGCATTTGTCGCATTTCTTCACGTATTCTTTGGCGTCGTCTTGCATTGTCGGCCAATAGTAGCCTGCTCGGAGGGCTTTCCGAGCGAGTGATCTTCCTCCTAGATGTTGGGAATTGATTCCTTCATGTATCTCTCGGAGTATATGGGGAACTGTGCCCTCGTCTATACATTTGAGGAGGGGTATGGAAAATCCTCGCCGGTAGAGGCGATTTTCGACTAAGACGTACGAGCAGGCTCTCCTTCGGATGGTGGAGGCCTCTTTCGGATCAGCGGGCAAGAGGTCACTTGTTAGGTAATTGTATACGGGGGTCATCCAACAGGACGCGTTCCCAATTGCGCTTATGAGTGATAGTGAAGATGAGGTCTCGGTATTGGGTTTTGGCAATACTTCCTGGATTACGGATTTGTTACCTCCATTCTTTCTCGTGCTCGCCAGTTTTGATAGGACGTCTTCCCGAGAGTTGTGTTCCCTTGGGATGTGTTTTACTTTGGCATTCCTGAATCGGGCCAGTCTTTCTTTTACGAGGGCCAAGTATTCGACGAGGGCTTCGCTTTTGACCTGATATTTGCCTGAGATGTGGGATGCGACTAGTTGAGAGTCGGTGAACACCTCAATGTCTTCGGCTTCTAAGTCGTTTGCGAGGCGTAGCCCGACAAGCAGAGCCTCATATTCGGCTTGGTTGTTGGACGTTGGGAATGATAGTGAGAGGGATACCTCTATGAGGGTTCCTTCTCCATTTTCAAGAATGATCCCTGCTCCGCTGCCAGTTGAGCTTGAAGCACCGTCCACGTATAAAGTCCATCTTCGGGCGTTGTTGTTTGTTGTTTCGGGGAAGGCCATTTCGGCCACGAAATCTGCCAAGACCTGTGCTTTAAGGGCTTTTCTTCCTTCGTATTTGATGTCGAACTCCGCAATTTCCAACGACCAACGGAGCATCCTTCCGGCCATGTTGGGGCGTGCAAGCAATTGTTTCACGGGTTGCTCGGTTCGCACAACTATGGTATGTGCTAGGAAATAGTGTCTGAGTCTTTGGGCCGCGGTTATTAACGCGAGTCCAACCTTTTCGATCTGTTGATATCTGATCTCGGGGACTTGGAGTGCTTTGCTTGTGAAGTAAATGGGTTTCTGGCCTTCCAGGGTTTCTCGTATCAAGGCAGCGCTGATGGCTGTTGCACCCCAAAATTTTCCCACTTATTTATTCCCCAATTGGCTTTCATATCACATTCATACGCATACCTCATGTAGGACATTCACACCATACTTTCATCCATATCATGGTTACTATTCAGAATTGATAAGAAAAGAGGTTCTGCAGAAGAAATTCCTGGAAAAAAAATAATAAGAGAAGATTTGAAGTCTGATTGTATGGCATCATTCCCATTGAAGTCCTCCTAAAATCAGGGTTTCATCGTCTCCAAGCCAAAGCTTTGATTAAAAGATGCAAACCTCAGGTTCATCAGGATTTTCAAATTAGGGTTTTGACCAAAGTCAACCCTGTTGACTTTTTGGTCAAAATTTAATCAGGAGGTGATTTTGAAGGTGAAGGGTGTCCCGAAGAAATATTCATTGGAACTTCTTTGGTTGAAAACTGATTGAGAATTTGTTCAGAAACTGATTAATTTGGAAATTCGTCTAGAATTAGAAAAATCAGGAAAAGCGGACTTTTTGGTCAAAGTCAAAGTCAACTATCAAATATTGACTCTTGGTGGAAAATCGGTCAAAGAAAATCAAAGGAATAAGTGAAAATCAAGAAATATTCAAAATTGCCAAAAGGAGAAAGTTAGTTGAAATTGGAAGCTATTAAAAGTGGAAAGTTTGAGACTTGGTGGAAATTGGAAGGATTTGAGGATGGATGGGAGGCCCACTTCACCATCATTTTACACGCGCCAAGAGGCTTTATCTCAAGAAAATTTTAACATCAAAGTTGTTGATTTCATGGAAATCTACAAGTTTGTAGTTGGAAGTTTCTTCAAATGATGTTTGTATTGAAAGATATGAATCAAAGAAGTTCATGGTCCATGGTTGAGAAATTTGCAACACTTAGAAAAATATTTGAGAGTTCTAAACATGGCTGAGCAGCCTATTTCAGGTCCATTTTTTACAAACAAAGAGGCTTCAATTCAAGACAAGGCCAACATCAAAAACGTTCATCTCATGGCCCTCTACAATTTTGTAGTTGGAAATTTTTTCATATGAAGTATGGATCAAAAGTTATGGAAGAGAGAAGTTGGCATCGTCGTGATGATGGTTTTTGTACCGTTAGCATACATTTGCATGAGTATTCATGAAGTTAGGGCTTACGAAACGGTTTCGGTTTTAGAGATAGCGTAAGAATCAGGAGAAATAAGGTCAGATTCAGATTCAGTGCGAGATTCCGAGTTGATTAATGGTGGTGCGGTGGATTTATGGAAAAATTATGGTGTACCTCCGCCGTAGAGTCACCGGAGAAGACGACCGGAACAGTGGTTCCGGCGTCTCTAGTTTGTTGCATGACTGACTCTCTTTCGCTTACGTGTTAATCTATTACTGGCTTTGTTTCCCATTTTATTTCGTTTTTTTGTTTTACTCATATGATTAGATGATGAGGTGTGCGCTTGCCATTGGTCCGTTTGCGTATTTTGTCTTATCTGTTTGTTTAATGAATCTTGACCAATTGATAAATGTTTGGGGGCTACATTTTTGTCACGTTACCAAAGCCACATGCAATAATAAATGGACAATAAATGCTGAATAAAAGTGAAATAAGATCAATTGTGGTGATACTGGGCCAGGCTCGTTGGGCCTTCACTTGCTTCCTGAAACTGCACCCCTACTGCTAATGCATTATACGTTTTTATATCTGGGCCTAGGCGCTACGCGCTATCTCCACCCCCTGAACAGGCCCAATTTTCTGCTTTAAACTAATTTCTGTTCATGCTAACATTGCTAATATACCCCCCTGTTAATAGATTTTGTAAATAATAAAAATAGTTTTCTTTTAATTTTGTGTGGCTAATCCATTTTCCATTGAAATAAAAATTGATAAAAATAGTTTTTGACTAATTAGAGTTTTTTAGGAATAATTGTTTCCATTAGAATTTTAATTGTTGATTTCCTTAATTTTTGATTGGTACATAATAATAAAAATACATAGTTTTTTTTAGTTTTAATTCTTAAAAATAGTTTTAGCTAGAATAAAAATACCATTTGCTGGAGAATATTTCATTGGGTATTATAGTTTTATTTTTCCTTATTTTTGTGAATATTTTCTATATTTTGAAAAATGTCTAAAATACCCCTAGTTGTTAAAGTTGACTTTAGTCAACTTAAACAATTTCCTTCTCAGTTAATTCCCTTTAGATGTTAGGTTAGTTCTTAAATAGGAATTAGAATAACACTAGGTTTAGAAATTAGGCTAGTTCCCCCTTTTTTCATTCCTTTTTCTTTTCAACACTAAAACACCTAACAAATACTCAAAATAAAATCCCTCTAAAAAATACAAAGAAAACACTTAAAAAACATTAATAAAAAAGTGAAAATCATTAAATAGGGGATGGAAGCTTGAATCTCCCTTGCTTAAGGGAATCATTCGAGTGCTTGGATCTCCCTTGCTTAAGGGAACCATCCGAGCGTAAGTTCCCAATACCTAAAAAATACAAACCAAAGAGTAACTCGAGCTTCCCTTGCTTAAGGGATTCCCTCGAAACGCTCAAACTCTCTTCTGTCTCTCGCCCTCGTGGCATTCTTAAGAACATGTTGAATCCATTCCATAATTAGGCGTGTAAGTCTCCAAAGGTCGAGCATCGTGGAGTGCGACTTTAATCTCTGTTCACCTAAAAAACACCAAAACATAGAAAATCTTGAGCCGAACTACGGTAGCTCTGATTCCTTGTAAGGGATACGTAGGCATTGGGTCGCGGAGCCTAAGCGAGCACACTTGTAAATAATTCCTCCTTTTCCCCGTGTTTCTTTTGCATTCATTCGCATTTAGGTTTAGATATAGATACACCCTTTAGATAGAAACAAACATAGGTGGATACCATCGAGTACGATGGGTGTGAGGGGTGCTAGCACCTTCCCCTTGCGTAACCGACTCCCGTGCCCTATTCTCTGGTCGAAAGACCTTGTTCTTATTCTGAGTTAGGTTTCCTGGTATTCCTTTCCCTTGATGGGATAAATATATTAGTGGCGACTCTGATTCCATTTTTCGCGGTAGCGACAGCTGGCGACTCTGCTTGGGACGTTGATAACCTGTGCGGGTCCATTCTTAGCGAGTCGATTCTAGCCTTTGTTTGTTTCTTTTTTGGGTGTTTCTTTGTTTGTTTTTACATCTTATATATATGTTTACATGTCATGTCTATTTTACTTCTTTCATATCATGTTTGTTTCCGCTTGCACATCATGCATCTGGACTATTTTATGGGTCCCCGTGGGGGCCACATATTTTTCTGCTCTGTTTTGCAGGTGGGGGGTTTTTGTGAGGTAAAAGGCCCACTACCCAGGCCAGTGACACCTAGGATTAGCGTGGATGCTCATGTTGACTCCCGTAGCGCTTGCTACGATCGAGCTTGACATGGGGTACCACAACTGGGCGAGGTTCTTTCATGGAACATTGTGTCTGGCACGCTTGCTGCCTCAAACACTTTGTACCCCATGGGAACTGTAGACCCTAGTGACCATTAGGGACCACCTGTCCGTGTCTAGAATTCATACATGTGAGTTTGGGGTGGGACAGGATACTAGCCTTAATCACACCCGGATTTCCATATTGCAATCTGAAGCCGGAATTTTGAACCTATTGTATTCAGTGCCTACCCAGATATCCAGAGTTGCAAGAGACATTCAGTCTCTCACCACATTACACACATGACACATCACGCTATTGCATCCACCTCACTTCATTCGTGGAGAATCCTAAAGTCTATTTCCGAAAAAATATATACGATCTTTTACCTCAAAGAAAAAAAAACAAAAAAAAAAGAAAAGAAAAGAAAAGAAAATGATGAAAAGACTTTAGGATTCTCCCAATGAAATGCATTCCACCATATCATTTAACATGCATGTTCATTTATTTTCAGGAACTTTTGGCTTTGTCTCCGACCAACACATGGCTCCACCAATGAAGACTGGTAGGCGCAACCTCTCCTATACATTCCCAAATCTGAATCTGGATTCTCTTGAGTGTTTAGCAAAGAAGATTACGCCAGATGAGTCAACCAAGTTCCGAGAAAAATATGGGTATATTCTGAGCCTTCTCAAGATGCCATTCACCAAGTACGAGCAGGAAGGAGTTCATACCCTGCTTCAGTTCTACAATCCTTCTCTTCGCTGCTTCACGTTCCCCGACTACCTCTTGGTTCCTACATTAGAGGAGTATTCTCTTTTCCTCGGTGTTCCGGTCAAAAAAGAAGAAGTGCCGTACTATGGCACCATGGAGGCCCCTACGTCCATCGAAATTTCTAAGGCTCTTTATTTGAGCAAGTCAGTCGTGGAAGCAAATCTCTCCAAAAAGGGGGGATGTCTTGGTTTTCGTATGGAGTTTCTAGTTCAAAAGGCTTGTGATGCTGTTGAGGGAAAAGAATGGGACACATTTAGGGCTATCCTGGCTCTAAGTATCTATGGTATCATGATGTTCTCAAATGTGGCTAACTTTGTTGACATGAACGCAATTCATACATTCATTCTGCAAAACCCGGTTCCTACGCTTTTGGGGGATGTTTATCACTCCGTTCATCACAAGAATAGTCAAAAGGGAGGTTTTGTTAGATGTTGTGCTCCGTTGTTATATCGTTGGTTCAGATCACATTTGCCTGAGCGTGGCGCTTTCGTTGATAATAGGCACACATCTAAATGGGCTGAGAGGATTATGGGGCTGAGGGCCAAAGATATTGTCTGGTACAATAGAGCTTTAGATGACATGGAAGTTATTATGAGTTGCGGAAAGTTCAATAATGTACCTCTCATGGGTCTTAGAGGTGGAATCAATTATAATCCCATCTTGGCTAGGATAATATTTGGATACGCTTTTGTAAGTCCTCCTGAGCAAACAGAGATTGCTGAGACTATTTTCTATCATTCGGCCACCGACAATGGGAAAATGGCAGAAGCGATGCAAGCTTGGAGCAGTATTTGTTGGCAAGATAAGAAACATTTTGGCTAGAGAGATTGTGCTACTTACGAGGATTATACTAAGTGGGTCAAATCTGTGGCTGATACCCAAGGGATGCCTTTCCCTCCTAAAGATCCTTTGTATCCCCCTACTGGTGAACAACCCAACATCGTCTCCATGCCTCGTTATAACCAAACTGTGGATCAGAATTGAACATTGACTGAATAGATGGAAACGATGCTTGTTAAGATGAATACTGCTCGACAAGAGAAGCTTTCCGCACTCCATAAGTTGAAATTAAGAGAAATAGAGCTCGAAGATTTGTATGCTAGAGGGAGCACTTCTCAAAAGAGGCCAAGAATGACTATAGGCTCTAAATCTATCGAAACCCAAGAAAAGGAGATGAAAGAACATTACGAGGCTCAGTTGGCAGAGTTGACTGAAAGACTCCAGATTCAGACTGAAGAAGCCAATTTAGAAAAGGCTCGTCGTAAGAAAGCAGACAAACTCCTGTTGGAACACCAAGGAAAGATAGAGAAATGTTATGAAGAGATCCGAAAGCTGAAAGGTCAGGTAAGAGAAAAGGATCAGAGTAATGCCCAAGTTCAAGAGGAAGCTAGGTATTGGGAGTTGAAGCACCGCCACGTGGAAACGATGCACTTCAGAAAAGACCTGCTGATTCAAGAGATCATTAAGAGGCCAACCCATGATGATACCAAAAAGCTTTTCAAAGAAATGAAGGCCTGGAGCGATAAGAACATTGGAGAAAGCCCCCTCCGTCATGTGGACATGGAGGATCCCACTTAGTGATGGCTTTGTTATTTGAATCACCACCAGACTTGTTGGATGGGGTTCCTGGTTCCATTCATTTGTTTTGTTGGCTCATGAGAGCGAATTAATTTGTGATTCTGATTATGTCAAGAACTTGGTTACAAATCTAATGGAATTTTCTTATTCATCTTGGTTGTATTTCAGTTTCTCCTATTATTTTGTGTTGTTGGTTTGAGACAATGCTAAAGGTTCCTAAAAATAATAAAAACATGACATATGCATGCACACATGCACACATGCATTTCATACATTCATATATATGACAGGTACACCAGATGGTATTCTTGTTTGACTGACCAGGTTTTCTCTTTCAGCAATTGCACCTCCACCTACACATCGCTACTACACAAGGGCTAATCATTCACTGCAAATGGATCAGTTAAGGGATGATCTTTTCCAGATGAGAACTCAGGTTAATGCTCAGATGGCTCAGTTCATGGAAGTCATGCAAGGCATGGCTGACCACCAAGAAGAGCTCAGAATCAGGATGGACACAGTTGCTCAGGTTGTTGCGGACCCCCCGCAAAGAAATTCTGCTGATATTCGTGTCAATGGTGAACCTGTGAACGGAGGACCTGGTGTAATTCCTCCTGCTTCTAATCAAGGTAATCCCCGTGGGCCTCCCCAGCCTACTCCTGAAGGACAAACCACACAACAAATCAGAAGGGCTGCTGCTATCCCCGTGTTGGAAGAGGATCGACACGAAGACTTGTTTCCTGAAAGTGAATGGGGACTTCCACATGATGCTGGAAGGATTTTTAGAGGTCTGGAGGAAAGGATGAGGGTAATGGAAGGCCAAGGACTTGGTATGGACATCAGTGATTTGGGATTAGTTCCTGGCGTCCGTGTGCCACCGAAGTTCAAGGTACCTGATTTTGAGAAATACAAGGGGAATACTTGTCCTAAGACACATGTCCGAGCTTACTATCGCAAAATGCATGTATACTCTGAGGACGAAGGACTGTTGATGCACTTCTTCCAAGATAGCCTGACTGGGGCATCCTTGGAGTGGTATATGAGGTTGGAGAGAGCTCACATCCGAAGTTGGAGAGATCTGGTTGAGGCCTTCGTGAAGCAATATCAGTATAATGTTGACATGGCCCCAAATCGCACTCAGTTACAGAACCTATCCCAGAAGACTAATGAGTCCTTCAAGGAATATGCGCGGAAATGGCGCGAGTTGGCGGCTAGAGTCCAACCACCTATGCTGGAAAGAGAGATGATGGATATGTTCACCAATACTTTGGAAGACCAATATTACTCCGCCTGCTCTGCATCCTCGAGCTTCGCCGAGTTGGTCATGATCGGTGAACGTATTGAAAGTGGGATTAAGGCTGGTAGAATACAGAATCCAAGTGTTGCTAGTTCCTCCTCTGGGGCAGGGGGGAAGAAACCATATAACGGATTTTCTAAGAAAAGAGAGGGTGAAACAAGTGCTGCTTACTATGGTAAAGCCAAAGGCCATACTTATCAACAAGTAGCCGCTATGACCATACCGAATGCTCCTCTTCAACAACAACAACAACAACAGCAGAGGTATCCTCCGCGTCAGTATCAGCAAAAGCCGAGAGCACCAAGAAATTTTGATCCCATACCTATGACATATGCACAACTACTTGCTCATCTTTTACATCGTGAGTTGGTGCAACTTCGTACCATGGGCCCTCCACCTGCTAAGCTCCCTCCTAACTATGATGCTAATGCTCACTGTGATTTTCATTCTGGGGCTGCTGGTCATGATATTGAACATTGCATTGGATTCATGCATAAAGTACAAGATCTGATTGATTCAAAGGCTATTGAGTTCACCCCTACTCAAGGGCCTAACGTTGTTCAGAACCCTATGCCTCCCCATGGAACTCATGCTGCAAATGCCATCGAGGTTGTTGAAGACGCTCGCTTGGTCAAGGATGTGACCGAATTGGGCTCTCTGTTGCCATTATTGAAGATAGAATTATTGAGGATGGGTCTATACTCTGGTTGTGGAGAATTATGTACTGATTGCATGGCCATTTCCTCAGTTTGTGACAAGGTGAAAAGTGGGATTCAACAGTTGATAGATAATGGGTATCTACAGTTTGAGCATGTGCGACATCCTGAATTAGTCAAGAATGAGGTCAATGTGGTATCCATCCCGTATACTCCTGCTAAGATTCCAGTTCCTGCCAGAGCACCGCCTTTGGTCATTACATTGCCTGGTCCCGTCCCGTATACTAGTGAAAGAGCAATCCCATGGAATTATGGGGCAGAAGTTTTCTACCAAGGGACCAAGCATGAGATCGAAATTCCAGTTGAGAAAAAAGATGTGGACAATGTTGTTGGCATTGGGCGGCTGACAAGGAGTGGTCGTATTTTCAATCCTCCCCAGAATACTCGCGATGATAATATAGAAGCTCTAGCTCAAGCAAAAGGGAAAAGAGTGGTAGAAGATACAGTGGATCAGGGGCAAAGCTCTAACTCTGAAGACACTGTGGCCAAAGAGATGGAAGAGTTCCTAAAGATCATCAAGAAAAGTGAGTATAAAGTGGTTGACCAACTGAGTCAAACTCAATCAAAGATTTCGATTTTGCAGTTGCTCTTGTGTTCGGAGACACATCGAAATGCTTTGTTGAGACTTCTAAGTGCTGCCTTCGTCCCTCCGGAAATCTCAGTGAATCAACTTGAAGGAGTGGTGTCAAACATCAATGCTGGTAATGGATTGGGATTCACCGATGCAGACTTGCCTTCTGAAGGTAGAAACCACAATAGAGCTTTGCATATATCAGTGGAGTGTAAAGGGACTATGTTATCACGTGTTCTCGTGGATACTGGATCTTCTTTGAATGTATTACCGAAATCGTCTTTGATGAGGCTAGATTATTCTGGCGTTGAGATAAGGCCGAGTGAATTGACGGTGAGAGCCTTTGATGGCTCAAAAAGATAAGTGTTTGGGGAGGTTGACTTGCCGATAATGATAGGCCCTCAACTCTTCACTATTACTTTTTTCGTGATGGATATCCACCCGTCCTATAGTTGTCTCCTAGGACGCCCATGGATCCATGCTGCTGGGGCCGTGACTTCCATATTGCATCAGAAACTCAAATTCACGACTCAAGGAAAGATAGTCACAATATGTGGGGAGGAAGAATACGTGGTAAGCCATCTTGCGTCCTTCAGGTATATTGATGTGGAAAAAGAGGTCCACGAGACGCCTTGCCAGGCCTTTGAGGCTGTCTAGACTATCAAGATCCCTTATGTTGAAAATAAGAAGTTGAAGGCTCCCATGTCTTCACTAAAGGAAGCTAAAGCTGTGGTTGAATCTGGTCATCCTGAAGGATGGGGCCGAGTATTGGATTTACCAATCAAGCAGGATAAATGTGGGATTGGATATCAGTTGGGTCAGAGTTCATCTAATGAGGCCCCCAAGAAGCCCGAAACCTTCGTTCCGATCAAGTTCTCTAGTGCTGGCATCGTCAAATATCATATCTGTGCTGCTGATGATGATATGGATAGCGATTATGACATTGAAGAATGGATCAAGTCGTGTGTCCCAAGACAGAAGCTTCTCAACTGGTCGTCCGAGGACATCATCTCAATTGATTTTGATCAAGAGTAATACTGTTTGTTTTTGTTTATCATGCAATAATTCCTGTGTTCTGCCCAAGACACAGTGAACACATGTAGGGCATCATTTGTTGTTTTTCAATGTTAAAATCATTAATAAAAGGACGCTTTTGCATTCAAACATTTTTGTTCCCTGTCTTTCTTTTTTAAATTTTACATTTGTTATAAATAAATAAAAAAATGGCAACGTTTCTTATTCATCATCATCCCTCCATTCTAAAATAAAGCATAAATCATAATTCATGCAGATTCACTTCTTCTCCAGATTCTGTTGACAACGATCTTGCTATGCCTCGTTATGACTTCGACAATCCTATCTACACCGCTGAAGAAGGGGATGAAGAAGATTGTGAACTCCCTGATGAGTTGGCCAGATTGTTGAAACAAGAAGAGAAAGTGATCGAGCCACATCAAGAGCCTATTGAGACGGTGAATCTTGGCACCGAAGAGATGAGAAGGGAGGTTAAAATAGGGGTTTCTTTGAATGAGGATGTGAAAGAAAAGTTGATTGGAATGTTGAAAGAGTATTCTGATATCTTCGCTTGGTCTTACGAAGATATTCCTGGATTAGATACTGATATTGTTGTGCATAGGTTACCTCTTAAAGAAAATTCTCCGCCTGTCAAACAGAAACTCAGAAGAACACGTCCTGACATGTCCAAGAAAATCCAGGAAGAGGTTTAGAAGCAGTTTGATGCAGGTTTTCTTGCTGTAACAGTTTATCCACGTCCTGACATGGGTCGCCAATATTGTACCTGTACCTAAAAAAGATGGGAAGGTACGAATGTGTGTCGGCTATCGAGATCTGAATAGAGCGAGCCCGAAGGATGATTTCCCGCTTCCTCACATTGATGTGTTGGTAGATAATACTGCCCAGTTCTCGGTTTTCTCCTTCATGGACGGTTTTTCTGGTTACAATCAAATAAAGATGGCGCCCGAGGACATTGAAAAGACAAGATTCATTACGCCTTAGGACACCTTTTGTTACAAGGTCATGCCGTTTGGGTTGAAGAATGCTGGGGCAACCTATCAAAGAGCTATGGTGACTTTGTTTCACGACATGATTCATAAAGAGATCGAGGTCTATGTGGACGACATGATTGCAAAGTCCCATACTGAAGAGGAGAACCTTGTTCACCTGAAGAAATTGTTTGAAAGGTTAAGAAAGTTCAGGTTGAGGTTGAATCCCAATAAATGCACCTTCGGAGTGAGATCAGGAAAGTTGCTTGGTTTCATCGTAAGTGAAAAGGGTATTGAGGTCGATCCTGCTAAGGTAAAAGCTATACAAGAGATGCCTGAGCCGAGAACTGAGAAACAGGTTCGTGGGTTCCTAGGAAGGTTGAATTATATTGCAAGGTTCATCTCACACCTTACCGCCACGTGTGAACCTATCTTCAAGCTATTGAGAAAGAATCAGGCAATAAAGTGGGATGACAATTGTCAAAAGGCATTTGATAGGGTTAAAGAGTATTTGCAAGAGCCTTCAATCCTCATGCCTTCAGTGGAAGGTAGACCGTTGATTATGTACTTGACGGTCCTCGAGAATTCAATGGGGTGTGTGCTGGATCAACATGACGAGTCCGGTCGAAAAGAGCACGCAATTTATTACCTTAGCAAAAAGTTTACCGATTGTGAATTAAGATACTCACTACTCGAGAAAACTTGCTGTGCTTTGGCATGGGCTTCTCGCCGACTGAGACAGTATATGTTAACTCACACAACTTTGTTGATTTCAAAGATGGATCCGATCAAATATATATTTGAGAAACCAGCATTGACACGAAGGATTGCCCGTTGGCAAATGATCTTGACAGAATATGACATATAATACACTACTCAGAAGGCCATTAAAAGCAGTGTGGTTGCTGATTATCTTGCGCATCAACCTGTGGACGATTACCAGTCTATGTACTTTGAGTTTCCTGATGAGGATATAATGTGTGTGCAGAGACTTCCAAGAGTCAAGATCAAGAGGAAGGACCTGAACCAGGGGCGCGATGGACGCTCGTGTTCGATGGTGCCTCCAATGCATTGGGTAATGGTATTGGGGCTGTGCTTACTTCTCCGACAGGTTTTCATATTCCATTCCCGGCCAGGATTTGTTTTGATTGTACTAATAATGTGGCTGAATACGAGGCTTGCATATATGGTATTGAGGCTGCCATTGATTTGAGGATTAAAAATCTCGCGGTTTATGGAGATTCTGCTTTGGTGATTAGTCAGATCAACGGAGATTGGGAAACACGCCACCCCAACTTGATTCCTATAGAGAACATGTTGTGAAATTGGCTCAATACTTTGATGAGATCACCTTTGATCATATCCCTCGAGAGGAAAATCATTTGGCTGATGCCTTGGCCACTTTAGCATCCATGTTCAAAGTCAAATGGGACAATGAAGCGCCTTTAATTGTGATCAAAAGGTTGGATGAGCCTGCATTCTGTGGCGTTGTTGATAATGTGCCTGATGAGAAACCATGGTTTTATGACATTAAGAAATTTTTGGAGACCCAAGAGTATCCTGAGGGTGCTTCCCTTACGGATAGGAAAACTCTGAAGAGACTATCTGCCAAGTTCTTCCTTGCTGGAGGTGTGTTATACAAGAGGAATTTTAATTCCGTGTTGCTCAGATGCGTAGATAGCCACGAAGCAGCGAAGATCATGCAAGAGGTGCATGAAGGATCCTTTGGTACACATGCGAGTGGACACACCATGGCTAGAAAAATATTGAGAGCCGGTTATTATTGGTCGACCATGGAGCATGATTGTTTCAATCATGTGGTGGTATGTTACAAATGTCAGGTGTATGCAGATAAGGTTCATGTGCCTCCGGTTCCTCTGAATGTGTTGACATCTCCTTGGCCGTTTGCTATGTGGGGCATCGATATGATTGGAGAAATTAAGCCCACCACCTCTAATGGACATCGTTTCATCCTCGTTGCTATTGACTACTTCACCAAGTGGGTTGAAGCTGCTTCTTATGCAAATGTCTCCAAGCAAGTAGTGACTCGCTTCATCAAGCACAATATAATTTGTCGTTATGGGGTTCCTCAGAAGATTATCACTGATAATGGATCCAACCTCAATAACAAGATGATGAAGAAATTATGCGAGAACTTCAAGATTACGCATCATAACTCCTCCCCGTACAGGCCAAAGATGAATGGCGCAGTTGAAGCGGCCAATAAGAATATCAAGAAGATTGTGCAAAAGATGGTGGTCACCTATAAAGATTGGCATGAGATGTTGCCTTTTGCTTTACATGGTTATCGTACCTCGGTGCGTACTTCCATAGGGGCAACTCCCTTCTCATTAGTATATGGCATGGAAGCGATTCTTCCGGTTGAGGTTGAGATTCCTTCATTAAGGGTATTGACAGATGTGAAGCTCAGTGAAGCTGATTGGGTTCAGACCAGATTTGATCAACTGAACCTTATTGATGAAAAAAGGTTAGCGGCCATATGTCATGGGCAAACCTATCAAAAGAAGATGAAGAAAGCCTTCGACAAGAAGATCCGTCCTCGACACTTTCAAGTTGGTGACCTCGTGCTCAAGAAGATCTTGCCTATTCACAATGATCCTAGGGGCAAGTGGACTCCGAATTACGAAGGGCCTTATGTCGTAAAGAAAGTCTTCTCAGGTGGCGCCATGATCCTCTCAACTATGGATGGCGAAGACTTCCCGCTTCCTGTGAATGCCGACGCAGTTAAAAAATACTTCGCATAAACCTGATCAAAATAAAATAAAAGAAAAGGAAAAGATCAGGCAAAAGAATGAAAAAGAAATAAAGTACACCCGCTAAGTTGAAAACCCGAAAGGGCGACTTAGGCAAAAAAGGGGTCCTGGTGGATTGAAAACCCGAAAGGGCGGTCCAGGCAAAAGAGGGACAAAAAGCGAATGACTGCGTCGTGCATTGGATCCTTGAGCATAGCTAGTCACCACAATTGGAGGACTCAGAAGGGTAAAGGATCAATTCATTCATCCATTTCGGAAAGCAAAACAGAAGGAATATTGAAGATCTGCAAGGCATAGCAAGATTGGAACCCAATGGAATCTTTTCTTACGTTGCCATGTTTGTAAATGCTGTTTGTTTTCCTTTTTGGTGGCCACCTCCTTAAGGGGCCACTTCCTTATGTACTCGCCTATGTTAGGCAATTTTTCATTAATAAAAAGATATTTCACTCAAAAAATTCCTACATCGTTCTATTTTTACCGTTTTGTTTACAAAAACGTCCAATTATTTTGGTAAGCATTGCATTTCTAACATCGAAGTCCTACAAAAAGAACATGATCTAAAACAGATAGAATTGCTTAAAGATTTTGAGTACTTGGGATGGTGGACGAGGTACAGCCATCATACCTGGGGCATATTTGTTTGATTTGTTTTGCAGGAATCTCCGATCATTCAGCACAGTTAGATGCCAGTACCTACGCTTCAAGAAGTGTCAACCGGATATCTCTTTCGAGATGGAACCCAAAGGTCTCCTTTCCTTCAAATACCAGAGTTTATTTCTCTGGGGAGCTCTCATTCGGGGTTTAAGTGCTACGCAGTGCTGATTAGATTCCCTTATTCTTTGACAAAGATGTGGAAGTTCAAAGGGGGAGGTGCAATCTTCAAGTTTCAAAACATGATGACGGTAATGTCTTTATAAAATTCCGTCATGCTCCTTTCCTCACGAGTCTTCTGGTGCAAGTCATCCCCCTGCAGAAGTTACATATTGGGATTGGTCGAGAAACCATCTGGTGTGGCCTGGCAAAGTCAGAACATCAAGAAGAATCCCCCACAGAGTGCTTTGGATAGAAGGCTCTCTCCGATGTTCATCTGTCCTCTCTTGCACATAGTAATCATTGCATTCACATTGCATCTACAAAAATGCGTAGCATTTCCATGAATATGGAGCATTACGCCATGAAAAAATCAAACATGCATCAACACATAAGCCAAGTTTGTATGTGCTCCAAAGGCACAAAGTAGTATATCCCCAGAAGAAGTCTCACTTTCTCTCTCCAGTGTGGATTGGATACAGAGTTATTCTTTGTCAAGATCATTGTCTCTATGATTATTTCCCGTTTGCTGAGTTCAATCGTTTGGATAACCCATACTTTGTGTGTGGCAATTCGAATGATTGTCGCTCTTGTAGAATTACACCCCGCCTTTTGGCCTGTGGGATTCATGTAGTTCTTGCACTCTGCAAGCATCAATGCCTTTTTGAAAAGCCCAGTGTTTACTGGCATCCCCTCATTGATTCTAGTTTTTCTTTCAGTCAAGCCCAATAGTTATTGGCATCACCTTCAAAGTCCAATGTGTATTGGTGTCCCCAATAGAATCTAGTCATTGCTAGTCTTCTCCAGCCAAGTCCAATGATTATTGGCATCTCTTTCCTTAAAGTCCCGTGGTTATGGGCATCCTTCAAAGTTTGGTTGTTACCAGCAAAAGTCCTGTTGTTATAGGCATCCTTTGATCAGTTCTAGTTGTTACTAGTCTGTTCCTTTAAATTCCTGTTGTTACAGGCATCCTTTGGTTAGGTCTGATTGTTATTGGTCCTCTCCTTCAAAGTCTGGTTGTTACCAGCAAAAGTCCTGTTGTTACAGGCATCCTTTGGTCAGTTCTAGTTGTTACTAGTCTGTTCCTTTAAAGTCCTGTTGTTATAGGCATCCTTTGGTTAGGTCTGATTGTTATTGGTCCTCTCCTTCAAAGTCTGGTTGTTACCAGCAAAAGTCCTGTTGTTACAGGCATCCTTTGGTCAGTTCTAGTTGTTATTAGTCTGTTCCTTTAAAGTCCTATTGTTATAGGCATCTTTTGGTCAGTTCTAGTTGTTACTAGTTTGTTCCTTAAAGTCCTGTGGTTACAGGCATCCTTTGGTCAGGTCTAATTGTTATTAGTCCTTTCCTTCAAAGTCCGGTTGTTATCGGCAAAGGTCCAGCAGTTGACTGGCGTTTCTTGTTTATGTCAAACATTTAATAGTATCCCCTGTTTGGAATCAGTAGTAACTGGTGTCCTTTCTCAAAATCAAAATTGCAAATATCACCTCGGAGTTGTTACTCCAGAGTGTAAATTTTTGGGTTCTTTGGTATTCAATCCACTTACACCTCAAATGTCCAGAACTTGTGTCGTTCGTACATTCAGGTCCAAGAAGATTGAATAGGGGCAGCTGTTGCACCCCAAAATTTGCCCACTTATTTATTCCCCAATTGGCTTTCATATCACATTCATACGCATACCTCATGTAGGACATTCACACCATACTTTCATCCATATCATGGTTACTATTCAGAATTGATAAGAAAAGAGGTTCTGCAGAAGAAATTCCTGGAAAAAAAATAATAAGAGAAGATTTGAAGTCTGATTGTATGGCATCATTCCCATTGAAGTCCTCCTAAAATCAGGGTTTCATCGTCTCCAAGCCAAAGCTTTGATTAAAAGATACAAACCTCAGGTTCATCAGGATTTTCTAATTAGGGTTTTGACCAAAATCAACCCTGTTGACTTTTTGGTCAAAATTTAATCAGGAGGTGATTTTGAAGGTGAAGAGTGTCCCGAAGAAATATTCATTGGAACTTTGGTTGAAAACTGATTGAGAATTGGATCAGAAACTGATTAATTTGGAAATTCATCTAGAATTAGAAAAATCAGGAAAAGCGGACTTTTTGGTCAAAGTCAAAGTCAACTGTCAAATATTGACTCGTGGTGGAAAATCGGTCAAAGAAAATCAAAGGAATAAGTGAAAATCAAGAAATATTCAAAATTGCCAAAAGGAGAAAGTTAGTTGAAATTGGAAGCTACTAAAAGTGGAAAGTTTGAGACTTGGTGGAAATTGGAAGGATTTGAGGATGGATGGGAGGCCCACTTCACCATCATTTTACACGCGCCAACAGGCTTTATCTCAAGAAAATTTTAACATCAAAGTTGTTGATTTCATGGAAATCTACAAGTTTGTAGTTGGAAGTTTTTTCAAATGATGTTTGTATTGAAAGATATGAATCAAAGAAGTTCATGGTCCATGGTTGAGAAATTTGCAACACTTAGAAAAATATTTGAGAGTTCTAAACATGGCTGAGCAGCCTATTTCAGGTCCATTTTTTACAAACAAAGAGGCTTCAATTCAAGACAAGGCCAACATCAAAAACGTTCATCTCATGGCCCTCTACAATTTTGCAGTTGGAAATTTTTTCATATGAAGTATGGATCAAAAGTTATGGAAGAGAGAAGTTGGCAGAATCTCACTGTATACAAGGCAAAAAAGATGGGAAAGTTTTCTGGGCAGCGCAGTCATTTAATCAAACATGTGGCGTGCCAACTTTGAAGCTTACTATAGAGAAATAAAAAGAACCATCAGGTACAAATTGGGTATGCATCTCTTCTCCTCCATGTCTTTTACCCATCAAAGAAATAATCAGGTCAGTTGGATAAGTGTGGAACAAATTACAAAGCCACAAAGTGGTGATCACGCAAAATGTTTCATGGCATAAGGCTGGGTCAGAATCCTAAGGCACACGCATGCATTTCCACAAACACCTGCCGTACCGTTTTTAATGTCAATTTTAGAGGCCTACAAAGTTCCATTGGAATTAATTGTGTAGCCAGGCTATTCTTTGCCATTCCCCTTTTCTATTAAGTCACATATCACATCCATTGAATATGTAATGAGTGAGATATAGAGCTCTGAAGTCGTGCCCTGATCAAGTCGTTGTTTTGCCAAGGAGCATGGGCCAAAAACTAAGTCACGTGCGCCAGGAACATGCAGTGGTGTATCATCATTTGGCAGGCCATTTTTGAAGGTGTTGCAAGTGCATTCTCTCCAAGTCACCAACATAGAACTTGCACTATCAAATACCCTCTTCACATTAAGCTAAGGAGCAGGTCATGCCATGGACCATAGCTTGAGATATGCGCACATGAAGATAAGCTCTTGGATATTGGTAAGGCACGTGAGTGAGATACCATGCCATAAAGCTGCAGCACATATGGAATATCCATTTTCCACCATGCATGGAGCAGGAACGCGAAAAGCACATCAAAGAGTTACTTCAATTGTAAAAGCCTTAGTCACTAAGTTTGGAAAGGAAATATTACACTATGTCGCACCACACCATAAACCTTGCACCATCACTATATAACTCAAAACCCTTCACAAATCCTCACCACGATTCATTCTTCACACTTTCTCATTCGCATCATTCTCTCACTCTCTTCTCTCATCTTCTCTATCAACAAAAAGAAACCTAACAAACTCTAACAAACTTCGCAACAAACCCTCCATAAACGAACCTCTATCTTCATCACTCCCATCCCTCTGCAACCTTTAACCACTGCTATCTCAGCCTCTACTCGTTATCATCTCCATCAAGCTGCGGTCATCACTATCATCTCAGAAGTTCACATTGCACAAAATCTTGGAAGAAACTTAGGCTACTCAACATCTGAACTTATTTCTCGGTACTCTTTTGCTACATTCTGAGAACTCTATCATCTCGCCACAAGGTTCAAGATCAACGCCAAGAGGAGCGGTAGAGTTTTTCGAAGATTCGGTTCGAGATCGCAACAGGTAGGTATCTTAAACTTACTTCTCAGTATAATAGATCATATGTAGATGAACTTGTTTTGATGTGCTTGTTGCATTTGTGCTCGATCTCCGGATTCTTGAAATGTGACTCGTTTTCCTGTTAAAATGATGGCTTTCTGAATGTATTAATGGAGTGTTTAACTTCTAATCGTCGTGATGATGGTGTTTGTACCTTTAGCATACATTTGTATGAGTATTCATGAAGTTAGGGCTTACGAAACGGTTTCGGTTTTAGAGATAGCGTAAGAATCAGGGGAAAATAAGGTCAGATTCGGATTCAGTGCGAGATTCCGAGTTGATTAATGGTGGTGCGGTGGATTTATGGAAAAATTATGGTGTACCTCCGCCGTAGAGTCACCGGAGAAGACGACCGAAACAGTGGTTCCGGCGTCTCTAGTTTGTTGCATGACTGGCTCTCTTTCGCTTACGTGTTAATCTATTACTGGCTTTGTTTCCCATTTTATTTTGTTTTTTTGTTTTACTCATATGATTAGATGATGAGGTGTGCGCTTGCCATTGGTCCGTTTGCGTATTTTGTCTTATCTGTTTGTTTAATGAATCTTGACCAATTGATAAATGTTTGGGGGCTACATTTCTGTCACGTTACCAAAGCCACATGCAATAATAAATGGACAATAAATGCTGAATAAAAGTGAAATAAGATCAATTGTGGTGATACTGGGCCAGGCTCGTTGGGCCTTCACTTGCTTCCTTTAACTGCACCCCTACTGCTAATGCATTATACGTTTTTATATCTGGGCCTAGGCGCTACGCGCTATCTCCACCCCCTGAACAGGCCCAATTTTCTACTTTAAACTAATTTCTGTTCATGCTAACATTGCTAATATACCCCCCTGTTAATAGATTTTGTAAATAATAAAAATAGTTTTCTTTTAATTTTGTGTGGCTAATCCATTTTCCATTGAAATAAAAATTGATAAAAATAGTTTTTGACTAATTAGAGTTTTTTAGGAATAATTGTTTCCATTAGAATTTTAATTGTTGATTTCCTTAATTTTTGATTGGTACATAATAATAAAAATACATAGTTTTTTTTAGTTTTAATTCTTAAAAATAGTTTTAGCTAGAATAAAAATACCATTTGCTGGAGAATATTTCATTGGGTATTATAGTTTTATTTTTCCTTATTTTTGTGAATATTTTCTATATTTTGAAAAATGTCTAAAATACCCCTAGTTGTTAAAGTTGACTTTAGTCAACTTAAACAATTTCCTTCTCAGTTAATTCCCTTTAGATGTTAGGTTAGTTCTTAAATAGGAATTAGAATAACACTAGGTTTAGAAATTAGGCTAGTCCCCCCTTTTTTTATTCCTTTTTCTTTTCAACACTAAAACACCTAACAAATACTCAAAATAAAATCCCTCTAAAAAATACAAAGAAAACACTTAAAAAACATTAATAAAAAAGTGAAAATCATTAAATAGGGGATGGAAGCTTGAATCTCCCTTGCTTAAGGGAATCATTCGAGTGCTTGGATCTCCCTTGCTTAAGGGAACCATCCGAGCGTAAGTTCCCAATACCTAAAAAATACAAACCAAAGAGTAACTCGAGCTTCCCTTGCTTAAGGGATTCCCTCGAAACGCTCAAACTCTCTTCTGTCTCTCGCCCTCGTGGCATTCTTAAGAACATGTTGAATCCATTCCATAATTAGGCGTGTAAGTCTCCAAAGGTCGAGCATCGTGGAGTGCGACTTTAACCTCTGTTCACCTAAAAAACACTAAAACATAGAAAATCTTGAGCCGAACTACGGTAGCTCTGATTCCTTGTAAGGGATACGTAAGCATTGGGTCGTGGGGCCTAAGCGAGCACACTTGTAAATAATTCCTTCTTTTCCCCGTGTTTCTTTTGCATTCATTTGCATTTAGGTTTAGATATAGATACACCCTTTAGATAGAAACAAACATAGGTGGATACCATCGAGTATGATGGGCGTGAGGGGTTCTAGCACCTTCCCCTTGCGTAACCGACTCCCGTGCCCTATTCTCTGGTCAAAAGACCTTGTTCTTATTTTGAGTTAGGTTTCCTGGTATTCCTTTCCCTTGATGGGATAAATATATTAGTGGCGACTCTGATTCCATTTTTCGCGGTAGCGACAATGGCCTCGGTGGATACGGCGAGATAAAGGTATAAGATTTCTCCAGCTTCTGGCCTAGATAAAACTGGTGGGGTGGATAGTGCCCGCTTGAGGTGGGAGAGGGCGCGTTCGCACTCTTCCGTCCATTCGAAGGCGGTCTCTTTGCGCAGGAGTTTGAATAGTGGCAGAGCATGCTGAGCGGATTTGGCTACGAACCTGGATAGTGACGTGAGCATGTCGTTCAAGGTTTGAATTGACTTTTTCGAATTTGGAGTGGGCAAGTCCGAGAAGGCCCTGCATTTATCCGGGTTGGCTTCGATTCCTCTTTCTGTTAAGTAAAAGCCGAGGAATTTTCCCGCGCAGACGCCGAATGTGCATTTTTCCGGATTGAATCTCATTTTACACTTTCGGGCTTGCTCGAAAACCTTTTTAAGGTGGGCGGTGTGATCGGTTTCCCTTTGGGATTTGACGATCATATCGTCCATATAGACTTCGAGCATATCGCCTATCTCTGCTCGGAATACTTTGTTCATCATGCGCTGGTATGTCGCGCCAACGTTCTTCAGACCGAAGGGCATTACGTTGTAGTAATAATTGCCTGATTCGGTCATGAAGGCCGTGTATTTCTTGTCAGTTTTAGCCATGGGTATTTGGTTGTACCCGTAATATGCGTCCATAAATGAAAGTAATTAAAAACTGGCGAAATTATTTACTAGTTTATCTATATTGGGCAAAGGATAAGCATCTTTTGGGCAAGCCCTATTAAGATTTGTGTAGTCAGTGCACATGCGCCATTTTCCATTTGATTTTTTAACAAGTACAACATTAGAGAGCCAAGTGGTGTACTTGGCTTCAGATATAAAATTGGCCTCTAGGAGGTCTTTTATAGCTAGTTCGGCTGCTGCCGTTTTCTCTAGTGCTTGTTTTCTTCTTCTCTGGGCGACGGCCTTGCAGGCGGGGTCGATAGTCAGGTGATGACAGGCCATTTCGCAGAGGCAAGCTTTGAGTTGTCTCTTGGCCAGGTCCGGTAGATCTGCTCCGATTTTTACCCCTTTGGTCGGATCTGCTCCGAGGGTCACGAGTTTGAAGTCTCCGTCTGGGATTGGCCGGAGGATCCCTTCTGCTGTTCCTGGGTTTATGCTCTACTCGGGGTCTCCCAGAAAACGACTGTCCAGATCGACATTATCGATGCGGGGCATTGATTTGTTGGTCTCGGAGATTACGCTGGTTGCCCCTTTGTCTTGAGCTAGTGTTTTCAACGTGCATAGGCCTTTGTCAGATGCTTCGAAGCATCTCCTGGCAGCTTCGATATCACCATTGATTGTTGCGACTTGTCCTTTAGTCGTATAGTATTTAAGCTTGAGGTGCACGGTTGAGGGGACTGCGATTAATTCGGCCAGAGTGGGTCGTCCGAGGATGCACTGGTATATTGATGGGCAGTCGATGACCAGGAATTGGACTTTCACTGCCCTTGTGGCTTCTGCCGATCCGATCGAAACTATGAGTTCCACGAACCCCATAGCTTGGTTACCGTGCCGTTGATACCTTGTAAATCCGCCCCTACGTAAGGTGACTGTCGTTCAGCTGCAGCGTTTTGAATAGTTGGGAGTACATGATGTCCACTGAACATCCTTGGTCGACCAATATGCGCCGCACATCAAAATTAGCCATCCGAGCTCGAATGAGGAGTGGGATGGTCGCGTTAGGTGCTCCTTCGGGCAACTCTTCTTTGTAAAAAGATATTGAGGAAGAACTGTCTTTGGCGTGGTCGAAGGTCGAGGCTATGCTCGCGCTGGCCGAGATTAGCTCATCGAATTTGCGTTTCACGGATCCGACGGTCAGTTTGCTGAACCCCCGCTGAATATAACCATTATAGACGGGAACATCTCCCAGGCGTTGTAGGAGGAGTTGGTGGTTGCCGCGTTGGCCCAATCAGGGAGATAAAAATCTTCTGGCCTGGTAACGCTCATGGCCACTTGCATTGCGGGCGTGTCCTCCGCCGGTTTTTCCTCGGTGATTGGTTTAGCCTCTTTGGTAGCCTCTTGCTTTTTTGCGTATTGTTTCAGGTGCCCTTCCCTGATTAATATCTCTATTGCGTCCTTTAGGTGGATGCAGTCTTCAGTGTTGTGCCCGTGACCTTTGTGGAATCTGCAAAATTTCGATTTATCCACGTTTGGCCGGGCAGGCATGCTCTTCGGGAACCGGACCTTGCCCGTCTGAAACTCGGCGTTTGCGCATTCGTTCAAGATGCGATCCCTCGAAGCGTTCAGCGGGGTGTACTCTCGGAATTTCCCCGCGGGGGTTTTGTAGTCCTTAGGGTCCCGAGTTTTATCATCTTTCTTTTTGTCAGTTCCTCGGCGAGACTCATCTTGGCGTGCATTTTTACTACTCTCTTCGTTCCTGGAATTGCGGACTGCGTGGGCTGCTTCTTTCTCTTCATACTGTATGTAGGCTTGGGCTTTGAGAAAGAATTTGTCCGACGGCTTCAGCGAAATGTGATCGTGGTCGGAGACCTCGTTCGAGCAGAAATTTCTTCATATGGGCTGTCATGGATACTTGTACGGCCTCTTTGTTAAATCTTTCTATGTAAGCCCGTAGAGACTCGTCCTTTCCTTGGATAATGGCTTCCAAGGAGGCTTCTGACTTGGGGTGCCTTCGGGAGGCCGTGAAGTGTCTGGAGAAAAGTTTTCCGAGCACCTTCCATGATGTGATGGACTCGGTTGGCAAACTTTTATACCAGGTCATGGCTCCTTTGCGCAGGGTGGTAGGGAACAAACGGCATTTAATGGCACCGGGCACTCCTCTGTAGTCGAGAAGGGTGTCGATGTTCTCGATATGTTCGTCCGGATCGGTTATCCCGTCGTAGGTTCCCAGCGGAGGGGGTTTTTCGAGACCGGTTGGCAGGGGAGCCTCTAAGATTTCCTGGGATAGAGGACCATGGCGCTCCTCTTCGTCGTTGCTGACGGACGGAGAAAAAGATCGGCTCTGGCTACGCCTGAGTCGCCTCCGGTTGTCGTCGTGCCTTGCTGGGGGTGATCTAGACTTCCGTTTTGGCCGAAGGGAAGGTGAACGGTGTCGGGAACGTTGGTCGCTCGACCCTTTCTTGGAAGATGGACCCGCATTCTCCCTGGGGGAGGGGGAATGGGGGCGTTTCTTGGTGACTAACTCGCTTCGATAACGAGTTTTATGATCGGGGGGAGTTTTTGAGCGGCGCTTCTGCTCTAGGGCCCCGATTCGGTCACTTTGCTACTGTATGAGCGCATTGGTCTGGGCAAGAGCAGCTAGAACAACGTTTATGGTCTGGTCTTGAGGAGTCTGTCCTTTGGAGAGGAAAGGGTTGCCTAGACTTTTTTCGTGGTTGTCCTTCCCGGTCGTATCTTCGAAATGATGAAATTGATCATCTTGGAGATCTTTAGGAGAAGGGGACGCTGTGACACCGTCTCGAGGGACGGTGTTTCTGGAAGGCGAAACGACGGAGATGTCGTTTTTCTTAAGTATTGCAGCGTCTAATGAAGAGGGATCTTCGTTATTGCCGGCCATGAGTAATGATTTGATTAAAGATTTGGTTTCTGGGTTCTTGCACGAGGCAAGAATGAATCAAGAAGGTGCAAGATGAGGAACGGGGGAGCTAGCTTTCCCACAGACGGCGCCAATGATCTTACCGAGCAGATCAGATGGCCAGCAACAATGAAGGCTTGAAGTTCGGGATTATGGATGTGAGAAAAAAGGGGTTGTACCTGCAAGGCACTCCGATGCCAAAGTAAGTATGTATTCCACAAGGTACAACAAAGTGAGAGAGTTTTGGGGTAAGAAAAGATTACCTCGCCCTCTGTATGTAGAGGGCTATTTATAGGATGTTTTTTGAGCGAATTAGACTCCTCCTTCTGGGGCGGATATTTAGGAGACGCGTGGACTGGTTGTTTGCCGAGTACGAGGGACCCTCGTGGTCGATTACTTGGCAAGTTTTCCCGGTCTGGTCGGACGGAAACTGCCATGTGTGATCTGACGCATATTGGGCCAAAGGCGGGAATGGCCCAATTAACTAGATTGGGCCGGTCCAGAACAATTTGTATTTTTAGGGTTTATATTTTTGTGGAACTATAATGCACTAACATTTCTCTTCTTCGTGCCTAATTTTCAGGGTTAACCAAGATCCTTCGACCGCGCGTCATTAGATCAAAAAACTAAGTTTTTAATTCTTTTTTTTTAACAACATTTTATTTTTTTATTTTGCGATTTGCATCAATAGTCAATGAATCCCTCATACACTAACCCTTATTTATTTTCCTTTTAATTTTCAGAGTTCGAGGAAGATCAAGGCATTCAAGGATTTTGACTAATTATTGTTCCCTCTTATTTTCTGCCTTTTATTTCCCCTTCCCCGCAGGTGTTTATTGTAATAGCATAGGACTTTATATTTTTCTGCCTTTAATTTCTGCAATTTTAAACTGCGTGGTTAGTAATCTTAGGGAGTGCAAGCCTTGAACTGAATTAGCATCACTAATTATAAGATAAAAAATCTGAATCAACCACTTGATTGTGCCACACACACACCTTTAGGGTAATCCCTCTAGTTTCCTTGTTGCCTTATTACTGTTGCCTTGTTGCCTTATTGATAATGCCTTAAAATAGTCAAGTCCCTCGATTCCGAGGATACCTAAAGCAAAGGTTGCCTTAACCATTGAAATCATCAATTTTGTCCCTCGAAGTTGCCTCGGTAAAACATGATTGTAATACGGTGAACTGACTTTATTTGAAATGTTGCGGATAGCAAGAGTCGCCACCAACTTTTATTTTATCCAATTTAAAGAAAGGCTAAAAGAACAGAAAAAAACTTTTTGAAAGAGATTGAGTTCGGGGGGTAAGTTATACAAAGGGAAGGTGTAAGACACCCTTTGCATCCATGGTTATCCATGAGCTCTTAATTGCTTAGCTTCACTTGTTTGTTTGAAAAGTTTGAAGTGTCGTGTGTGAATAGAAATTTGAATAAGAACTTTAGCTTGTAAATAAGCGTAGTCTTTTTGAAAAGATTCTTTGAAAATTAGTGGGAAAAAGAATTTGAATTTGAATTTGAATCTGAAAAAGAGCAAGCAATTAAAAAGCGATTACCCTAAGTTTAAAAATTCATTCTTTTAGCTTTTCGGGCGAAAGGGTCTATCCATACCATGAGAGGGCAGGAAGTCTTTCAATTGGATGTTTAAGGGTCATCGAGAAAAGTATTGTTCGCCATAAGACTGTCCCTGCCATAAAGAGGGCAGGTAGTCTAAGGGAAGGATATAATAGTCATTTAATATTTTTAGGCATCATGCGAGGATACCTTAGCAATAGGGACAATCATTATATTTTACCGAGGCAACCTCGAGGGAGTTTCAATAACTTTAAAGGCAACATTTGCTTTAGGTATCCTCGGAATCGAGGGACTTTGACTATTTTAAGGCATTATCAACAAGGCAACAAGGCAACAGTAATAAGGCAACAAGGCAACCAGAGGGATTACCCTAAAGGTATGTGGATGTGTAACACCCTTCTAATACCCCGCATAAATAATAAACAATAATCAGAGTAAACATGAATAAGGGCATTACAACTTCCAATGATTAAACAATAATACTCATGTCATGCCATAAAGGAGAACGTCAACCAAATTTATTCAGATTCATCATGTTAACACAGCGGAATTATCTTTAACATCTGAATAACAAACAGCCAAGTCACAGACTTAAAACATCAACATAAAGATCCATCCAAAATAAAAGAGTTTAACAAGTAACTCTAAACGACGCCCCCAGTGTTACACGACCAGAGCATGACACGGACCCAACTGACTCTAATACTACTTGACGAGCTAATCCTCACCAAGTACGAGAGCTACTCCTCAATCTGAGAAATAACAACAGTAAGGGTGAGTCTCATTCACATTTAACTAATGTTATAAGATATAAATAATAAAATATCATTTCACATGCCATTCACCCAATTACAGTTATGATCAGATTCAAACCATACACTCAGTAAGCAACAACCAAATTAACACATATTATAACATTGGACAATCTTCCATTCATGTTATAATAGCAAAACAGCCTAATGCAATGCAACTACATGCATGTGGTACCAAAATCTGGGATAACCCAACTCACCGATCCACCATCATCAAGGATACGGTAACACCCACTCACTAATTCCACACAATGGGAATTAGCTACCACTGGTCCACCATCGTCAAGGACCAGCCACAAAATGATTATGAATGCATGCATCAACCATAACATGCTCATCACCCACATACATCGATCAATGTCATAATCATCAATAAAACACATATTTCATACCAACAATACATGTATAATAAAACACCAGTTATAACCACCTCATCATACAGGTAAGACATTCGTTAGTGTACCTATAAGCATATCCCACCACAACAAATAAGATCGAGTGTTTTAAAAATAATTCAAGCCACAACTCAAAACACCGTTTGATTGTATAAATTATTTGATTAGCTTCGCTGTACTCGAAACGGCACCAAAATCCGGCTTACGGTTTAAAAGTTACACATTTTTAAACTTTTCAAAACGGACAGTCGCAACAACTAACAGCACGCGGCGCCACACACGGTTCGCGGCGCGGAACGAATAGGAACAACGCCTTCGCGGCGCAAACAAGGTTTCGCGGCGCGGAACGAGAAGAAACTACGCCTTCGCGGCGCGGCCATACTCTCGCGGCGCGTACTGAACACAACAAAATTCCTGGCCTTCTACTAAGCAGTTCGCGGCGCCAACTCCTGGACGCGGCGCGAACTGGCGAATTCCAGCGCTCCGAATAGCAGAAAACAGCCTGCGTTTTCGTCCCTCTTTCACCGAATCACTACCAAACAAATCTCATTCCAACCAGATTTCGCATACAGTACAACAACCACATATTATAGCACATTATAATACATTCAACCATCCAATTATCACCAATACATGATCAATATAATCATTATGCATCAATCCTCCCAAAACCTAACATTTCTACAACCTAAGCACAACCCAATTGACGCAAATAATACGATCAATTCTATCATACTATCTATAATCCCATAATAGAAGATAAACGGAAGAGTCCCCCCTTACCTGAAGGTTGCTTCTTCGCTCTTCCTCGGTCGCACTTCTCCGTTCCTCTTCTCTTTTCACGTTCAGACTTCTTTTCCCAATACTGTAACCTTCTCTATTCTACCACTCCTTCTATTTTATTAAAAATAAAATAAAATTATTTTAATTAGTAATAGGGCCTACCAATACACCCCCCTCCCTTACTAACCACAACTCAAGCCCAAATGCTTAATTCCTCATAATTCCATTAATCTAATTAAATTAAATTATGAAAATAAATGGAGTGTTACAACTCTCCCCCACTAAATAGTTTTCGTCCTCGAAAACATACCTTAGGCAAATAGCTCTAGATAGGAATCCTTCATCTGACTCTCCAATTCCCAAGTCACATTCCCACCTGCTGGTCCTCCCCAAGCTACTTTGACCAGTGCTATCTCCTTGCCACGCAATTGTTTCAGCCTTCGGTCTTCAATCCTCATAGGCAAAGTTTCAACTGTCAGATTGTCCTTTACCTGTACATCATCGACTTGGATCACATGAGATGGATCAGCAATGTATTTCCTCAACTGTGATACGTGGAATACGTCATGCAGATTCACAAGCGTCGGTGGCAACGCAATACGATACGCCACTTCTCCCACCCTCTCCGTAATCTGGAACGGACCAATGAATCGCGGAGTCAACTTCCTTGATTTCAGTGCTCTACCAACACCGGTTGTGGGGGTCACCCTCAAGAACACATGATCTCCTGCTTGAAATTCAAGTGTCCTCCTTCTTTTATCATGATAACTCTTCTGACGACTCTGAGAAGTCTTCATCTTCTCCTGAATCATCTTGATCCTTTCTGTTGTCTCCTGAACAATTTCCGGTCCAATCACGGCACTTTCGCCAGATTCATACCAACATAAAGGCGTTCTACACCTCCGACCATACAAAGCTTCAAACGGAGCCATACCAATACTCGAGTGAAAACTATTATTGTAAGTAAATTCGATCAAGGGTAGATAACTATCCCAAGCACCGCCTTTTTCCAACACACAAGCACGCAACAAATCTTCTAGTGATTGAATAGTTCTTTCCGTCTGTCCATCCGTCTGCGGATGATAAGCAGAACTCAATCTCAGCTTAGTACCCAAAGCCCTTTGCAAACCTTCCCAGAATCTGGATGTAAACCTTGGATCTCTATCCGACACGATACTCGAAGGAATACCATGTAAACTCACTATCCTGTCAATATACAATTGAGCCAGCTTCTCCATTGGGTAATCCATTCTCATTGGTATAAAGTGAGCAGACTTTGTCAACCTGTCTACAATAACCCAAATAGCTTCACAATTCTTCACCGTCCTCGGCAAACCTGAAACAAAATCCATAGATATACTATCCCACTTCCATTCTGGAATAAATAACGGTTGCATAGCTCCATACGGTTTCTGATGCTCAATCTTCGACTTCTGGCAAGTCAGACAAGCATAGACAAATTCAGCTATTTCCTTTTTCATTCCAGGCCACCAAAACAGCTTTTTTAAGTCATGATACATCTTGGTAGCACCAGGATGAATACTCAATCCGCTACGATGTCCTTCTTCAAGAATACCCTTCCTCAATTCGGCAACATCAGGAACACAAACACGATTACCAAACCTCATTATACCATTCTCGTCGATTCTGAATTCACCTCCTTTATCTTGATTAATCAGAGTCAACTTATCAACCAACTCTACATCAGTCTTCTGACCTTCCCGGATTTCCTCCAGAATACTACTAGTCAGCTTCAGCATACCCAATTTAACACTGGTAGGAGTGTCTTCACATACTAAACTCAAATCTCGGAATTGCTCAATTAAATCCAATTCTCTCACCATAAGCATAGACATATGCAAGGACTTCCTACTCAATGCATCGGCAACAACATTTGCTTTACCCGGATGATAATTCAGTTCAAAATCATAATCCTTGAGAAATTCTAACCATCTTCTTTGTCTCATATTCAACTCTTTTTGGTCAAAGAGGTACTTCAAACTCTTGTGATCACTAAATACTTCAAACCTTGAACCATATAGGTAATGCCTCCACAACTTCAACACAAATACCACTGCTGCCAACTCTAAGTCATGAGTCGGATAGTTTCTCTCATGCACCTTGAGTTGTCTCGACGCATAAGCGACTACCTGTTGATTCTGCATCAGTACACCTCCTAATCCTGACAACGAAGCATCACAATAAACAACAAAAGATTCCGCCGGATTCGGCAAAATCAAGATCGGCGCACTAGTCAACCTCTTCTTCAACTCTTGGAATCCTGCTTCACATTTCGAATCCCAAACAAACGCTTGACCCTTCCTAGTCAACTTAGTTAACGGTAATGCTAACTTTGAAAAACCTTCAATGAACTTTCTATAGTAACCCGCCAGACCAAGGAAACTACGGATTTCGGAAACTGACCTCGGAGCTTCCCACTGAGACACTGCTTCTACTTTCGTTGGGTCAACGGCAATACCATCCTTAGAAATTACATGCCCAAGAAAGCTCACTTCGTTTAACCAGAACTCACACTTTGACAGTTTTGCATAAAGTTTCTTTTCCTTCAATAGTTCCAATACCACTCTAAGATGATCCGCATGCTCTTTTTCATTCTTAGAATATATCAAAATATCATCAATAAATACTACTACGAACTGATCCAGAAAAGGATGGAAGATCCTATTCATATACTCCATGAAAACCCCCGGCGCATTGGTTACTCCAAATGGCATCACTGTATATTCGTAATGACCATACCTCGTTCTAAATGCTGTTTTCTGAATATCGTCCGTCTTCACCCGAATCTGATGATATCCCGACCTCAAGTCAATTTTGCTGAACACACATGCTCCAACTAGTTGATCCATCAAGTCATCAATCCTCGGCAAGGGATACCGATTCTTGATAGTAACCTTGTTGAGTTGCCTGTAATCCACACACAACCTCATTGAACCTTCTTTCTTCTTCACTAGTAACACCGGTGCACCCCACGGTGAGACACTAGGACGAATAAATTTCTTCTCAAGTAAATCTTCCAATTGATTCTTCAACTCATTCAATTCCGATGCCGACATACGATAAGGTGCCATCGACACAGGATTAGTTCTAGGAATTAGTTCAATAGCAAATTCCACTTCCCTCTCTGGCGGCAATTCTCTTACATCTTCTGGAAAGACTTCTGGAAATTCACATACTACCGGTAAGTCACTACTCACCGCTTTCTTTTTCACTTCCATGGATGCAATCAACATGAACACGACAGCCCCGTCCTTCATTGCTTCATCCACTTGTCTAGCCGTCATCGCTAAATCCTCAACACTGACATCTTCAGGAAAAATAACCGTCTTCGTGAAACAATTGATATGAACCCGATTAAATTGCAACCAATTCATACCCAAGATAACATCAAGTTGTTCCAACGGAAGGCACACTAAGTCCATTCCGAATTCTCTACCAAAAATATCAATTGGACAGTTCAAACAAGCGAACGAAGTAGTCACTGAACCCGACGCAGGAGTGTCAATGACCATACTTCCATTAATCTCAGATATTTCCAAATTCAGTCGTTTAGCACAATCCAATGAAATAAACGAGTGAGTTGCCCCAGTATCTATTATTGCAATCAAAGGAGTGCCATGGATAAAACACGTACCTTTAATCAACCGATCCTCTGGAGTAGTCTCTGAACCAGATAAGGCGAACACCTTACCACCAGCTTGATTCTTCCTCGGCTTAGGACACTTAGGACTGATATGACCTTCTTCCCCGCAGTTGAAACAAGTTACAGTGTTCCCTTTGCACTCAATAGCAATGTGACCTGCCTTTCCACATCTATAGCACTTCTTTTCCTCACTCTTGCATTCGTGAATGCGATGTCCAGGTTCTCCACACTTGAAGCACTTAATAGGGGCACTAGAGTCTCCCCCACTAGGCTTCTTCCAGCCTCCAGCTTTCTGGTTACCCTTACCATAAGGCTTACCACGATCCATATGCTTTTTCCCTTTCCTGTCGACTAACTCGCGAGAGTGCGACGACTTCAGTTTAATATTGTCCTCTTCAAAGATTCGGCTGCAGTCAACCAAATCGACAAACCTGCGAATCCTCTGGTATCTGATACCCTGTTTAATCTCATCGCGGAGACCATTCTCAAACTTGACACACTTCGAGAATTCACTAGCCTCATCATTGTTGTAGTGGACATAATACTTTGCTAGCTCCACGAACTTGGACGCATACTCCGGCACAATCATGTTACCTTGTGTCAGCTCCAAAAATTCAATCTCTTTCCTGCCTCTAACATCCTCAGGAAAGTACCTCCGCAAGAATTCTCTCTTGAACACAGTCCAAGTGATTGCAACACCTGCAGCTTGCAGTTCGTCCCTACTAGCCATCCACCAATCATCGGCTTCTTCAGACAGCATGTGAGTCCCATATCTCACCTTCAGATTTTCGTCACAATCAATCACCCGGAAGATCCTTTCAATCTCTTTCAGCCACTTCTGGGCGCCTTCGGGATCGTGAGTGCCTTTGAACAACGGAGGGTTGTTCCTCTGAAAACTATTCAGCTGCCTGTCAGCACCAATTCCAGCTCCATTGGCATTCCCTCCCAGCACACCAGCAATCATGCCCAGAGCCTCAGCGATAGCATCATCGTTTCTTCCTCCTCTTCCAGCCATTGTTCTGCTAAATATCAAACAATATCTATTAGAACAAGAAGTATCGACAGTGTCAACCTTACACTAATCGCATACGAGGGATTAACCGACACTAAGACTCTGACTCAAACGACCGACAATGCTCTGATACCACTATTGTAACACCCTTCTAATACCCCGCATAAATAATAAACAATAATCAGAGTAAACATGAATAAGGGCATTACAACTTCCAATGATTAAACAATAATACTCATGTCATGCCATAAAGGAGAACGTCAACCAAATTTATTCAGATTCATCATGTTAACACAGCGGAATTATCTTTAACATCTGAATAACAAACAGCCAAGTCACAGACTTAAAACATCAATATAAAGATCCATCCAAAATAAAAGAGTTTAACAAGTAACTCTAAACGACGCCCCCAGTGTTACACGACCAGAGCATGACACGGACCCAACTGACTCTAATACTACTTGACGAGCTAATCCTCACCAAGTACGAGAGCTACTCCTCAATCTGAGAAATAACAACAGTAAGGGTGAGTCTCATTCACATTTAACTAATGTTATAAGATATAAATAATAAAATATCATTTCACATGCCATTCACCCAATTACAGTTATGATCAGATTCAAACCATACACTCAGTAAGCAACAACCAAATTAACACATATTATAACATTGGACAATCTTCCATTCATGTTATAATAGCAAAACAGCCTAATGCAATGCAACTACATGCATGTGGTACCAAAATCTGGGATAACCCAACTCACCGATCCACCATCATCAA
The DNA here is from genome assembly GCF_029867415.1 of Vicia villosa. Taxonomy (NCBI): domain Eukaryota; kingdom Viridiplantae; phylum Streptophyta; class Magnoliopsida; order Fabales; family Fabaceae; genus Vicia; species Vicia villosa. Next base: position 105,946 of record NW_026705173.1, read on the forward strand.
GGATACGGTAACACCCACTCACTAATTCCACACAATGGGAATTAGCTACCACTGGTCCACCATCGTCAAGGACCAGCCACAAAATGATTATGAATGCATGCATCAACCATAACATGCTCATCACCCACATACATCGATCAATGTCATAATCATCAATAAAACACATATTTCATACCAACAATACATGTATAATAAAACACCAGTTATAACCACCTCATCATACAGGTAAGACATTCGTTAGTGTACCTATAAGCATATCCCACCACAACAAATAAGATCGAGTGTTTTAAAAATAATTCAAGCCACAACTCAAAACACCGTTTGATTGTATAAATTATTTGATTAGCTTCGCTGTACTCGAAACGGCACCAAAATCCGGCTTACGGTTTAAAAGTTACACATTTTTAAACTTTTCAAAACGGACAGTCGCAACAACTAACAGCACGCGGCGCCACACACGGTTCGCGGCGCGGAACGAATAGGAACAACGCCTTCGCGGCGCAAACAAGGTTTCGCGGCGCGGAACGAGAAGAAACTACGCCTTCGCGGCGCGGCCATACTCTCGCGGCGCGTACTGAACACAACAAAATTCCTGGCCTTCTACTAAGCAGTTCGCGGCGCCAACTCCTGGACGCGGCGCAAACTGGCGAATTCCAGCGCTCCGAATAGCAGAAAACAGCCTGCGTTTTCGTCCCTCTTTCACCGAATCACTACCAAACAAATCTCATTCCAACCAGATTTCGCATACAGTACAACAACCACATATTATAGCACATTATAATACATTCAACCATCCAATTATCACCAATACATGATCAATATAATCATTATGCATCAATCCTCCCAAAACCTAACATTTCTACAACCTAAGCACAACCCAATTGACGCGAATAATACGATCAATTCTATCATACTATCTATAATCCCATAATAGAAGATAAACGGAAGAGTCCCCCCTTACCTGAAGGTTGCTTCTTCGCTCTTCCTCGGTCGCACTTCTCCGTTCCTCTTCTCTTTTCACGTTCAGACTTCTTTTCCCAATACTGTAACCTTCTCTATTCTACCACTCCTTCTATTTTATTAAAAATAAAATAAAATTATTTTAATTAGTAATAGGGCCTACCAATACACCCCCCTCCCTTACTAACCACAACTCAAGCCCAAATGCTTAATTCCTCATAATTCCATTAATCTAATTAAATTAAATTATGAAAATAAATGGAGTGTTACAGGATGCACAATCACGTGGTTAACTTCGATGATATTTATCTTATAAAGTTAGTGATTCTATGTTCAATTCATGGTTTATCACTCCCTAAGATTACTAACCACGCATTTTAAAATTGCAGAAATTAAAGGAAGAAAAATATAAAGTGTAAGTACAAGACTATACTCACCAAGGAGTTTTCGATTCATGGCAAACATCATAAGTGAACAAATACAAAAGCATAAGTGAATGACTCAAGGAAAAGCAAGTTTTGGCTATCTAAGACACTGTAGGTCGACCTACCATGTGCCCAGGCCAACCTGTAAAGCTTCAGTTACTCAGCATATGGTGTTGCATCAGTTAGGTCGACCCAGCTAATGATTAGGTCGACTCAAACTAAAGCAAACAATGAAAATTCACTTATGTTTCTGTTAGGTCGACTCACCCACGCTCCTAGGTCGACCTAAACTGAAGAAAAATCCCAAGAACGTGTTTCAACTGATCTTAGGTCGACCCAAACCCCCAACAGGTCGACCCAACTGGCAAAATTAAAACTTGGTTTAATCAGCTCCATTTAGGTCGACCTAATCAATGAAGTAGGTCAACCTATCTCCTCAAAAATTGCCAAATTGTATGTTTGCTCTGCATCAACGTACCAGCTCCTATATATATCTTTTTTCGGTTAATTATTCATTTCAACCCCAACAACTGAAAGATACACAAAGGCTTCTCATCTTTGTTCTTCTTCTCAACTCCAACACAATTACACACAATCATTCTTACATTGAGAGTTTGCGATCAAGATCGATAACGTCCATGGAACGGAGTTGAAGATTCCTAGTGGGTGAAGTTTTGTGGGGTTTTTGGTGAATAAAATCTGCGGATTTTGTCCTCCAAGATTGGTGAATTTTGGGGGGTTTTATCAAGAAACTTCATCAAAGATTCAGCTGAGTGTGAAGATTGAAGAACAAGGGTTCGAGCAATTCAAAACACTACAGAAAGGGAATCAAAGTCTCTTGGAAGACACTTGAACTGGCTCAAGATCAAGGGGAAGAAGATTCAAAGGATCAACGTATTCGGTTTATCGTTATCGCTTTGGTATCTTCTTTGTATAAACTGTTTTCAAACATAATGAAAGACATCCCAATTCCCGTTTGGAATTGGGGGCAGATGTAGTCGAAGCGAGGACGATCGACGAACTTCCTGAACAAATATCGTGTTCTTATCGCTTTTATCTTTTAATTTACGTTTCACTTAATTCTGATTATAATTGCAAATTGATCAAAGGTTCAAGTGTTAAACTTGTGTGATAAGATTCTGCACAAACATCACAAGTCACCACACATTGAATCATAATCAATTTGGACATTATTACCAAGTTTTTGATATATTGCTTCAACCATTATCAAGTCATTGCAAACAAAGTTAATCAAGCAAGTAGTTAAACGATTTACATTAGCTTAACTGATTGATTCTCTGAGCGGTCTTTTCATCGTTAACTCTTAACTATTTTGTGGTTTAAACACATATCCGATTCTTTCAATAGTGGTTCGGAATAGACACGAGTCGATCCCGAAACGCTTTCGCCTAAACTTGAAATAAATCCGAAAAATTCTGAGGCATCTATTCACCCCCCCTCTAGATCCTTAAGCCTAGCGTCTAACAAGTGGCATCAAGAGCCTGGTTTATTCCGTGCTACGTGAAACACTTATTGGAAAGATGGCTTCCGGACCTAAAGGGGCTCACAATAGAGCTCCTGTTTTCAACGGTGAAAACTATGGCTATTGGAAGGATTGTATGTGCGTTCATATCAATGCCATTGATAGGAACATTTGGACAGCAATTGTTAACGGTCCCTTTCAAATTACCATGACAAATGCAGCTGGTGCTGTTGTCCCTAAACCAGAAAATACTTGGGATGCTGAAGATAAAAAGAGATATGGATACGATTGGAAAGCGAGAAACATTCTAATATCAGCTCTAGGAGTTGATGAATACCGTGTTTCCCATTGTAGATCCGCTAAAGCTATGTGGGACACATTGCAAGTTGCCCATGAGGGCACGAATGATGTCAAACTAGCTAGAATCAATACGTTAACTCAAGAGTTCGAACTCTTTCATATGGAAGATGGTGAATCCATCGAAAACATGCAAAAGAGATTCGTGCATCTTAAAAATCGTTTAAATTCTCTTGATAGACTTGTTTCCAATGTAATTGCTACTAACAAAATTTTAAGATGTTTAAACAGGGAATGGCAACCCAAGGTTACAGCCATAAAGGACGCAAATGATCTAAATACCTTAGACATCACCACTCTCTGTGGTAAACTTGAAGAACATGAGCAACATCTTAAATGCCTTGACATGCATGAGAAAAGGGCAAAGAAAGATAAGAACATGGAGAAAGAGGTAGAGAAGAAGTCAATAGATCTAAAGGCTTCAAGCTCCAAGACCTCAAAGCAAGAGCAAGAGGATAGTGATACTAGTGATGAGGAAGACTCGGATGATGAGGAAATGGGACTGTTTGTGCGAAGATAGAACAAATACATAAGGAAAAATGGAGCAAAACACTCCGACAAAAGCTTGATCAACTATAGGAAGCAATTCAACAAGTACAAACAAGATGAGAATAACAAAGGAAAATCCAAAGGTCCTTGTTTCAATTGTGGTAAAGTTGGTCATTACAAACCGGATTGTCCATACCTTAAGAAGGAGAAAGAAAAGAATCAAAGCAAAAGTCACAACAAGCCTACAAGAGCCTACATAGCATGGGAAAGTGATTCATCTAGTGAAGGCTCATCAAGCGATGAAGAAGAATCGACAAACTTATGTCTTATGGCTCATCAACACAAGAAAAAGAAACGTGTAAGTCATCTCAAACTCGAACTTGTAGATAAGGTATCTTACTCTCAATTAAAATTAGCTTTTGAAGAACTACATAGAGATGCAATTGAAGCTTTCAAACTTTTGGCCTCAAATAAGAAATTTTTTTCGTATCTTGAATCAAAAGTTGAGAAAACCGAAAAGAATATGGAAGCTTTAAAACAATCTATGCTAGATATTCAAAAAGATAAAATTGAGAAAGAACCTACATCATGGTTTCGTTGTGAGACATGTCATATTTGGCAAAAAGAAGTAAGAGATCTAAAAGCCAAATTAGATAAGGCTCTACAACCAAAAGTGACATTTGCGGTTGATCCAAACAAATTCAAGAGATCTTATAATCCTCCATATAGTAAATACACCTTCGTACCTAAAGCTTCAACCAACAAAACGGTATATTCTCATCATATTACGTGTCACTATTGTTGCAAAAAGGGACACACCATTGAAAAATGCAAATTTAGGAGAATTTTAGTTCCTAAAGGTGTCTTTCAATGGTTGCCTAAGTGCAACACCTTATTTGCTCACTATCAAGGACCCAATGAAGATTGGGGACCTTCAATTCTAAATTAATTTTGCAGGAAAAGTGTCTTGACATTGCCGAAAGGTTGTGGTTCCTGGATAGCGGATGTTCAAGACACTTGACGGGAGACATATCACTTTTTGTTGAGTTCCACGCAAATAAAAAGGGGTATGTCACGTATGGAGACAACAATCGGGGAGCTATAATTGGTAAAGGAAGTGTAGGTAACCCGTCTACCACAACTATAACCGATGTGTTACTAGTAGAAGGTCTTAAACATAATCTCTTAAGTATAAGTCAATTGTGCGACAAAGATTTCAAAGTAACTTTTACAAATTCTGGTTGCACAATAGAACATACTAAGAAAATAGACATCATGTTTAATGGCATAAGAGTAAACAATATCTATATGATGAATTTGGACGAAGTATCTAAGTCAAGTGCCAAGTGTCTCATTTCTCTAGGCGAAGACTCGTGGCTTTGGCATAGACGCCTTGCCCACATAAATTTTGACTTACTTAATAAGGTTGTCACAAAAGACTTAGTAATCGGTTTACCAAAAATAAAGTTTTCAAAGGATCATCTATGTGATGCATGTCAAAAGGGGAAGCAAACAAAAACTTCTTTTAAATCAAAAAACGTGGTTTCAACATCACGCCCTCTTGAGCTTCTTCACATGGATCTCTTTGGCCCTTCAAGGACAAAAAGCATAGGTGGAAACATATATGGTTTTGTCATTATTGATGATTACTCTAGATTTTGTTGGACAATATTCCTACCTAGTAAGGATCAAACTTTTCCAGCTTTTACTCAATTTGCAAGGTTATGTCAAAACAAAATGAACACTAAAATAGTTGCAATCCGTAGCGATCACGGTGGAGAATATGAAAACTATATTTTTGAAAAATACTGTGATAAACATGGAATTGAACATAACTTTTCAGCTCCTAGAACACCACAACAAAACGGAGTAGTTGAACGTAAAAATTGTGTTCTAGAGGAGTTGGCAAGAACAATGCTCAATGAGGGAAGTCTACCCAAATATTTCTGGGCTGATGCTATTAGCACCGCATATTATGTTTTGAATAGGATACTAATACGTCCTATACTAAACAAAACACCATATGAATTATTAAAGGGTAGAAAACCAAATGTGTCACATCTCCACGTATTCGGTTGCAAATGTTGTGTTAAACAACGGTAAGGATAACCTTGGGAAATTCGATGCTAAAGTTGACGAAGGCATACATACATTCATTAGGCCATCTAACATTCATACATTCATTCATTGATACATACATTCATTAGGCCATCTAACATTCATACATACATTCATTGATCAAATAACTTTGCATTGGATCAAGGATCTTGGAAGCTAGGGTTTTTGTATGGTCGTTCATGGTGGACTTCTTTCTCTTAAAGCTACAAGGTTTTCCTCTATGAATATTCATCAGAGGCAAGAAAACTATGATTCTTATACACAATGTCTACAATCGTCAATTAATCAGAGATTCATTGGATTTCATGTCGAGGTGTTCTTATGTGCTTCAATACTTTCTTCCTCGAGGATTCTTCGACGCACTATTGTTATGGTAGATTGAAATACCGATGTGAGTCATGGCGTGAGAGATGAACTTGTGGATTCATTTTGATCAGAGAAGTTTGGTTCTCATCATTGTTACTTGTTGCTTGCAATACAAGTTAGAATGGGCTTGAGATGGGAGATAAAGGAGAGGATTGATGTGAACTCATCAATTGAAAGCATTCATTCAAGGGACTACCTAATGTTATGAATTCAAATCGGTGTTCAAATTAATAAGGAATAAAGATGTATGCGTGTTAAGTTTGAAAAAAAGATTCATGTGGATTTCTAAGAATGCAAGTTATTTGGAATTTAAGGTATCCATCACCATTGTTCAAAGTTCCTTCAAAATTGTCAAAATGTCAAGAAAAAATAAATATGTTCATCATCCATTTCCAATACAAACATATTACAGACATCTTTCAAATACATTCAAACACCATCATATTCAAAGTTCCATCGGAATTTCCTTCACCAATTCATTGAAACTTTGTCCATTACAAATGCAAGAAGTTATTACAATCAAAAAGGGACTATAAAAAGTGAAATTACAAGAAGAAAATGCACATTTTGACAAAATTGACCCAGGACCTTTGACCTATGCTATTGACTTCCTAAAGCCTATCATACAGAACTCATGTGATTGAATCTTCAATTCCAAAAGAGCCAATTCTCCTTCAAATTCTTTTCCTTTTCTTCATGAGCTTTTAACATGTCAAAACCTGAAACAAGAAACCGAATACGCACAGTCATACAAAACAGAATTGAAGCATCAAGTAAAGAAGAACAAATTCTCCTTCAAATTCTTTTCCTTTTCTTCATGAGCTTTTAACATGTCAAAACCTGAAACAAGAAACCGAATGCGCATAGTCATACAAAACAGAATTGAAGCATCAAGTAAAGAAGAACAAATACAGCTTCACATCCTGCAGGAAACCAGACTTCAATCCAATCTATTCACAATCCAAAGCTGACACCACATTTGATTAATCTACACAAAACATGTACACAATACAGTCAACCACACCATTCATTTAAATCAATTCAAAATTTACAAACAGCAGCCCACATATTCCTTTTCAAAACCATACGGTAACCCTGCAAAACAAAGAGTGAACCACAGCCCTGCACACTTGCAAAAACAAAACTCAGTCTCACAACAACATTCCAACCAACTCTCATAACAGAAAACAGATTCATAACTACCTCACACTCCTAACAGATTCAGCTAACCATTTTGTAACAGAAAAATCAGAACCTCACAACATAACAGAATTCATAACTAACTTCTAACAAACTCTCATTTTAGTTACAAGCTTTCAGAACTAACAGAGCTAACTCACAGAAAAATCAGAAGGAACTAGCCTCAAATAACCCTGAATCTTCTATATATATCAGCAGCCACTCTTCATCACCTCTCTTGATTCATTCTTCTTCACCACACCTCTTCAACCTTCACCTCCACCAATCACCGATTCTTCATTCTGAAAACTCTTCCTTCTCTGACTCTCTTCAATCTTCAAACTTTTTCACCCTTTCGATCTCCACCATTCTTGATTCTTCTTCAACACTCTGTTTCCATCTCTATAATCCCCGTCTCCCAACCTATAACAAAAAACAGAAAATTCCATCATCAATCTCCACATAATCCGACCTTCATCTTCATTCCATAAACTTCAAATTTGCAGAAGAGGAAATCGATACCAAAAGAGAAAGAGTCAAGAAAATCGTATAACAGAAAGAAGAGGAAATTCACCTCTACCAAATTTGTAACCAAACTTCAGATTCAAGAACCTCTTCATCATCATCGATTCATTCTTCAATCACCACGAAACAACTTCAATCATCAATAACAAGGAGAACGAGAAAAGTTCCTTCTCTGCACAAAGCACTCTCCGATCCTCCTCTTCAGCTCTTCGTAACCGGAGCGTCACTCACGCCGCAACCTCCGCCACGATATCCTTCATGTGACCACGAGTAACCAACGCCGCAACAGTCGTCGGGATTGCTTCGATCGTTAGGCCTCTACCTCTTCTCCGATTGGCATTGGATTTCGTTGTTGAAACCACGAGTAAGAGAACGGAAAGATAAGACGAGAGTGTGAATAAAGGTGAACGCGCGTGTTTGTTGTTGCTGTGAGGTGGCCGGTGGTTTCGAATGGAGAAGAGAAGGAGGAGACTCCGCCGCGCTTTCATGAGATGAGGGAGAAGAAGCTCCTCAGAATCTGATGCGTCACAAGTTGGGTAACCCTAAAATCCCATTCCGATTTATTTTTTATTTATTTTTTTTTTTTGAATTAATGTATTAATTGACATAAGGTTCTAAGTAACCATAAAGTCTGAATTAATGTAGATTAATGTGAGATTATGAGGATTAATTGCAATTAATTGGATAATAATTAGAACGTTAATGCAGAATATATGGTAGAATTAACTTGAACAAATTTTGAATTTGGACCAACACCCTGGGCCATGATTTACTATTGCATCACCCCCTCTGGGCCCATAACACCCTTTTTCGTTGCAAACAAAACTCTAAACAAAAAAAACAACTTTGGGCCGTTATTCACTGGGCTTGCGCCTGTTTTACTAATTCTACGACAATATTCAATTCACACCCCCCTGGATCCTTATTATTTTTAATTATTTTTACAATACATTTCTTAGATAATAAAAGAGACAATAAAATCAATAGAAAATGTCTTGGTTAGTTTTTAGATCTTTTTTAGGAATTAATCTTGGTCCCTTTAATTGTTAATTTTCCACATAAAAACTCATAAAAATAATAGTTTTTTTTGGTCAATTTGGTACTAATGTTTGAATTGTTTCCTTTATTCTTTCGTATCATTTCCATGATCTTTGTATGATTTTGTTGCTTAGTTTTTGGCCATATTTTGGGGCCTATTTTGTTAACACCTCTTGTATTCTCCTTTTAGAATTTAGTCACCATGTTAACATTAGATTTAGACTAGAATCACAACTTAGATTAGAATTTAGAATTAGTTCCCTTCCTCCATTCTTTTTCTTTTCAACTTTTAAAATACTTAATAAATACTGATAAGGATCATACCGTTTTTCTGTTCGTAGTAGGAAAGAAATGATTGGGGCGTAGGCCCCGATGTATGTTCTTTCCTACTTAGCGGAGAAGAAATGATTGAGGTGTGAAGCCTCGATGTATTTCTTAACCGTTATTTAGAGAAACGATTGTGGCGTAGGCCTCGATGTGCATTCTCTAAATATTCACAAAAGAACTCCTTTTTGTACTTCCTTTACTTAGCGGAGAAGAAACGATTGAGGTGTGAAGCCTCGATGTATTTCTTAATCGTTATTTAGAGAAACAATTGTGGCGTAGGCCTCGATGTGCGTTCTCTAAATATGCAAAACAAAACTCTTTTTGGTATGATCTAAGTCACAAAGTTAAAATCCCCATAAAAAAAACACCAATCAAAAACACATAAAACACTAATAAATGGTCAGATTTAAAACAAAGTAAGGAAATGATGCGAAGCCTTGTAGTAGGTCTTCGTCATCATGGAATTACCCTAAAAGACACAAACCAATCATTTCTTTTTCTTTTGCCTCGTTGGCACCTAAGGGCACCGTTATTTCCGCTCGTACGCATCGTAGGCGATCCCTTATGCAAGAGCGCGAACGTTAACTCCACCCAACTAAAAAACACAAAAACAAACAGAAAATCGTGAGCCGAGCTACGGTAACTCTGATTCCTGAAAAGGATACGTAGGCAGCGGGGTAGGGCCCGTGCGAGTACAATTCTTTATTTTCCCTACATTTTGCATTCATTCACATGTAGACATAGACATAGTTATACACCCTTTAGATAGAAACAAACATAGGTGGATACCATCGAGTACGATGGGCGCGAGGGGTGCTAATACCTTCCCCTCGCGTAACCGACTCCCGTACCTAGATTCTCTGATCGCGAGACCTTGTTCTTACCCTTTGTTAGGTTTTCTGATATTCCTTTCCCTTATGGGATAAATATATTGGTGGCGACTCTGTTCATTTTTCGCGAGCGTGCGACAGCTGGCGACTCTGTTGGGGACTAGCCTAAGCAAGTCGATCCTAGCCTTTGTTTGTTTCTTTTATTGGGTGTTTATTTATTTGTTTATGTGTTTACATTTTGTATATATGCTTGCATATCATGTTTATTTCCCGCTTGCATATCATGTTTACTTTCCGCATGCATCTGGACTATATTATGGGTCCCCGTGGGGGCCACATATTTTCTCTCTGTTTGCAGGTTGGGTGGGATGATTTTATGAGGTAAAAGGCCCAATACCCAGGCCATGAGTGATACCTTAGGAACTAGGAATAGAGTGGCCATGACGGACAGAAGACGTATGTCTAATTGATCCGATCATGTATCCACGGACAGAGCTTGGTTGAAAGAGGCAATATCGTATGATAACGCCTACTTTCAATCCTCTGTTGGCTTTTTCGACCTACCCTGACCTAGATTCACCTGTGAGTGGGGAGGGATATACATGACAGGTACCGTTGGTGACTATTCTGTTCTGTTGGTGACTATTGGTTCTCCTGGTATTCAAAAAGGTGTCGGACCTTTGATCTCATGACATCTGACCTAGATCAGTTATTCAGAGGATTGCACAGTGGTTACTAAGATTATATGGACCTTGATCCCATGCTGTTGCATTGCATAACATCATTGTTTTATCCACTTCATTTATGGGGGATCCTAGAGTCTATTTCAAAAAAAAGAAAAAAAGGAAATAGAAAAGCGAAAAAAAAGATACTCTATACAAAATAAAGCTTAGATTCCAAAAGGAAAAAAGAAAAAAGGAAGAGCAAAAGTGTGTGAAAAGACTTTAGGATTCCTCAAAAATGAAACATTGCATTCATATCATATTGCATGTCATGGTTCCCTATTAGAAGCTTATTGGGGTCCCTTTCAATCCAGATTTCTGCTTCGTCATCAAAGCTGACTTCCCTACATTTGTATCATACGAGGATTAATCAGAGGAGAATCATGGACCGTCTTGAACAAAATCAGGCTGAACTTCGTAAAGACTTGGATACTATAGGGGAGAAGATGACCCAACTCTTGGAGACTCTCAATGCTGTTGTTCAGGGGCAAGAAGAGCTCAGACAAAGTGTTGCTAAGTTAACTAATGGTACTCCGACCACTGTTGCTAATGGGGGATCAAAACCTGTGCCCGTGGAAGTTCCTAACAAGGAGGATTTACACCATGAGAACGATTCTGAACTGGAAGCTTTCAAGTTCCCGATCGAGGAAAATGAGAGAAAATTCCATCTTCTGGAAGAAAGGTTGAATGCTTTAGAAGGTCGAAGCTCCTTAGGTTTAAATGCTATTGATTTGTGCCTAGTGCCTGATATCAAGATTCCCGCTAAGTTCAAAGTCCCCAGTTTTGAGAAATACAAGGGTACGACTTGTCCGATGAGTCACATCAAGGCATTTTGCAACAAGATGGCTCCGTATGCAAAAAATGATAAGCTTCTAATGCACTTCTTTCAGGATAGTCTCAGTGGGGCATCCCTTGAATGGTATACACGACTCGAACGAATCCATGTCCGCACATGGGATGAATTAGCAGAGGCTTTTCTCAAGCATTACAAGTACAGCAGTGACATGGCTCCTACTAGACTACAACTCCAAAGTTTAACTCAAAAGGTTGATGAGTCTTTTAAAGAGTATGCACAAAGGTGGAGAGAATTAGCTTCCAGAGTCCAACCTCCTCTTTTGGAACGAGAGCTTGTAGACATGTTCATGAATACTCTGAAAGATCCTTATCTGAACATGATGATTGGGTGTGCTTCCTCCGAATTCTCAAGTTTGGTTGTCGTAGGAGAACGAATTGAAAACGCCTTAAAGATGGGTAAAATCCAAGATATGGCCAATGCTTCCGAATTCACAGAAGAAGAGAAAAGTGAAACAAATGCAATTTCAGAGAATAGAGAAGAAGAACTCCCTGCTTATCCTCAGGTTCATGTTCTTAACTATCACCAAAATTACCAACAAAGGGGTCCACAAAGGCCAAGAAGGCCACCGAGAAACATTGACCTGATTCCTATGACCTACAGTCAACTGCTCTCTCATTTACTCAATGATTCCTTGGTCCAATTAAGGGAGCCTAAGCCTCCTCCAACACCGATTCCTCAAGGATATGACTTAAATGCCAAATGTGAGTACCATTCTGGAGCATCTGGACATTCAACTGAAGATTGTAATATTCTGAAACGCAAAGTCCAAGATCTCATTGACTCCAAAGTGATATCATTCACTCCAAATGGTCTTCACATGAATTGAAGGGTTCCTGGGGCTCCCGCACGAGGGATAAGCAAGACGTACTCTTATCTTGAGCATTGCATCACTCGCATTGCTCGAATCCCTAAAGTAAGACAAAAATTTACAACTCTTGGGTAACTTCGTTGGAGTTTTCTTTTGAAGTAATCTGAGGTGTTTGGAAGGAACGGTAGAAAGTATTCAAGATCAGCAAGTCCAGACGGAGTCAAGCCTCCTCAAAAATGGCAATCAGCAATTCATTTCTGCGTTTTCATTTGTAATTTTCCTTGTTTTGTTAAATGTTTCTTCCATGTAAAACTTGTTTGTTTTTAATGGTAGTAAAAAAATGCACTGCATATGCTAGTTTCGAATCAATCCATTCGTGTTCACTCATATCTTTCTGTCTATCGATATCAAACTCTTGACTAAAGCAAAAAAACATCAAAAGGAGAATAAAATAAAAACGCAAAATCTCTAATTGTGTGCTTTTGAATAAAACCCCGCTGAGGATGTACAGGCATTGTTTCAAATCTCCAAACACCGGAGATATAAGGGAGATAGACCCTCGTTAACCCCTTTGAGCCTTGAAGTAGGAGTTTCTTTTCTATACAAAAAAAAATCCCTCACATTTAACCCAGGGGTAGGGTAGCATTCAATTAATCTGATCGAGCATTCAAAATTCATCAGGAGTATGCGTCTAAGGATACGACAATGGTTATCCTTCAAAAGATTGAGAAAAATAAATACCACAATGGTAATCCCTCATGAGGCAGTCACAATCACCTCCCACAAATTGAAGATTCAGGATCACACGACTTGTCAAAAAAAGATTGAATAAAAAAAAAAGAGCCCGCTAAGTCAACAACTTGAAAGCAGGTGACTTAGGCAAAAAATAAGGCATCCCGCTGGACTCCAAAATAAAATTCAAAATAATTTGTCCAGGCAAAAGTTAGGGAAACAAAAAAGGCAGAAGCGAAAAACGATGATTACAAAACAAAGATCCTCATCAAAAGAACAAAGTCGTGTGACCAGACACAAAAATTGATAGGTAAATGACTGCCAGGTCCAGAAGACTTCAGTGATTCCTCAATCATCTCAAACTCCTGCTGAAGGATGAATGCTCGTATCGGGTTAAGTTGAATTTAGGACTGGAGAATATCACGAAGAATGGATGGGTTAGGTTAGACTTTGAGCCTTAAATCCTTTGTTTCTAAAAACCGTGAACCAGGCCACGTTACAACCCTTAAAAGACCTAATTGAAGCTAGGTTTATTTCAAGAGCATACTACACCAATTCGCGTAAAACTGACTCCTAGATGTTTACTTACCATTTGCGTTGATATCGATATGACAAATAATTCAAACACTGAATGTCACAACATCGTTTCAATAAACTTTGATCTCGAAGCTAGCATAAGCATTGCATTAGAATTATCATATTCAAAAAGAACATATTTTACTTGTGAATAAAGACTTGACATCAAGGAAGATCAAACAATGAATAACTGTAGAAAAAGTTGATCGATTCCATGAGCCGTTCGCTTCAAAAGGCTGATCACTCTAAGGGGCAAGTTATGAGAAGACTCTATCAGCTGAGAAATCCATTCAAGCTGCCATAAACCTGGGGCAATCGTATCGATAAATCTCTTCAAGCTTCCATTAATCCAGGGCAGTTAAGTCGAGGAATCTCTCTTGGGTTCAACCAATCTGGGGCAGTTAAGTTGAGATTTGACAAATCTCTCCAAGGATCCTTTGGGGAAAATTCCTTCGTAGTTCGTGAATCTTGGGGCACAATCTTCTGAGTTTTATTGCCTTCTCCCCAATCATAGGAGTTTATTTCTCCTGGAATTATGGTTTCTCCCCAAGCACATGAGTTTATTTCTCATGGGAGTTGTTCCACTCTCCCAACCTAGTCTCCTTATCTGAATCTCTCATCCCCAACATGGTGAATCGAGGGAATCTCCTCAAACTCACCATCCCCAAGCAGTTCAAGGTGTAGGGAAAGTCAAATGAAGTCACTTCTTCCCTAACGAAGCTACATTCCAACCCTCAGTGCAGTTTCCAATGATCTTTGGTACTGTAGGGTTTCCAACACTGATTCATATTGGCATCTCAAGACAACGAGCAGCGGACCCCAATGATCCTGCTTCTCTATCTCACCGAGGCCTTTATTTGGCACTTTGCATATAGTTTTCATCGCATATAACATTGCATCCTCAAAAGCGTAGCATATCCATCAAAATGGAGCATTACGCCATAGAAAAGTTCAAACATGCATCAATGCATAAGCCAGTTCGCATGTGCCCAAAAGGTACGAAGTAATATATATCCCCCAGAAGAAGTCTCGTTTTCTCTCTCCAATGTGGATCGGATACAATGTCTTTCTTCGTCAGAATCCTTGTCTCCGAGGTTATTTCCCGTGTGCTGCGTGCAGATTAGAGTGTGAATGAGGGTGGGCATTCAACCCATCTCATTTTTCAATCGTTTGAATAACCATACTTGGTGTGTGGCAATTCGAATAATTGCCACTCTTGAAGAGTTACACCCCGTCTTTGGCCTGAGGGATCAATGTAATTCTTATGCTTCGCAAGCATCAATATCTTCGTGATTCTTTAGCGTTTACCGATGTCTTTTGATCGATTCTAGTCGTCACTAGTCTCCGTGGTCCCTTTCCCCCACGCAAACAGAATTTTCAGGTCCAACCCCGCGTTGTGAGTCATTTGCCTTCCGTTCTGGCAAACCCTTTCAAAACCAGTTCTCGTCCTGGTAACCATCTTTCCAAATCCAGTTCCCGTCCTGGTAATCTTTTTTCAAAACCCAGTTCCCGTCCTGGTAATCATCTTTCCAAAACCCAGTTCCCGTCCTGGTAATCATTTTCCAAACCCAGTTCCCGTCCTGGTAATCACTTTCAAAGCCCAATTCCCGCCTTGGCAAACCTTTTTTTCAAAGCCCAATTCCCGCCTTGGCAAATCTTTTTTCAAAGCCCAATTCCCGCCTTGGCAAACCTTTTTCAAAGTCCAGTCCCCGCCCTGGCAAATCCTTTCCACCATTTTCAACCCTCGCTTACGGTGAAGTCAGTTCCCGCCTGACAACCACCATTCATCCATAATTTCTTACCGTAAAACCAATTCCCAATCCCCAGCAAGTCATTATTCTCTTTCCCCATTCAACCATTACATACAATAAATCCTTACACCAGAAAAGCCAAAAAATTTCTCTTTCCTCAGCAGATGTCAAACAAAAGATAAAGACAATACTTACACCATCTCTTTAGGACAAATTTCTGGTACTTTGATATTTAATCTTCTTCTACCTCGAATGTTCGAAAGGCTAGCGCCAATCTCACCTTCAGGTTTAAGACGATTAAATAGGGGCAGCTGTCATACCCCAAATTTGTCCTACCCTTTAATTTTTAACTGGCTTCTCATTTCACATGCACCTCTTTATTAGGCCATCTAACATTCATACATACATTCATTGATCAAATAACTTTGCATTGGATCAAGGATCTTGGAAGCTAGGGTTTTTGTATGGTCGTTCATGGTGGACTTCTTTCTCTTAAAGCTACAAGGTTTTCCTCTATGAATATTCATCAGAGGCAAGAAAACTATGATTCTTATACACAATGTCTACAATCGTCAATTAATCAGAGATTCATTGGATTTCATGTCGAGGTGTTCTTATGTGCTTCAATACTTTCTTCCTCGAGGATTCTTCGACGCACTATTGTTATGGTAGATTGAAATACCGATGTGAGTCATGGCGTGAGAGATGAACTTGTGGATTCATTTTGATCAGAGAAGTTTGGTTCTCATCATTGTTACTTGTTGCTTGCAATACAAGTTAGAATGGGCTTGAGATGGGAGATAAAGGAGAGGATTGATGTGAACTCATCAATTGAAAGCATTCATTCAAGGGACTACCTAATGTTATGAATTCAAATCGGTGTTCAAATTAATAAGGAATAAAGATGTATGCGTGTTAAGTTTGAAAAAAAGATTCATGTGGATTTCTAGGAATGCAAGTTATTTGGAATTTAAGGTATCCATCACCATTGTTCAAAGTTCCTTCAAAATTGTCAAAATGTCAAGGAAAAATAAATATGTTCATCATCCATTTCCAATACAAACATATTACAGACATCTTTCAAATACATTCAAACACCATCATATTCAAAGTTCCACCGGAATTTCCTTCACCAATTCATTGAAACTTTGTCCATTACAAATGCAAGAAGTTATTACAATCAAAAAGGGACTATAAAAAGTGAAATTACAAGAAGAAAATGCACATTTTGACAAAATTGACCCAGGACCTTTGACCTATGCTATTGACTTCCTAAAGCCTATCATACAGAACTCATGTGATTGAATCTTCAATTCCAAAAGAGCCAATTCTCCTTCAAATTCTTTTCCTTTTCTTCATGAGCTTTTAACATGTCAAAACCTGAAACAAGAAACCGAATGCGCACAGTCATACAAAACAGAATTGAAGCATCAAGTAAAGAAGAACAAATTCTCCTTCAAATTCTTTTCCTTTTCTTCATGAGCTTTTAACATGTCAAAACCTGAAACAAGAAACCGAATGCGCATAGTCATACAAAACAGAATTGAAGCATCAAGTAAAGAAGAACAAATACAGCTTCACATCCTGCAGGAAACCAGACTTCAATCCAATCTATTCACAATCCAAAGCTGACACCACATTTGATTAATCTACACAAAACATGTACACAATACAGTCAACCACACCATTCATTTAAATCAATTCAAAATTTACAAACAGCAGCCCACATATTCCTTTTCAAAACCATACGGTAACCCTGCAAAACAAAGAGTGAACCACAGCCCTGCACACTTGCAAAAACAAAACTCAGTCTCACAACAACATTCCAACCAACTCTCATAACAGAAAACAGGTTCATAACTACCTCACACTCCTAACAGATTCAGCTAACCATTTTGTAACAGAAAAATCAGAACCTCACAACATAACAGAATTCATAACTAACTTCTAACAAACTCTCATTTTAGTTACAAGCTTTCAGAACTAACAGAGCTAACTCACAGAAAAATCAGAAGGAACTAGCCTCAAATAACCCTGAATCTTCTATATATACCAGCAGCCACTCTTCATCACCTCTCTTGATTCATTCTTCTTCACCACACCTCTTCAACCTTCACCTCCACCAATCACCGATTCTTCATTCTGAAAACTCTTCCTTCTCTGACTCTCTTCAATCTTCAAACTTCTTCACCCTTTCGATCTCCACCATTCTTGATTCTTCTTCAACACTCTGTTTCCATCTCTATAATCCCCGTCTCCCAACCTATAACAAAAAACAGAAAATTCCATCATCAATCTCCACATAATCCGACCTTCATCTTCATTCCATAAACTTCAAATTTGCAGAAGAGGAAATCGATAACAAAAGAGAAAGACTCAAGAAAATCGTAAAACAGAAAGAAGAGGAAATTCACCTCTACCAAATTTGTAACCAAACTTCAGATTCAAGAACCTCTTCATCATCATCGATTCATTCTTCAATCACCACGAAACAACTTCAATCATCAATAACAAGGAGAACGAGAAAAGTTCCTTCTCTGCACAAAGCACTCTCCGATCCTCCTCTTCAGCTCTTCGTAACCGGAGCGTCACTCACGCCGCAACCTCCGCCACGATATCCTTCATGTGACCACGAGTAACCAACGCCGCAACAGTCGTCGGGATTGCTCCGATTGTTAGGCCTCTACCTCTTCTCCGATTGGCATTGGATTTCGTTGTTGAAACCACGAGTAAGAGAACGGAAAGATAAGACGAGAGTGTGAATAAAGGTGAACGCGCGTGTTTGTTGTTGCTGTGAGGTGGCCGGTGGTTTCGAATGGAGAAGAGAAGGAGGAGACTCCGCCGCGCTTTCATGAGATGAGGGAGAAGAAGCTCCTCAGAATCTGATGCGTCACAAGTTGGGTAACCCTAAAATCCCATTCCGATTTATTTTTTATTTATTTTTTTTTTTTGAATTAATGTATTAATTGACATAAGGTTCTAAGTAACCATAAAGTCTGAATTAATGTAGATTAATGTGAGATTATGAGGATTAATTGCAATTAATTGGATAATAATTAGAACGTTAATGCAGAATATATGGTAGAATTAACTTGAACAAATTCTGAATTTGGACCAACACCCTGGGCCACGATTTACTATTGCATCACCCCCTCTGGGCCCATAACACCCTTTTTCGTTGCAAACAAAA
Organism: Vicia villosa; assembly: GCF_029867415.1. NCBI lineage: Eukaryota > Viridiplantae > Streptophyta > Magnoliopsida > Fabales > Fabaceae > Vicia > Vicia villosa. Next base: position 124,678 of record NW_026705173.1, read on the forward strand.
CTCTAAACAAAAAAAACAACTTTGGGCCGTTATTCACTGGGCTTGCGCCTGTTTTACTAATTCTACGACAATATTCAATTCACACCCCCCTGGATCCTTATTATTTTTAATTATTTTTACAATACATTTCTTAGATAATAAAAGAGACAATAAAATCAATAGAAAATGTCTTGGTTAGTTTTTAGATCTTTTTTAGGAATTAATCTTGGTCCCTTTAATTGTTAATTTTCCACATAAAAACTCATAAAAATAATAGTTTTTTTTGGTCAATTTGGTACTAATGTTTGAATTGTTTCCTTTATTCTTTCGTATCATTTCCATGATCTTTGTATGATTTTGTTGCTTAGTTTTTGGCCATATTTTGGGGCCTATTTTGTTAACACCTCTTGTATTCTCCTTTTAGAATTTAGTCACCATGTTAACATTAGATTTAGACTAGAATCACAACTTAGATTAGAATTTAGAATTAGTTCCCTTCCTCCATTCTTTTTCTTTTCAACTTTTAAAATACTTAATAAATACTGATAAGGATCATACCGTTTTTCTGTTCGTAGTAGGAAAGAAATGATTGGGGCGTAGGCCCCGATGTATGTTCTTTCCTACTTAGCGGAGAAGAAATGATTGAGGTGTGAAGCCTCGATGTATTTCTTAACCGTTATTTAGAGAAACGATTGTGGCGTAGGCCTCGATGTGCATTCTCTAAATATTCACAAAAGAACTCCTTTTTGTACTTCCTTTACTTAGCAGAGAAGAAATGATTGAGGTGTGAAGCCTCGATGTATTTCTTAACCGTTATTTAGAGAAACGATTGTGGCGTAGGCCTCGATGTGCGTTCTCTAAATATGCAAAACAAAACTCTTTTTGGTATGATCTAAGTCACAAAGTTAAAATCCCCATAAAAAAAACACCAATCAAAAACACATAAAACACTAATAAATGGTCAGATTTAAAACAAAGTAAGGAAATGATGCGAAGCCTTGTAGTAGGTCTTCGTCATCATGGAATTACCCTAAAAGACACAAACCAATCATTTCTTTTTCTTTTGCCTCGTTGGCACCTAAGGGCACCGTTATTTCCGCTCGTACGCATCGTAGGCGATCCCTTATGCAAGAGCGCGAACGTTAACTCCGCCCAACTAAAAAACACAAAAACAAACAGAAAATCGTGAGCCGAGCTACGGTAACTCTGATTCCTGAAAAGGATACGTAGGCAGCGGGGTAGGGCCCGTGCGAGTACAAAGTTTCAACATTCTCAACAGATCCGTCCTCGGCATGCCAGTCTGAGTCAAAGTTTCAACATTCTCAACAGATCCGTCCTTGACCTGCTGGAACAAGTTGAAGAGGATCGACCTCAAGGGTTCCAAAGAGGAAGAGGAAGACGGGGCGGACGTTAGCGAGCATTGCATCTCATTAGCTCATCTCATTGCATTGCATCTCATTTATATCATGTTATTGCCTTTTTTATTACTTGAACTTAAGCTTGGTTTGTACTTTTAAATATGTTTAGATATTATGTTCTACTTCTCTACTATTATGTTATGTAAGATATCGTTTTGTTAAGATTATTATGTTATTTTCTTCTACTATTCTCCCGTTGTCTATCTTTTGATGTTGTCAAAGGGGAGATGAGTTGAGCGTACGGGGGAGCTTACGCATACAAGTCCGGGAGAGCTTTCGTCATTTAATCAAATGTTTGCCATTATAAAAAAGGGGGAGTATGTAAGTACAAGACTATACTCACCAAGGAGTTTTCGATTCATGGCAAACATCATAAGTGAACAAATACAAAAGCACAAGTGAATGACTCAAGGAAAAGCAAGTTTTGGCTATCTAAGACACTGTAGGTCGACCTACCATGTGCCCAGGCCAACCTGTAAAGCTTCAGTTACTCAGCATATGGTTTTGCATCAGTTAGGTCGACCCAGCTAATGATTAGGTCGACTCAAACTAAAGCAAACAATGAAAATTCACTTATGTTTCTGTTAGGTCGACTCACCCACGCTGCTAGGTCAACCTAAACTGAAGAAAAATCCCAAGAACGTGTTTCAACTGATCTTAGGCCGACCCAAACCCCCAACAGGTCGACCCAACTGGCAACAATTAAAACTTGGTTTAATCACCTCCATTTAGGTCGACCTAATCAATGAAGTAGGTCAACCTATCTCCTCAAAAATTGCCAAATTGTATGTTTGCTCTGCATCAACGTACCAGCTCCTATATATATATATATATATCTTTTTCGGTTAATTATTCATTTCAACACTAACAACTAAAAGATACACAAAGTCTTCTCATCTTCGTTCTTCTTCTCAACTCCAACACAAATACACACAATCATTCTTGCGTTGAGAGTTTGAGATTAAGATCGATAACGTCCATGGAACGGAATTGAAGATTCCTAGTGGGTGAAGTTTTGTGGGGTTTTTGGTGAATAAAATCTGTGGATTTTGTCCTCCAAGATTGGTGAATTTTGGGGGGTTTTATCAAGAGACTTCATCAAAGATTCAGCTGAGTGTGAAGATTGAAGAACAAGGGTTCGGGCAATTCAAAACACTGCAGAAAGGGAATCAAAGTGAAGCTCTTGGAAGACACTTGATCTGGCTCAAGATCAAGGGGAAGAAGATTCAAAGGATCAACATATTGGGTTTATCGTTATCGCTTTGTTATCTTCTTTGTATAAACTGTTTTCAAACATAATGAAAGACATCCAAATTCCCGTTTGGAATTGGGGGCAGATGTAGTTGTAGCGAGGAAGATCGATGAACTGCCTGAACAAATATCGTGTCCTTATCGCTTTTATCTTTTCATTTACGTTTCTCTTAATTCTGGTTATAATTGCAAATTGATCAAAGGTTCAAGTGTTAAACTTGTGTGATAAGATTCTGCACAAACATCACAAGTCACCACACATTGAATCATAATCAATTTGGACATTATTACCAAGTGTTTGCTATATTGCTTCAACCATTATCAAGTCATTGCAAACAAAGTTAATCAAGCAAGTAGTCAAACGATTTACATTAGCTTAACTGATTGATTCTCTGAGCGGTCTTTTCATCGTTAACTCTTAACATTTTGTGGTTTAAACACATATCCGATTCTTTCAATAGTGGTTCGGAATAGACGCGAGTCGATTCCGAAACTCTTTCGCCTAAACTTGAAATAAATCCGAAAAATTCTGAGGCATCTATTCACCCCCCTCTAGATCCTTAAGCCTAGCGTCTACCATAAAGTCCTATGCTATTACAATAAACACCTGCGGGGAAAAGGAAATAAAAGCAAAAAATAATAGAGATGAATAATTAATTTAATTATCTTGAGTCTTGATCTTCCTCGAACCCTTGATCAGCTATGAAAATTAAAAGGAAAATAATAGAGGTGAGTGTAGGAGAGATTCATTGACTATTTGAAACAAACCCTATTTTGGACAAAAGACAAAATAAGAATTAAAATGATATTTAAACAAAAAAGGGTTAGAAGTTAGTTTTTTGATCTTGGTCAATCCTGAAAATTAGCCATGAAGAAGAAAAATGCGTTAGTGCATTAAAGTTCTCAACAATTATAACGTGGCAGATCAAAAATTAAAACAGTAATAATTGAGGCAAAAAAAAAAAGGGTAAGGCAAAAACAAACCTTGAAAGAGGACAGAAGTTAATTATGGTTTAATAGAAAAATATGTAAAAAAAACCTAGACTAAGGTTAATGAACAACAGCTACCAATAACAGTGATTAGTGATCATGATAAAATCAGGGTTTTAAGGCATAAAACATTTAATTAGCCCAAAAATAACTATTAACTAAAAACCTTAATTTAATTATTATTATAAAAGAAATTTTGATATTATGAAAAAAATCGAGTTATCGATTAAATAATTACCACAATATAATATTACTTTATTAATGGAAAAACAAATTTTAGAAAAAAAAGAAATTAAAGAAAATAAAGAAAAGAAACAATAATTAAATGGAATTTAAAAAAAAAAGAAAGGAAAAAGAATTAATTAAGAGACTTAGCTCTGGATCAGGTATGGTGCAACTCTGAGTGTCCATGGTGTTCCATCACTTCTTTGCACGTTGGATCTAGTATTGAGAAGATCTGGTGGCTGGTATTTGAGGGTGCGTTGCGGACCTCCATGGAGCGTTCTCACTGGATCTGTAAAGAAGAAAGGAAAATAAAAATATTTGTCATACCCAGGGGTCGAACTAGTGACCCCAAGGTTACCACATGAGGAATAACCACTCCTGCTGCACACATTTGTTGTTAATATATTGACTTGTGGTTAATAAATATGTAAAACGAAAAATAATAAACAGGGAATTCAAACGGTCCATGCTGGGACCCACGCGTGCTGGATGGACCAATCGGGATAGGGGAGAGAGACATATTTTGTTGACTGGCCTATGGAAGAGAGCCACGCGTCGAGGGGATTCAAATATATTGACCGTCCAATGACGAGGATCCACATGGATTCCACTACCTTCATCATCATCTTCAACCTGGTTTCCTGCGGATTTTTTCAGGGAATATTTCCTTCGAATTCCTGTAAAATTAAAACTCATAGCAAGACATCTTAAGCAATCACAAATAAAACCCAAATCACCTAATTGATACAAGGCGAGTTCCTTGGCGCAATTATCTTGAGCCATGGTGGCCTGTATCCTGCAATCCGAAGCAACTCACTTTCTTGCCCTAACAATGGCATCTCCTCGTTCCAGCCTTAAAACTTGCAAACGATGACTCTAATGTACTCTAAACATCATAACAAACACAACAGTATGCATAGAAATTATTTATATTGCGTAAATTAAAGGTTTGAACTTTGAAAAGGAAAACGCAAACCATGGTGACCACAAGGTTGCTGATCGTGCTTTAGGCTTCATGAATGGTAAGATTATGTTCCTGAGACCCTCAGAATGATGATTAATCACTTGAATTCGAATGGAGATCGCTGGAAAAAGTTTGTGGCCGTGCCCTATTTTTTTGAAGTTTTTGAAGCTTGGTTAGGGTTATTTGAGTTGCAATTTTTTCGTCCCCTTGCCTTTGGTAATGTTGTCTTTATATAAAGGATGAAATTAGGTCAAGTAACATGGAGAAAATATCTTGCTTTCATGAAGAGAATATTTGATTTGCAATTTGCATGCAAAATTTCTATTTTTGAACTCCATCTATTTCATGCACTTTCTTCATATTTTATTGGCCCGATCAAGCTTGGATCAAATTAAATCAGGGAGAACATTGATCATAAAATTATTTTATGATTTTACTTGATTTTATTTGAATTTAATTGATTAAAATCAAATATCAATGAAAAAATATCATAATAGTAATATTATTTGACTAATGGCCTTCCCTTGGGCTCAAAATTTTGTGGATGATTCAAAATATTAAAGCCCAATACTCAAAAAATTAAAATCCTTCTCTTTGCCCTTTTGCATTTTCTCAAAAATAGTCTAACTTGTGCAAGCCATAACTCCTCCAATTCTTGTCATATGGAGACGTTCTAGGACTTTCTGGAAAGCCTAAAGAGTCCTCTAAAAGTTCCTTTTGGTTTCACCTCAATTGAATCTTCCATGTTCAAGTTATGAGCTTTTGAAAAAGATGACTTTTTGTTGACCTTTTGGAGGACCTGTAATGTTTTGACTTATATCTTCCAAATGGTGAATTTCCGGCCTTGGCTTGTCAGAGACAAATTTGTAGATAATTCAATTTCCTTCAAAATGAGCTTTGGATGGAGAATTTATGATGTTCTATGTGAAAGTTATGGTTGGTCAAAGTTGGGTTGACTTTCTTCTTAAAAACCCTAATTTAGAAACTTTTGAAATTGTTGATTTCTGATCTTTCCTTGATGAACCATGATCAATCCTTGATCAAATGGTTAATGATAATTCAAAATAAGGATGTTGACAAAAAATCAGGAGTTTTGACTTTAGTTTTACCATAGTTTGACTTTTAGGTCAACCAATCGATTATTGATCGTTTGGGCCATTGGGTGAGCAATCTTTTGAATCAGAGCTTGAAAATTGGCATGAGGATCCTTTGAGGCATATGAGAGACCATGGGTTCCATTTGAGGCCTTTACTTATCCTTTTTCACTAAGAAATTCAAAACCCTAGCTTAGAAAATCATTGTTTAGGAAAGTGTGCCTTTGAGTCTTGGGTCTTGGTATGAGCTTGGGAAATAAAATGAGATGGGCAAATTTTGGGGTATGACAGCTGCCCCTGTTCAATCTTCTTATATATGAAGATGTAGATTGGCGTGTGTGCCTGTTGGAATCTGAAGGTAGAAGAGGATTGAACACTAGAATACCAAGAAATTTGTCCTTGCTGATGATGAAAGGAATTTTCGGAGATGGGCTTGAAGATGTCATCCAGGCAGAGTGTTGTCGGAGATGGGCTTAAAGATGCCATCTAGGCCTTGAGAGAAACTTTATTGGAGATGGGTAGGGGTGGGAATAGGCTGGGCCGAGCTAGGCTTTGCCAAGCCTGAGCCTGGCCTGCTATAATATTCAAAGCCTAAGCCTGGCCTGTAGCCTATTATAGGCTTATTTTTTTGGCCTGGGCCTGGCCTTTTTGAAGGCCTGGTTGGCCTATTAGCCTACTTAAAAGCCTATTTCATTTGAACATTTGTAAATAAGTCATTCAACTCGTCTTTATATAGACTAACAAATTAAAAGATCAATGAGATTAAATGTTTGTTTGCATTAGTTTATTTGAGTTTATCTAATAGCATAAATTTTGTGATATTATTTGTTTGAGAGAACTTATCGAAACAACTTATGACATTGTTCATAAGGTTCTTTTCATCTTATTTTCATAATTTCTTCAAGATAACTAAAATTTATTTTTATATTTTTAATTCAAAGTAAAAAATATAATATAATAATAATAAAATTATTCATATGTATTTAAATAGGCCGGCCTCTTAGGCTTAAAAGGCTTTTTATGTGGCATGTGGCCTAGCCTTTTTAGCTAAATAGGCTTATAAAAAAGCCTAGGCCTTTTCTATTTATCTAAAAAGCCTGGCCTGGCCTAGGCCTATGTAGGCTGGGCCGTAGGCCCCTGTTAGTCGGCCTGGCCTATTCCCACCCCTAGAGATGGGCTTAAAGATGTCATCCAGCTTGATAGACTTGAGAGTCAGAATACGTCGTACGTTAGATCGTATCTGAAGGATATACTTGGGATGAGTCGTACGTTAGACTGAAAGATGGGTCGTGCGTTAGACTAAAGGATGGGTCGTACGTTAGACCGGATCCAATTGCATCGGTAGATGTCTGGAAAGCCGTGCGTTAGGCTGAAGGATGGGTCGTGCGTTAGACCGGATCTAATTTGCATCGGTAGATGTCTGGAAAGCCATGCGTTAGGCTGAAGATGAGTCGTGCGTTAGACTGAATCCAATTTGCATCGGTAGATGTCTGGAAATCCATGCGTTAGGCTGAAGGATGAGTCGTGCATTAGACTGAATCCAATTTGCATCGGTAGATGTCTGGAAAGCCGTGTGTTAGGCTGAGTGATGAGTCGTGCGTTAGACTGAATCCAATTTGCATCGGTAGATGTCTGGAAAGCCGTGCGTTAGGCTGAAGGATGATTCGTGCATTAGACTGAATCCAATTTGCATCGGTAGATGTCCTGAAATCCGTGCGTTAGGCTGAAGGATGAGTCGTGCGTTAGACTGAATCCAATTTATTATCAGAAAGAGTCGTGCGTTAGGCTTTGCCTTTTAATGGATTTCAGATTTGAATTATTGTGTTTTGACTATCTCTATAATGTACCTGTAAGAGAATATTCACTTTGTAACAATGTCAGTTTTATGCAATGTTTATGATGCATGTAATGAGATGAAGTTCTCAAAAATAAATGGGGAACTTGGTATGTTATGCATGAATTATAATTGTATGCAATGTATGAATATGTTTATGATATATGATGTATGACTATGATTCATGCTATATGGAGTATCTTGACTGAGTAAATAAATCTCTATGTCTTTGTGACTTTGACGTCTGGTCTGGTTTTGAAGAAGTAAGTTGGGGATTTATGATTTCTGCTTAGGGATGAGAGCCATTTGAATGATTGATCCTTGATGTACCCTGACCGGGGATAAGAGAGATGAATAACCCTATTTGGAGAAGAGAAAAGTGTCAGGGAACCGGCAATGTCAAAGATGTGAACTCCGTTGAGGAACTAAGTCTTTGTTGGGACGAGAACGTTTGAAGATATCTTCTTTAACGATTACTCTGTGGGGATATGATCCCGTGAAACCGGCTCTGTGGGAAGGCATGAACGCTTTGAATATTGCCCCCAGTGATTTATAGCTCTTGCTATTCTTGGACTTATATTGATTAGGACACACCACTGAGTATTGATCGAGATGTCAAACTGGAATTGCATAGATTTGCCCCTGCTAGTAGGGAATTTGAAGAGATTCGCCTTGCGAGGACCTTATGAGATGTGTACCATGGGTGACATGCCCCTAGTACTTAGTATGATACCCCTGACTGATCAGGAAGTAGCTTCAGACCCCCTTGGGTGCATGCCCCTGATTGTTGATGCTTTTGAGTGGTTTTTTGAATCTTGACCTGATTGCCCCAGATTGATCTGGAAATAGTTTGAAACCCACTTGGGATGTATGCCTTTGACTGTTTGGCATTTGAGAGATTCTTGGAATCTTCACTTGATTGCCCCAGATTGATCGGGAAATAGTTTGAAACCCACTTGGGATGTATGCCTTTAATTGTTTGGCATTTGAGAGATTCTTGGAATCTTGACTTGATTGCCCCAGATTGATTGGGCAAAACGTGCCATGCCTCTTGTATACGTAGGAGACATTGCTTCTTGGAGTAATCTTTGTCGGTCGGGATAACTTTGAGTCATTAGTCATACCCTGTGCAAATTCTTTCTGTCGCTAACATTTGAAATTATGTAGCAGAATGTGTTTAATAATGAATTCATGAGATGCAATGCATACGTCTGTCTTGAGTTTTTTTTGAAAAACAGTTAAAACAGGAGATGTAAAAGCGTGATATTTGTAAAATCGTGATATTTGTAAAAACGTGATGTTTGTAAAAACGAAATATCAACTCAGCATTTGTGGTAAACCTTAAGGAGCCGGGATACCTTTTGGTGACAGTATGCTTTCGAACTAACCACACTTCAGTTAGGACTTTCAAGGGTTGTAACGTGGCTTGGTTCACGGTTTTAAGAAACAAGGGATAATGGCTCAAAATTTATTTATACCCCTCCCAATCTTCGTGATGTTCTTTGATCCTATGCTCAGTTAACTTTTGCGTTTCAGCTTTAGCAAAGCTTGAAGTATTAACATTGATATTTGATGGTGGTTGAAGCACCAGAAGTTTATTTGGACAGTCAGTCATCCTTCTTTGTAATTCTTTTTTCTTTGGTCGAGGATTTGTAGTGACCTCCTTTTTTAATTTGATTTTTGTTATCCCTAACTTTTGCCTGAACTGCTTATTTTGTGATTACAGTCAGAGGGATGTTTCGACTTTTCGATAAGTCTCCTTAGGTTTTGACTTAACAGCTTTTTCTTTTTGGTGGATATTGACTGCATGACTTACTGGTTGCGGGAACGCATCATTATTTGTATAAACAACTGCAAGTACAATCGAGTTAACTGAGTAACTACCCTGCCCCAGGTTGTAATTAAGGGTTTAACTTTTATGAGAAAGAAACTTCTACTTCTTAGGCTCAAAGGGGTTGACGAGGGATTAACATCCTTATATCTCCACTGTTTGGGAATTGAAATAATGCCTGTACATCGTCAACATAGTTTGTTCAAAAGCATACTGTATGAGGTTGCGGTATCATTTTCGTCATCCTCCCTCAAAAGGCATACAGCTTTAGCAGGAGTCGAGTATCACAAAACATATGCAAAGTAAAGACGTAATTTAAAATGAGTGATAGCGAAATAATTTGTTTAAGACAGACATATGCAATGCAATGATGATGATTACTAAAACAGATAATTTCTATCATGAGTCAAATGTTAAAACAAACAGAAAAGAGACTTGCGAATGAAAGTAGATCCAATGATCCAAAAGTTCGTCCGTGTAGACGTCAATCAGTCTTGTCATGACTAGGCATAGGAGCGGTGATCACAACAGGAGTTTCAGGAGGGTTGAATTTGATTTCTCCGTCATTGATCAGATCTTGAATCTTATTCTTCAATGTCCAGTAATTGTTTGTGTGATGTCCAGGACTGTTGGAATGGTACGCGCACCTCTCATTGAGTTTATTGGCAGGAGTGGAGGTGTTACAATTCTTAGGAGCATCCCTCAGAGTATTCGATCTGATCTTCAACAGATGTTGTACCGCTTGAGCCGACGACATATTGATCTTGGTGAATTGACTCTTAGGTACGTATGGCTTACGTTGTTATTGTGGAACTGATGTAGAGATCAGAACTGCCCCCACAAATTAATTGCGTTCATTAATGCCTTTCTGGTTATGCACAACATCAGTCATAGGAGGTCCCTCAGGTGAATTGAAATCAATGATTTTGTCATCGATTAAATCTTGGATCTTATGCTTCAATGGTCCACAATCTTCTGTATCACGCCCAAGACTATTCAACTGATAAGCACATCTTGCATTGTACTTGTACCCAAGAGCAGGATTGGCAGGACTTGAATATGGAGGCAATAGGATTATCAAGTTCTAATTGTGCAGTTGTTGTAGAATTTGAGACAATGGCATGTGTAATGGAGTAAACTTTGCCGCATATGCTGATCCTTTTCTTCTGGGTTAACAAGGTTTTTCAACTCGTCTTTCCCCTTGACCAAGTTCAGAATCAAAACTTGGAACCGGATATTCTGAGCCTGAAGATTTGTGAGTGATTGTTCGAGATCCATTTATGCTGAAATAAACAGCGAGAGAGAGTGGGAAGCCTATTGCGGGAACCTGTTATGCAATGTTTATGAATGTAGATGCAATATTTTCAAATATCTTTAGGAAATTTACTTTGCGACATTAGGAAATGATTGGTCACCACTTCGTCTGAAGAATATTGATCTTTGTCTTTAAATGTCCTTCTTTGAGAATCAAGCTCACCATATTGAGTGGGTCATCGCCTCTGATTCGGGATACTTCTGAATTTGAAGGTACATGGCTAGAGGAAAATAAATCCTCTAGCCCCTTGATAAGTGCTGATCCTTTGAATTGGAAAGTATGTGGCTAGAGGAAAATAAATCCTCTTGCCCCTTGATGAGAATTTAGTCCTTGATAAGAGCACCTGAAATTGTGCGCCCTAAATCCCTAAGATCCTTGCAAGGGTTAGTTAGCATGCTATGTTATGATGTCGTGATGTCATGATGTTATGAGAATGTAATACAATAGGTAAAACATAAGGTAATAAGGACGAAATGTCCTACAAGCAAATCCTACAAGGAAATAGAAGGGTTAGTAGCACACACAAGCAAGTCACACAAGTGTCCTTAGGTTTAGAGGCTTGCATGAAGTTCGTAGGTAAGTACCTTTCCCACTGAAGTTAAGTTGGTTCAACCTGTCCTATATAAAGACCAGGTTCTAGGGAGCTCATATCATTGACCTTTCTCGAAGGCGCTTATCTCAGTTCAGCAATCGAATCGCCGACCAAAAATGTCCTGAAAGTCCAGTCCATATGAGTGTAGCTTCGAGTATCAACCAACTTCAGTTGGAACCAAACCCATCCATCTCGCTACTTTCTAATAGGCCAAAGTCAAGTTAAACTAGGGTTCTAGGGGAAAATTAGTGCTTAATGACACCACGCAGTAGCCAAGTGTTTCCCTAAGTTGGATCCCAAGGAACACCAGGACAAACCAATGTGTCACACTAACAATGGCCACCATATCAACCACATCAGTATATGCTGTGCAGTCTCCTTAGTCTCGTGCCATTTACCTAAGGTACTCAGATCCGGGTTAGGATCTTTCACACAAGTAAACCCAAACAGGCCCACAAATATAAAGCAAACAAATCAAACAATTTTTAAAGTGAATCCTAAACTTTAAGGTAACCCCTCTTTTAATCGAAATTCCCCAGCAGAGTCGCCAGTTCTGTAATACGGTGAACTGACTTTATTTGAAATGTTGCGGATAGCAAGAGTCGCCACCGACTTTTATTTTATCCAATTTAAAGAAAGGCTAAAAGAAAAGAAAAAACCTTTTTGAAAGAGATTGAGTTCGGGGGGTAAGTTATACAAAGGGAAGGTGTAAGGCACCCTTTGCATCCATGGTTATCCATGGGCTCTTAATTGCTTAGCTTCACTTGTTTGTTTGAAAAGTTTGAAGTGTCGTGTGTGAATAGAAATTTGAATAAGAACTTTAGCTTGTAAATAAGCGTAGTCTTTTTGAAAAGATTCTTTGAAAATTAGTGGGAAAAAGAATTTGAATTTGAAAAAGAGCAAGCAATTAAAAAGCGATTACCCTAAGTTTTAAAATTCGTTCTTTTAGCTTTTCGGGCGAAAGGGTCTATCCATACCATGAGAGGGCAGGAAGTCTTTCAATTGGATATTTAAGGGTCATCGAGAAAAGTATCGTTCGCCATAAGACTGTCCCTGCCATAAAGAGGGCAGGTAGTCTAAGGGAAGGATATAATAGTCATTTAATATTGTTAGGCATCATGCGAGGATACCTTAGCAATAGAGACAATCATTCTATTTTACCGAGGCAACCTTGAGGGAGTTTCAATAACTTTAAAGGCAACATTTGCTTTAGGTATCCTCGGAATCGAGGGACTTTGACTATTTTAAGGCATTATCAACAAGGCAACAAGGAAACAGTAATAAGGCAACAAGGCAACCAGAGGGATTACCCTAAAGGTGTGTGGGTGCACAATCACGTGGTTAACTTCGATGATATTTATCTTATACAGTTAGCGATTCTATGTTCAATTCATGGTTTATCACTCCCTAAGATTACTAACCACGCATTTTAAAATTGCAAAAATTAAAGGCAGAAAAATATAAAGTCCTACGCTATTACAATAAACACCTGCGGGGAAAGGGAAATAAAAGAAGAAAATAAGAGAGATGAATAATTAATTTAATTATCTTGAGTCTTGATCTTCCTCGAACCCTTGATCAGCTCTGAAAACCCTGATTCCAGAAAGCCCCCAGAAATGATAATGCCACAGGATTAGACCTCAGATCCCTATATTTTGGTCAGGAACTCCTTATCAGAAGCCTCTTTCTTATCACCTCTTGGAACAATAACCAGGATATGAATGCATGAATTGGGCCATGACCTACATGATGTATGCATATGGATTGTAAGCCCGATAAATAAGGGTAGGACAAATTTGGGGTATGACAGCTGCCCCTATTTAATCGTCTTAAACCTGAAGGTGAGATTGACGCTAGCCTTTCGAACATTCGAGGTAGAAGAAGATTAAATATCCAAGTGCTAGAAATTTATCCTAAAGAGAAGATGGTGTAAATGTTATCTTTATTTTTTTTATATCTGCTGGCGAAAGAGAATTTCGTGTTTTTTCTTTTTTCTGGTGGAAAAATTTATGGTGAGTAATGGTTGAATGGTGATAGCTTGTAAAGTGGTAATGGTGCCAATACAGGGTTTTCCAAGAGGAAGGTTGTATGAAACAATGACTGAAAAGATAAGATCTCGTAACGATCTATGACTCAACACCGACTCGACACCAGGAGAAGACTTATGGGCAATCTTCGGAACTGAAAGAAAAAGATCTCGTGCGATCTATGACTCAACATTGATTCGAAACTAGGGTAAGATCACCGGACCTACGACCCACAAAAGTTGAAAAAGGATAAACATCAACAATGAGGCTAGAGAAGGAGAATATTATCAATAACACTGAGGTTGGGAAAGGAAAGGCATCAACACTGAGGTTGGGAAAGGAAAGGCATCGACACTGAGGTCGGGGAAGGAATGATAGACATCAACACTGAGGTTGGACAAGGAAAGGATTAACGTCAACACTGAGGCTGGGGAAGAAAAGGATTAACATCAACACTAAGGCTGGGGAAGGAAAGGATTAACGTTAACACTGAGGCTGGGAAAGGAAAGGCATCAACACTGAGGCTGGGAAAGGAAAGGCATCGACACTGAGGTCGGGGGAGAAAAGGCATCGACACTGAGGTCGGGGAAGAAAAACGATAAACATCAACACTGAGGTTGGAGGACATCAACATTGAGGTTGGATAGAGAAATGACAAACATCAACACTGAGGTTTGGAATGACGATTGACATCGACACTGAGGTCAGTGAAGGAAGGGGTAGACATCAACACCTAGGTTGGACAAGAAATGATAGGCATCAACACTGAGGTTGGAAAAGGAAAGGATTAACATCACTGGGGATTGGGAATCGGTTTTGAAATGGTTTGCCAGGACGGAAACTGGGCTTTGAAAGGGTTTGTCAGGATGTGAACTGGGCTTTGAAATGGTTCAGAGGTCGGAAGGCAAAGGACCCACAACGCGGGGGATTGGATCCGAAAAGGTCGTCCACATAAAGGGAAATAACCACAGAGACTAGTGACGACTAGACTCGATCAAGAGACATCGGTAGACACTAAAGAATCACGAAGATATTGATGCTTGCGAAGCATAAGAATTACACTAATCCCTCAGGCCAAGGGCGGGGTGTAACTCTCCAAGAGCGGCAATTTATTCGAATTGCCACACACCAAGTATGGTTATTCAAACGATTGAAAAATGAGATGGGTTGAATGCCCACCCTCATTCACACTCTAATCTACACACAGTATACGGGAAATAACCACGACAAGACTAGTAACGACTAGACTCGACAAGAAGATGGAAGTAACCACTGGAAATTACAAAGATATCGATGCTTGCGAAGCATAAGAATTACATTAATCCCTCAGGCCAAAAGGCGGGGTGTAACTCTTCAAGAGCGGCAATCATTTGAATTGCCACACACCAAGTATGGTTATTCAAACGATTGAAAAATGATATGGGTTGAATGCCCACCCTCATTCACACTCTAATCTGCACGCAGCATACGGGAAATAACCTTGGAGACAACGATTCTGACAAAGAAATACATTGTATCCGATCCACATTAGAGAGATAATATGAGACTTCTTCTGGGGATATATATTACTTCGTGCCTTCTGGGCACATACAAACTGGCTTATGCATTGATGCATGTTTGAATTTTTCAATGGCGTAATGCTCCATTTTGATGGACATGCTACGCTTTTGAGGATGCAATGTTATATGCAATGAACTATATGTGGAGTGTTAAATAAAGGCATTAGTGAGGTAAACACCATGGAGAATCCCCTTAGTGTTAAGAATTCTTTAGAGATGCCAATAGATGTTGGACTTTGACTTGTAAAATGCACCTTCTGGTTGTTGACTTGAAGAATAACTTCTGACTTTTCACCATGTGCCACTGCTTGGAGGATTTTCAACTTGAGGAGATTCCCTCGATTCCTCATGTCGGGGATGAGAGATCCAGGTAAGGAGCCTTGGTTAGGGAAGTAGAACAACTCCTAGGAGAAATAAACTCCCATGCTCGAGGGATGGAACAAACTCTCAGGAGAAATAACTCCTGTGCTTGGGGAGAGAATAAGTTTCCAGGAAAAATCCGATGACCGGGGAGAGACAAGATAACTTAAAAGATTGTGCCCCAAGCTTCATGACCTACGAAGGAATTCTCCCTAAAGGATCCTTGGAGAGATTTGTCGAATGTCGACGTAACTGCCCCAGATTGGTTGAACTCAAGAGAGATTCCTTGACGTGATTGCCCCAGATTGATCAAAGCTTGAAGACATTTATTGACATGATTGCCCCAGATATGCTGAATTTGAGAGGTCGAACCTCGATTCAATTTCCCCTGATTAGGTACATCTTACTAGAATCCTCAAGCTTTCATTTTTTTAAGTCAAAAAAACATGGAAATAACTTAACCCCGCTCAACGGGGTCTTCAAACTCTTCTCCTCAGGGTAATCAAAGAAAGCATTAACTGTTCATGCCCAACGGAGTTTTTAGAGAACCTGCCCCTTGATGGTCAACATTTGAAATGGTTAGCTTTTACTCCTCGGAGTTCTCAAGTCTCTTGTACTTGGACATGATCAAGTTACTCACTGATTCTCATCATGGTAACTTCCTTGATGTTAAGCACATATTTTGTATGCAAAAGAATGTTAATTCTAAGAATGATAATTCTAATGCAAAACCAATGTTAGTCTTGAAGTTTAAAGAAAATTTTATTGAAGTGAGGTGGCGACCTCTTGTGAACGAGTCACTAGTTGACACAACCTCGATTTTCTCATGCGAAAGATAATGCAAGCATACGATACCAACATAGATATGTGTCACGCTTCATTGGGAGTCAGGTAAACACTATCTGATCGGATTGCGCTTTCAAAATAAACCCTACTTCAATTAGGACTTTTAAGGGTTGTAACTTGGCCGTGTTCACGGTTTTCAAAAAACAAAGGATTTTTAGGCTCAAAATTATTTGGTACCCACCCCCTTCTTGATGTTCTCCATTCCTAGGTTCAATTAACTCAACATGAGTGCTCATCCCTCACAAGGAAATTTGAAATGGTTGAAGAATCAATTAGGTTTTTTGGACATGGCCGTCACTCACTTTCTTATTCTTCTAATTGATTATCACACGACTTTGTTTTTTTTCCTTTTTTTTCATCTTCCATTCTCATTACCTTTTCCCCTTTTTTTTTCTTTTTTTTATGAAGTCGCGTGATCCTACGTTGTCTCTGATTTGTTGGGAGTGATTGTGACAGCCTGAATTCTTGGTAGATGAAGAATTATCATTGTGGTATCGTCATCTTTTGACCTCTTGACGGAATAAGGATAACCATTGTGATTTTGACATTCCTCAACCTTTTGAAGGATAACCATTGTTATATCCTACCCTTGATGAGTTTTGAACGCTCGATCAAGTTAAATGAACACTACCTTGCCCCAGGGTTAAAATTAATGGTTTTTTCTGAACAGAAAAGAAACTCCTACTTCAAGGCTCAAAGGGGTTAACGAGGGTCTATCTCCTTTATATCTCCAGTGTTTGGGGATTTGAAATAATGCTTGTACATCCTCAGTTGGGTTTTATCCAAAAGCACACAATTGGAGATTTTGCATTTTAATTTTTCATCATTCTCCCTCAGTTTTTTGCCTAAGCAAGCAATTAGTAAAGTTGGTATCGTAATGCCAAAAACATTTTATGAGTGAAAACGAATGGATTTCTTCAAGACAAACATAAATAGTGTATTATGATTTTCATTCAGAAATTAACAAGTTTTTACATGCTAGCAATGCTTAAACAAACAATGAAATGTTACAAATGAGAATGCAATGAAGAACTGAATGGCCGCCATTGTTGAGGAGACTTGACTCCGTCTGGACTTATTGCTCTTGAATACTTTCTGCAGTTTTGATGCCTCATAGGGACTTCGATTTATGCATGAACCTCTTGGAGTGAATGACACACAATCCTCAATAGAAAGGCTTTGCACTCCAGCATGGTAGTCACTTAGCATTATCATGTGTTCCTTCCAAACACTTCAGATTACTTCAAAAGAGAACTCCAACAAAGATACCCAGGAGTTGTAAATTTTTGCCTTACTTTAAGGATTCGAGCAATGCGAGTGGTGCAATGCTCAAGATAAGAATACGTCTTGCTTATCCCTCAATCGGGAGCCCCAAGTATTGTTGCTAGAGTAGTATTCGCCATCATAAATGGAAAAAACCTTGTATGGTCATCAAACTCAAGAGCTATATGTGGTGAAGAAGACTCAATACACGAATCTTAACCAACTGAAATTTCGACAAATGGGGAAGCAACTTGAGAATGAGGAGCGTTATGTAGAACACTCTTGATTACCACACGGAAAAATATTCTAGCGAAGTTGCGCAGGAATTTGTAATGCTTTGAGGGATTCAAGCAATGCGAATGATGCAATGCTCAAGATAAGAGTACGTCTTGCTTATCCCTCAATCGGGAGCCCCAAACAACTTCCACATATGAACAAGAGTTGATTACCACTTTAGCTTCAATATCCAAACCATTCGGAGTGAGAGTAAATGACCCTCGCAGTTCTTGATATCAAGCATAAACCAACAATATCTAAATCAGCGAAGTCACGACCTTTTTTTTATGGCTTCCAAACTTTCGTCCAAGAGGCGGAACTTTTGTCAATTTTAATACTCGAAAACTTGAAGACTTCAATAATGTGAATGCTCCTTACCAAGAATAGGAATCTCAACAATACTTCAAACATTCTGATTCATAAGATCTTCTCATGGGTGAGATTAACATTTGCATTTGGCCTCTAAGGAACTTGTCTCAATTCTTCTTGCCAAAGAGAAAAGCTTAAATAACCTCCATACACTCATTCATTCCAGTCTCCATTTATGTTCTCATCTCAGTCAAAACCCCACGGAGTTGTTCCAATGTTAACTTTTGAGCACATAGCGGTGAGAAGTCAATTTTATTGCTGAAGTTAGAATTTGAGTAGAAAAGGCCCCCACAAGTTTCTCATAGAACCATGAAATGCATGATAGTGTGAATGCATGTTTCATTTATAGAGAATCCTAAAGTCTTTTCACACTTTTGTTTCTCTTTTTTATTTGAAATCAAAGATTCATTTTGTATATAGTATCTTTTCTTTTTTCTTTTTCTATTTCCTTTCTTCTTTTTTTTGGAAACAGACTTTAGGATCTCTCACAAATGAAGTGGATAAAACGATGATGTTATGCGATGCAACAACATGGGATCAAGGTCCATATAATCTTAGTAACCACTGTACAATCCTCTGAATGACTGATATAGGTCAGATGTCGTGAGATCAAAGGTCCGGCATAGGTATCACAGAACCATATGAACAATAGTCACCAACGGTACCTGTCATGTATATCCCTCCCCACTCACAAGTGAATCTAGGCCAGGGTAAGGTCATGAAATGCAGTATACAGTCCGCCCGAAGGTAAGCACCGTCACAGCGCGGATGCGAGTGGCGATAATACCTGCCTTTGAAACCACTACTCTGCTCGTAGTCACATAATCCATCCTAAGGCGTACACCTCGAGACAAACCATGCTCCCACTCTATCCTAGGGTACCTAAAGTGCACTCATAGCCTGTGTATTGGGCCTTTTACCTCATAGAATCATCCCACCCAACCTGCAAACAGAGAAAATATGTGGCCTCACGGGGACCCATAATATAGTCCAGATGCATGCGGAAAGTAAACATGACATGCAAGCAAGAAATAAACATGATATGCAAGCATATATACAAATGATGTAAACATATAAATAAACAAAGAAACACCCAATAAAAGAAACAAACAAAGGCTAGGATCGACTCGCTAAGTGCGGACCCGCAATAGATCTAATGTCCCCAGCAGAGTCGCCAGCTATCGCACGCTCGCGAAAAATGAACAGAGTCGCCACTAATATATTTATCACATAAGGGAAAGGAATATCAGAAAACCTAACAAAGGAAGGAACAGGGTCTTGCGACCAGAGAATCTAGGTACGGGAGTCGGTTACGCAAGGGGAAGGTACTAGCACCCCTCACACCCATCGTACTCGATGGTATCCACCTATGTTTGTTTCTATCTAAAGGGTGTGTCTATGTCTATGTCTACATGCGAATGAATGCAAAAGAAATACGGGGAAAAGAATGAATTATTTACAATTGTGCTCGTTCAAGCCCCGAGACTTGATGCCTACGTATCCTTTTCAGAAATCAGAGCGCTGTAGTTCAGCTCAAGATTTTCTGTTTGTTTTTGTGTTTTTTAGTTGGGCGGAGTTAACATTCGCGCTCTTGCATGAGGGATCGACCTACGATGCGTTCGAGCGGAAATAACAATGCCCTTAGAAAGAAGAAAGAGAGAGGTTGGTTTGTGTCTTTTAGGGTAGATAAGTGATGAACAGTTCCCAATACCGGGCCACTCACCACCTTCTCTACTTTGTTTTAATTTTGAACCATTATTAGGTGTTTTAAGTGTTTTTGGTTGGGTGTTTTTTAGGGGAATTTGTTTGCGATTTGAATCACATAAAAGTGTATAATGGTAGAGAAACATATTAGGGAATGGATCCCACTCATATCTCTCCCATTATATAGTGATCGAGAAACAGATTAGAGAATGAATCCCACTCATTTCTCTCCCACCAAGTGATTGAGAAACAGATTAGGGAATAAATTCCACTCATTTCTCTCTCACTATTAGTAACATGTGATTCGCATCTTTTATTTATTAAGTATTTTAAAAGTCGAAAGAAAAAAGAATGCAATGGGGAACTAATTCTAAATTCTAATCTAAGTTGTCTATACAAGGGAATCGAAATCATCTAACCTATACAGTTTATTAAAGGAAAAAACTACACATGGGATAGGTAAAAGAAAATCGATATACGACAAATAAAATTGAGAACTTTAGCAAATAAATGGTATTCACAAACACACATATATCAATTAAATCTATGAAAAAAATAAGACTAAATTCAATTCCTAAGTCTATTAACAAGTTATTTACAAGGAAGTATTAAAACAAAGAAAATTTCAAATATATAGTAAAGAAAAAGATTTATTAAAAGTATTAAAACAATTAAAAAAAATAACAAAAATCATGACAATTATTTACATACTCTAAAATACTCAAGAATATTTTTTATGTATTTTTTATTTGAATTAAAAAAGATTTATGAATTAAAAGTAAAAGGAAACAAAATTAAAAATAAAACTAGAACTAAACTACCGGGGGGTGCATTAGTAAAAAGAAAACGAACTAAAATTGTGTTATGAGCAAACTGAGCCTAATTACAGGGGGTGTGAAGAGCATGGGTGCGTAGAGGCCCAGTTACTGAATGGTGGTGTATTAGCAATGAAGGGGTATGATTCAGGAAAGCCCTAGGCCCAGTTGCGTATGGCCCAACGCTGCATCTCACATTTGATCCACATTATTATTTCACTTTATTTCATTTGCATTAATTTTAGACTATGGTTTTTTTTTATGCATGCAATGTTCCAAATCATGTAGACCTCATATTAATCAGTCAAGTGCAACTTAAGTGTCTACAAGACAAACACACACCGAGCCAACCAGAAAATGCCACGTCGTTTCCCAATCATTGAATAAAATATAAAACCACAAGATAATTGGAACCTGCACCAGTTCATGCATGCCACGTGTACCACCTGAGAGGAAAATATTAAACACACTCAGACGCCGGAACTACTGTTCCGGTCATATTCTCCGACCTCATCCACGACGGAGACACTTGAATTTTTCCAGAAAATGGTAAAAGCTAATACCTTTCAAATCAGAATCTCGTGCTGATCATGGATCTACCCTTAGATTCTTCTAATTCTATCTCTATTCTCTAAACCGAGGCATTCTCTAAAGCCCTAACATAAACAACATCAACGAAAATGCAATGTAATGATGCAGAATCCATCACCATGCGACGTAGCACTGATATATCTTACTCAAAGTTCAAAAGATCATCATCATAGGAAAAAGCAATAACACATCTCAAGGATCCAAGAATTATCACGCAAACGCATCATGTATCCACAAGAGCATATGAACTTAGTCTTAGATTCCTAGCATACTGAGAGAGTTTCAAGCTTTACCTGAGTGATTTAGAATTGAAAGAAGAAGAAACTCCACTGTTCGATGATGCCGTTAGCTATGCACTTGTTGATTCTTGAGAACTAAACTCAATATTTGTGAGCTGGACGAAGATTGTGGTATGCTGTGAACCTTGACTCTAATTCTTGCTATATGCCGTGAACGCTTTGACATGATAACGAAGATGGTTATGATGCCATGGAGAAGCTCACGATGGTGGCGATGATGAAGATGAACGTGTGTTGGAGATTGGTGAGGGAAGAGAGAGTGGTGGTTGGAGTTTGTTACAAGAGTGTAACAAACTTTTTGTTGAGGGGAGAGTAATGAGAATAGGAAATGGAGAGGGTGAGAACGATGGAAGGGAAAAGAGAGTGGAAGAGAGTTTGAGAGAAATGAAAAAGAAAAATGAGAGTGTGTTTTTGAGTTTGTGAAGGGAGTGTCCTTTTATAGTGTGAGGGTGCATGAGAGTGTATGGTGTAGTGTGAGTGTAGCATAGTGTTTCCACAAACTTAATGAGCACGTTTGGGATAGATGGAGTAAGTCTTTGAGTGAGCTTTCACGTGACAGTCTTTGTGCATGGCTACTCATAGTAATTGCATACACACTAACTCCTCCTATGTTAAGAGAAAGTTGCTTAAGTTCATGACTTTATACACACATAACTTCTTCTCTAGACCTTCATTCAATTCGAGTTTAATCTCATTTTAATAAGGTGATGGGAGTGAAATATTATGGTTTTGATAAGTTCTTGAGATAGGGCTTGTAACACTTTCAAAAATTATTGGAAGCATAGTGATACACCTTGGTACCTTCTTCACGCGCGTGACCTGCCCTGAATGCATGATATTGGCAAAAACAAGATTGTGTTGAGGCTTGCCTTTGAGTCTTCTGATCTTGGTCCACATATGCTCAATGATCACCATCTATGGCTCATTAGAAAGAAGACATGGCAAGGAATAGATACATACCACATTTGAATCAAGTGGATGTTTCTACTTCTTTAAAACTGGTCGCGAAGATAGCCCACCACATGTTTGTATAAATGCTGCGCACATGACTTGTTTCTTGGCCTGGCTAAATGCATAACATGGGCTTTGCGAGGACACCACTTTGGGGACTCATAAATGATTCGTTACTCACTCAATTGACTTGGTCCTTGGCTTGTTGAATAGAAGACATGGAGGAGATTAGAATGAGACCAAGCTTACATTCCTATCACATTTGTAGAGCTCAAGAGACGGCTTCCAATTTGGCACGCCATGTGTTCGATTTAATGCTTACGCGTGGCCTGGATTTTGGCCTGAGTCATGACCTAAATCAAATGAGTTTCTTGAAACTTCAAACCATTTTATCTTCTCAACCAAGCTTCCAATGAAAGAACTTTCAACTAGAAAGTTGTAGTATGCTATGATCTGAATATTTTTAATCTTGGGAATTTTCTGAAATAAGGCCTTTTGAAACATCTAATCTGATGGTGAAATTGACTGCTCATCAAACTTTTAAGAGACAAAATATTTTCTAGGTATGAAAACTTTCCTTTTTTTGATTTTTTTTCTATTTTTGGTCATGGGGATTTCATCAGATATCCCCGACAAACTTAAGGGACGCTCAGCAGTACCTTACATTCATTAATCCATTTCCTTAGCTCACTCATGATCCGCTCGGCAAATGCATATGAGAAACAGATACAAGTTCATATCCTATCCGGCAATTTCATCACTAAATTATCTAACCTCCTAGAAAAACTCTACGATTAGCATTCAAATTAACAGAGATGTGAGAAGGGCGTAGGGAGCTACTTACTTGGTGAAGAGAAAACATTGACTATAATTGAAATTGAGAGGAAACTGGTTGGATCCTGAAGAATGAAGAGCTTAGAGAGTTGGAATGTAAAGTGGCAAATGATTTGCCCTCCCTTCCTTTATATAGCAAGGACATCTGGAAGTGCAAAGGGTGTCATCATTGCCTACACCAAAGGGTGGCTCTAGGCAATGATGATGTTTCAGACAGATGCCACACGCCAACTGATCTCTGACATCCCATTAATTGAAGCAATGCTTGACATTCTGAAACCACACATTTCCCTTCCTAGGCAGTAATAACTTCTAGTTTCGGTGAAACCTCTCTTTCCTCGGTCGATATACGAAGACCCTTTTGCA
Organism: Vicia villosa; assembly: GCF_029867415.1. Lineage (NCBI taxonomy): Eukaryota > Viridiplantae > Streptophyta > Magnoliopsida > Fabales > Fabaceae > Vicia > Vicia villosa. The sequence goes on from NW_026705173.1 coordinate 148,431, forward strand.
AACATAACCTCAGTTAAACATCTTTGCAAAATAACCTCGGCTAAACATCTCAGTGAAAGGTGAAACTCTTCGCGAGCACCGCTCCAGCCGCACGCCTGATAACGTCATTTTCTCCTAATCGGAATAACGACTTGGGGGGCTCATATTATGGTTTGGGCCGAGCAGGCCTAACACGTACATTGGACCTGAGCAGACCCAATCCCATACGCTGGCCGAACACGCCTAGTTACTAAAGGCCCAATAAACGCTTCCAGCGGCCATTATGAAGTCAATTCCATATAAGACCATATGGTCAAACCAACTGCTACGGATTCAGATAACTACCTCCGAACCCTACGCATGCTCATCCAGAACGTGGAACCACCTGCTGACCCAGCCCTAGCACGAGAGATTCTGGCAGTTTCCTAGTATGTGAGCCTCCAATTGGATCTGGCCCAATTAGGAAATCTTGGACGAGCGCTAGGGGCTATTGTAACACCCCATATTTTCTAATTTTAATTTAATAAAAAATTAAATTATTATTTAGAATTATTTAGTATTTTCGTTGAACTATTTGGAGGAATTATGGAATTTTGGTCTTTGGGTCAAGTGTGGTATTAGTAATGAGGGGGTGTTAAGTTGTGGAGCCCATTACTAAATTATGTTATTTTTTCATAAAACAAGGAAATAAGAGGAAATTGAGAAATAGAAGAGGAAAACCTAAGAGGGGGGAGAAGAAGAACTCATGGACAAGACCCATTTTCGTATTCATGATACAACCCTCACAAAATGAGATATAAATTTCTGCTCGTAGCTCCAAATTGGGTAATTCTTGAAGATTCAGATTCTACACAGAATTTCCTTTGATTTGATATATTAAATCGTGTCAGTGAAGTTCTTGATGAGGGAGATAAGCGAGTTTGAAGATTGGAGATTCTTGCTGAATTTGAAGATAGAGGGCTTACGGGTTTGATGGAGAAGAAGAGGAAAAGTCCAAATTCATGGCTAAGGTAAGGGGGGACTCTTCCGATTAACATCTATTATCGGGTTATGGATAATAGGACTGATATAGGTATAATATTTCATATCAATTGAGTCGTATGATAGAGTTTGGATTTTGGGATAATTTTTTAATAGAACATAGAATTCGATGTTACCTGTGTTAATTTTTGTGTTTGTTTGTGTGTGAATATATGTTTTGGTATGAATATGGTGTTGTTGATGTGTTACTGTGTTCTTCCATGAAACTGGATCTATGAGTATGAATCCCTAACTAAATGAGTAGAAGTTAGGTTGTTAATGTGTAAAATTGATATAGGATGATAGGTTGTTGAATTAGATGAATCCTGTATGTTAAATTGTGTAGAAATTCCATTTTAGACGCAAAATCGCAGACTATAATGGTGGAAAACGACAGGAAGACGAACTTGTGCAAGTTGCAGGTTTTGGAAAGTCTCTGGCGTTTTGCGTATGATACGCGTATGGTACGCGTATGAGGGACTTCCCAGGGGCCGTACACGTATGGTGTGCGCCCTGTCCCGTCCAAAATTACACTCCGTTGTCTGTACGCATATGATACGCGTATGAGAAGGTGGTGATACGCGTATGATGAAGTGATACGCGTATGGAGCATTTTGTGTGGAAATTAGTCTCTGTTGGTACGCGTATGACCAACGTGAGTGCAAAATTTTTCTCTTTTGTGATTTTGAAAAGTTTAATGATGCGTAACTTTAGAACCTTTGACTTGTTTTGATTTCTGTTTTGAGTATAATGAACCTTATGAAATAACCTGTGTGTTTCAATGATGAAATGAGTTGTAAATTTAAATTATTTTGAATCATAATTTTATTGCTTGATGAATGATGTATTTTGCATGTATGTGATGAGATGTGATAATACATGTTATGTTTGAAGCAATAATCATGTGATGATTTATTGGTTGTATGATGATGGCGATTGGATGGTATTTGAATGATGTTAATATATATAAACATGTTTTGAGGATGATAATGATGATGATGATGAGGAGGAGGATGTATTGAGTATTAGATGATGTTACTCATAGACTTGGCGATGATATAAGTATGTTTCATATATGTGTAGCAACCTGCCCTAAAAATAAACTTTTAGAGTCGCCACCTATTCTACCAGGGCGAATAGGAAACCCTACGCAATTAAGAGATCGGGGTAAGATTATTATAATCAGGTCGAGGGAAGGTGTTAGGCACCCTCAACCCTTTCCTAAGGTTTTAAATTAAGGTAACAGTGTTATGGCTAGAATTATTAAGGTCAATAGCTAAAGAAATGAAAAGGGTGAACGGTAAGATTTGAACCTGATTAGAATTTTGAGGAAGGGGACTCGCCTTGTTACCAAGTGCCTACGTATCTCCTTAGGGAGAATCAGAGTCAACGTAGTTCGGGCAGGGTTGTACGCCTTAGAATTTGATATGATATGGTTTGAAGGCTTTTTGAATTGCCTTATCATAGTTTTTGAAATGCGAAGTTCGCGAGGTATTTTGAATTACCTTATCGTAGTTGTTTTGAAAAACGCAGTATTGAAGAGATGAAAATCCGTAGTTTGAAGGAGTGTTTTAAGATTTGGTGTACAACCCTGGTTTAATATGTTACCATTAATCGCGATGATCAATAGGTTTGATCACCATAATTAACAGATTGAATGGATGATTGCTAACTATTCTAATCGATCGATTCGATTATCACGAATAGCAAATGGATGTGTTTTAATTATTTAATTTTATCGTTATCCCTCATAATCAATAGCTTTGATTAAAAATAATAACGAATTTTTAAGGAGGAAATGCTAATCATCGTAACCAATAGATTTGGTTAAAACCATTTAGCAAAATAAGTTTATTTGAATTATATTATTTTAATTAATTAAACAATTAATTATTACCCACCGCGATCAATAAATTTAATCGAAGCGAATAAAATTCTAAGATTTGTTTGGCTAAAACCAAAGTTGGTTAGCAAACCCTAATCCTAATATTTTGGCCCATGGCCAAATGGGATTGGGCAAACCCTAATGCATTGATAAAATCTCCTAGGGTTTTTATGGTTTTTTATAATTAAAGTTTGATTAAAATAAATTAAATCGAATAATCAGGAAAATACTAAATAATTATAATCCTAATTCTAACTTTATAATCCTAATCCTAATTATATTAATTGATTAAACTAAACATATTAATTAATATATAATCTAAACAATTAAATAATAAAATAGAAAATTATGTAAAAAACCTGCACCAATCCTGTGTAGTTGATCTTTGAATGTCCATGGTGTGCCTACCCTTCCAGCAGCGTTAGATCATACTAGAAGACCATCTGATGGTTGGGAGATGAGAGGTGTATCGTGGACGTGAGGGGAGGCAAAGCACCGGATCTGAAACAAATAAACACAAGAAAAAAACCTTGCTCATACCTAGAATCAAACCCAGGTCATGAGGCTCACCCTTTCTCACGCTTAACCAATCGTACTGCACTGGCTTGCTATTAATTATACACATCAAAGAAATTAAATAAGAAAGATGAAATCAAATAATAGATTCAAAATGTCAATCAAATATGGGTCCCACATTCTCGCCTGCAGCCAATTAAAATTGGAGAGAGGGTACGAACAGGTTGACCGGCGAATAGGAATGAGGCACGCATGTCCCCACGTTTCAACAATCCCCACGAACGAATGGCTGTTCGCCACGCCTGAGCCACCGGTCCCACGTGCAGATCTTCATCTTCCTCAAACAGCAAACGCAGATTTGCTGCGACTTACCCATGGTTTTGCTACGAGTTTCTGCAAATTTTTCGTAGCTAAATCTGCGTTCTTCATAACCTGTGAAGCAACGATCAAACAAAAAAAAATGGATCCAATTAGGGTTCAGCATGTGCTTGGATTTTAGGTTTTTGGAGAGAATACAATTTGATTAAAAAAAATCCTATTAATCCTTTCTAAATTTGGTTAATCTCTCTCCAAATCATATAGCAACGAATTTGAACTCTCCTTGGATATTTCTTGGGCCTTTGGATGATTAGAAAATAGGTTCCATAAATTTTTTTCATTATTTTGTGATTTTATTCAATATATTTTGTATTTAAATGAATAAAAATTCAAATAAATCAAATAAATGGCACAAAAATATGAGAACAAATTTATGGGCTTTTATTGAACTCATGATCATGTATGGAAACTCAAATTTAGGCCCATTAGTCAAAATAAGTGATTTTGCTCAAGTTGACTTTTGTGTATTTTCTCCAAATCGCCCAACTTGTGCACCTTGTATCTCTCTCAATTTTAACACTATGGAGGTGTTCTTGATCAATTTAGAAAGCTTAGAGTGTCCTATAAATGATCCTTTTTGTTTCATCTCAATTGAGTCTTCCATATTCAAGTTACGAGCTTTGACCCAAAAGGTGTTTTTATTGACCTTTTTGGAGGACCTGTAATGTATTGGACCATATCTCTCAAATGAAGCATTTCTGGCATTGGCTTGTGAGAGACAAAGTTGTAGAGGATCCAATTTCCTTCATAATAGGCTTTAAGTTAGAAATTTTTGTTACTCCATGTGGAAGTTATGGTCAGTCAAAGTTGAGTTGATTTTCTCCTATAAAAACCCTAATTTGAACCTTTTGAATTTGTTCATTTCTGAGTTTTTATTAATGGATCATGATCAATCTTTGATCAAATGATGGATATCATCTCAAATATTTGATGTTGACCAAAAGTCAAGAGTTTTGACTGTACTTTGACCATAGTTGACTTTTAGATCAACATAGTCGACTGTGGGTCATCTGAGCCATTGAGTGAGCCGTCTTGGGAATTGAAGCTTGACTTTTGACATGGAGATGCTTTGACACATATGAGAAACCTTGGGATCCATTTGAGACCTTAGGAATTCAAATTCCTTTGATAAAGTGCAAACCCTAGTTTTGGAGATCCTTGATTATGAGGAGCTTTGACTGATAGAACCCTGAGTGCTCTTGGAGAATTGGGGAACCTTTGATTGAATATAAGAGGGAAAATTTTGGGGTATGACAACATGTTTGCATCCATTCATAATCATATTTTGAGGGCTGAATCCAGATGATGTTGTGGATTCAGTGAAGGGCATAATTCCCATTGTGTGGAATTTGTGCTAGCAGGGCCGTATCTTGATGATGTTGGATCGGTCGGTGGGTTATTCCCATTGATGATGTTGGTACCATATGCATAGTGTCAGTCATTCATATGCATGATTTAATAACATGATTGGATGTGTCATACCCCAAAATTTGCCCATCATATTTATTCATATTTCAGTCCATCTGACTTTCAAATGCTCAAGGATGCACAAGAAGGAATCATGCAGTCTCTCTCCTAAACAACAACCTCTAAGTTAGCGTTTTGTATTTATCAAAGTAAAATCAAGTTTTAAGACCTCAAATGGATCCCATGACCTCTCATATGATTCAAAAGGTCCTCATGCCAAGTTTCAAGCTCTGATTCAAAAGATTGCTCACTCAATGGCCCAAACGACCAATAATCGACTCGTTGATCTAAAAGTCAATTGTGTTCAAAGTACAGTCAAAACTCCTGACTTTTTGTCAACAAACTTATCTTGAAGTATAATTCATCATTTGATCAATGATTGATCATGATTCATCAAGAAAAGATCAGAAATCAACAAAACCTAAAGTTTCTAAATTAGGGTTTCATAGGAGAAAATCAACTGAACTTTGACCAGCCATAACTTTCACATGGAACATCAGAAATTTTTCATCCAAAGCTCAATTTGAAGGAAATTGAATTCTCTACAATTTTTCTCTCACAAGCCAAGGCCAAAGATGCTTCATTTGAGAGATATGGGTCAAAAGATTAGAGGTCCTCGAAAAAGTCAACAAGAACACCTTTTGGATCAAAGCTCATAACTTGCAAATGGAAAACTCAATTGAGATGAAACCAAAAGGGTCATTTAGAGAACATCTTGGGCTTTCTAAAAAGTCCTAGAACATGGTCATATGATAAAAATTGAAGGAGATATGAGGCTCAGAAGTTGGTCAAATTTCAAGAAGTGCTTGAAACCCTAATTGAATAATTTGGTGTTTTTGGACCAATGGGCCAAGGTTTTGGATTTCAAACATATATATGACCCAAATAAGGACCTATAAAATCATTCTCATATTTTTGGAACTTTTATTCATATTTATTTGAATTTTATTCATTTAAAAACAAAATAAATTAAGTAAAATGTCAAAAATAGTGAATTAAATTATGGGGCTTTGGTATGGATCATGTAAAAGCCCAAGAAGCATCTTGATAACTAAAGAATTTCGTTTTTGCATGATTTTTTATTTTATTTTATTTATTTTGATTAATATTCTTTTAAAATCAAAATAAATTAAATATATACCAAATAAAATGCATGAGGCACATGGGTTGTGATTGCAATCAAAAGATTCATCAAATATCAATCTTGAGGACCAAGGAAGATGATTGAAGTTGATTGGCACATGATTGAGCTTAAAATAGAAGTTTTATATCTTTTCCAAATAAAATTTTCAACCAAGAGAATTGTGGAGATTTGATGCATTGTTATTGACCTAAATCCTTCCACCTATTAAAAGACAACATATTCAGATGCATGGCACGAATTCTTGGCAAGAGAAAATAGGGTTTGAAGCTTCCAAAATTTCTCAAAAATTAGGGCACGACAAAGCTTTCGTTCAAGCAAGTTTCGATCAAAGCCAGTCATTCATTCTTCTTCCTGAGGTTCCCAGAAGTTCATCCCATCCATCCCTTAAGCTAAAGCGCGTCTAGATCACCATATACGAATCACTCACGGTTTGTAAATATTCTTGAAATTCATGTTCTCAATCCATTCCATATAAATAAATTCTATGCATATATACTTGATCACACTCGTGTTTAGAGTCGTCTGGAACAATCGTTATAGAGTTTTGGTGCAGGTATAATCATTTGCCATTGTTAGGGCATACCCATGACTATGCTTCGGGTTCTATGATGCAGACCGTTTCAATGGAAACAAATGTCACCATTGTGTTCGCAAGATCCTAATTAACCAGACTGGGCATTTTGTTTTTGTGTTTAACCATGATTTCGCAAGCTTGAAATTCGCAGGGATTAGCTACCAAAGGAAATTGCAGAAAGCGTAGCAAAAACGCAGCAAGTTCGTAGCAATGAATGGGTGAAGACAATGAATAGTGTCTCTGACCTTGGACCATGCGCAACGCTTTTTGATTGGCTGGTCAACCCATTCAACTCTTTTTTCTCTTCCTAATTCGCTGGTTCATGATGCGTGGGCCCCAACGCTGACCAAGCGTTTGAATTCCCCAATGATCTCTACTATTTATATTTATTTTATTTGAAGCGTATTATTATTAACTAAACATGCGCAGCCGGATGGAAGAGGAGGTAGTGTTGTGATCCTCAAGTCCTGGGTTCGAACCCAGGCATTGCTAATTATTTTTTAAGCGTATCTTGCTTACAGATCCGGTGATGCTTCTTAACGTGAGTCACGGTGCGCCCTCAACGTGAGCCAGTGGATCTCCAATGAATTCAAATCTGACGAACCAGATGATGCTTCCTTATCATAGTCCTTCAGAAGCGCATCACGCAGAATCCAAAGCTAAGTCTTTTAATTTTTTTTATATATATTTTAAATACTTTTGTTTATCTCTTTTCTTTTTTTTTTTTCTTTGATTATAATTCTTTTGTGTTTATTTATTCTTAATTATTTAATAAATTAGTTTTTTATAATAATTTCGTACTCAATTATTTCTTTTAATCGAAAACTCGATTTTTTATAATTTCATCAAAAATTGTTTCTTTAACATTTGAAAATTAATTGTTTTGCACATATCTTTTTTATCAATTAAATAATTAATTCCTAGGTTTGTTAACCTCGATTCGTTTATGAACCCTGATAGCCTTAGGTTTACTGGTAGGGGTGTTGCCCATTAACCCTGGTTAATTTTTGTCCCCCTCGGGGTTTGCCTTTTGCCTTGCCTTTTATTTGTTTGCCTAAATTATTACCATTTTAATTTTTGATCTGTTATATTATAATTGTTGAGATCCTTAATGCACTAACATTTTTTCTTCTTCGTGGCTAATTTTCAGGATTAACCAGGATCTTTCAGCAACGCGCCATACCAATCGGAAAAGCTAAGTTTCTAATTCTTTTTCTAATTCTTCTTGTTTAAATATCATGTTGATTTTTATTTTGCCTTTTTGCCTAAAATAGGGTTTGCCTCAGAATAGTCAATGAATTACTCTTACACTCACCCCTATTATTTTCCTTTTAATTTTCAGAGTCAATCGAGGGTTCAAGGAAGATCAAGGCGTTCAAAGATGTTTAAAACTAATTATTGTTCCCTCTTATTTTCTGCTTTTAATTTCCCCCATCCCCGCAGGTGTTTATTGTAATAGCGTAGGTTTTATTTTCCGCACTTTAAATTCTGCAATTTTAAACCGCGTGGTTAGTAATCTTAGGGAGTGCAAACCTCGAAAATAAACTAGCCTCATTAATTAAAAGATAATTATCTGAATTGAATCACATGATTGTTGCACCCACACACCTTTAGGGTAATCCCTCTTGTTGACTGTTGCCTTATTATCCGTTTCCTCTAATTGTACTAAATAGTCAAGTCCCTCGATTCCGAGGATACCTAAAGCAAAGGTTGCCTAAAGAGATTGAAAATCATCTAGTCCCTCGAAGTTGCCTCGGTAAAAGATGATTGTCCCAATTGCTAAGGTATCCTCGCATGATGCCTAAAAATATTAAATGACTATTATATCCTTCCCTTAGACTACCTGCCCTCTTTATGGCAAGGGACAGTCTTATGGCGAACGATATCTCGATGACCCTTAACATCCAATTGAAAGACTTCTTGCCCTCTCATGGTATGGATAGACCCTTTCACCCCGAAAGACTAAAAGAACAATTTTTCTAACTTAGGGTAGTTGCTATTAATTGCTTGCTCTAAATTCAAAAATCCTTTTTCCCACTTCTTTTCAAAAATCAAATTCAAAAAGACTACGCTTATTTACAAGCTAAAGTTCTTATTCAAATTTCTATTCACACACTACTTTTCAAACAATTCAAACGTTTTTAAAAACAAAGTGAGCTAAGCAATTAAGATCCCATGGATAACCATGGATGCAAAGGGTGCTTTAAACCTTCCCTTTGTATAACCTACCCCCCGAACTCAAAATCTTTTAAAGGTCTTTCCTGTTCTTTTAGCCTTTCCTGATTGGATAAAATAAAAGTCAGTGGCGACTCTTGCTATCCCAACATTTCTAAAAGGTCAGTTCTCCCACCGTATTACAGGATGTTTTCCAGTGTTATGAATATTGAAGATGTGTTGGTTGTTGTGATGATGACTCTTGTCTGAATATCTGTATATGATACAATTGGGTGAATAGTGTGACTATAATGTGTTATTGTTTATGACTCTATAACATTTGTTAATTTGAATGAGACTCACCATTACTATTGACATTTTCAGATTGAGGAGTAGAGGCCTGATTTTGGTGAGGATAGCTGATAGGCTAGTTTATTAGTTTGAGTCGGTGTCATGCTCTGATATTGTAACACTGGGGGAACGCTAGTATAGAGCTTTGATTATAAATTTATTTATTTGTTTTGGATTTATTTTGTGAAATTTTGTATAGATGATGTTATGCTTATCCTTGAAGAATGTTCCGTTGTGTAGAAACATGATTATGATAATGTGATGATTTGTTCCTAAGTTTAGCATGACAAATGACTTATGATAAATTATTTTAAAATGAATTGTGGCACCTTTGTTTTTATGTTTTACTCTGAATTTTTATATAAATGCCGCAGGGTTTAGAAGGATGTTACAATAATGGTATCAGAGCAAGTCGGTTCGTCCGGCCAATTGTCGAGTCAGTTGAGTTACGCGACAGTTGAACACTATCGGCGTATTAACCCTTGGTACGCGACATGTGAGTGAATCATTGTCGATACTTATTTGTTTTATTGTAGGAGTTGGTTTGAACGAAGTGGGGGAGATGTAACACCCGTATAATTTTAATATTAATTTAATTTGGAATATTGAATTAATAATTAGAATTATTAAGGATTTTGTGAAAAATAATGGTTATGACAATTGGGCCATTGTAAGGAAATAGTAAAGAAGGGGGTGTGATATAGTAAAGTTTTTACCAATCTTAATATTATTATTTTTCATAAAATAATAAGGAATTGGGGAAAAGAAAGAACGTGAAAGAACAGAAGTTTTGGGAACGAAGAACGTGAAGGAGAACTGAAGAGGGAGAGACCAAAGATCAAGAAATTGTCTAAGGTAAGGGGAGACTCTCAACTTAATCTCTATTATCGTATTATGAATGATAGTATGGATTAGGAGTATTGTTCAGATTAATTGATTCTATATTCTAAATTTTCTGTTGGTGTTCATAATTTAGATTGGATCTATGGCTGTTAAATCCTTAATATCTGAGTAGATTTACAGTATGATGAATAAGATCGATTATAGAATCATATACTGTCGATATTGGGTGAATTCTTGTGCTTTTAGAGTGTGAATTTTCTGGTTTTGAGACCCAAATCGCAGACTGTGTAGGTGTAATCGCGAAGACGAACGGGTAAGTCGCAGGTTCTGAGAACTGCTGCTCATTTGCGTATGATACGCGTACGGTACGCGTATGGAGGGGATGATACGCGTATAATACGCTCCCCAAATGTGCATCAGAATGCACTTCCAGCTCGTACGCATATGATACGCGTATGGGGCTTGGATGGTACGCGTATGCTTGGCTGATACGCGTATGTGTCTATTTTGTGTGGATTTTTGATTCTGTTCGTACGCCTATGATACGCGTATGGCTTGTGTTTTGTGAAAAATTGGCTATGTCGGTACGCGTATGGCCAGCGTGACTTGCAGATTTTTGCTGTTTTATGATTTTGAAAGTTTGATGATGAGTAACTTTCAAATGCTGATCTGTTTGGGACGATGATTGAATGGTGGTGATTAGAATGAGATAATTCGTATGATTAATTGATACATGATTTTATTGAATGATGCAATTATATATATATATATATATATATATATATATATATATTGAACATACTTGTTAATGATGATGATGATGAATGATGGTGATGAATGAGTATAGATGATGTTACTCATAGTATGATGATGATGATAGTATGTTGTATATATTGTTGCATGCATTCATAATCATTGATGAGGGTTGTATCCTAAAGATGAGAGGATTCAGTGAAGGGCAAGATTCCCATTGTGTGGAATCTGTGCTGGTAGGGCCGTATCTGGATGATGATAGATCGGTCGGTGGGTCTTCCCACTGGTGATGTTTGGTACCACATGCATAGTGTCAGTTTTCATACATGTGCATGATTTTATGTTATGTGATGACTTGATGTCTGTGGATGTGTGATGATGATGTGTCTGAATATGAAACAATTGGGTGAATGATATAACTATGATATATTGTTATTTATGATGCAATAACATTGGTTAACTGTGATGAGACTCACCCTTACTTGTTGTCATTTTCAGATTGAGGATAGCGGCGTGACTTGGTGAGGATTAGCTCATAAGTCAGTTTAGTTGTTGTGTTGGTGTCATGCTCTCGTAGATGTAACACTGGGAACGCGATGTTTGAGTTTTGATTATAACTCTATTGGTTAAAGTTGTTTGAAGTCTGATATATTAATGATGAATGTTGACTCGACGATTTTAATTCCGCTGTGTAAACATGATTTTATTTAATGAGTTGTAATTTCAGCTGTTTTCAGTGGATGCATGACATGTGCCGAACGTGTGTTTCTTTATTTATGAACTGTGACGCCTCTTACATGTTACTCTGATTAATATTTGTTTAATTGTCGCGGGTTATTAGAGGAGTGTTACAATAGTGGTATCAGAGCATAGTCAATCGTTGTGACCAGAGTCTTAGTGTCAGTCTTTCCTGTGTATGCGACTAATACGAGTTATTTGGCGATAATTTTGTTCTGACTGGTTGTTTGTGGTTAAGCAGAACAACGGCTGGAAGAGGAGGAAGAAATGATGATGCTATCGCTGAGGCTCTGGGCATGATTGCTGGTGTGCTTGGAGGAAATGCTGTAGGAGCAGGGATTGGTGCTGAAAGGCAATTGGGGAATTTTCAGAGGAACAATCCTCCATTGTTCAAAGGCACGCATGATCCTGAAGGTGCTCAGAAATGGCTGAAAGAGATCGAGAGAATTTTCAGAGTCATCGATTGTGTTGAGAATCTCAAGGTTAGGTATGGCACACATATGTTGTCTGAGGAAGCTGATGACTGGTGGTTGGCCACCAGAGCTGAATCTAGAGATATCTGACATAAATGGAAGTATGATTATTGACACTCCTGCGTCGGGTTCAGTAACTACTTCATCTGAGTGTTTGAATTGTCCAGTTGACATTTTTGGTAGAGAATTCGGGATGGACTTAGTGTGCCTTCCGTTGAAACAACTCGATGTAATCCTGGGAATGAACTGGTTGGAGTTCAACCGTGTTCATATCAATTGTTTTGCGAAGACGGTAATTTTTTCTGAAGAGGTTAATTCTGGTAATCTGGAAATGACAGCTAGACAGGTGAATGAGGCTATCGGGGATGGTGCAACAGTGTTTATGTTGTTTGCATTGATGGATTTGAAAGAGAAAGTGGCGAGTGGCGAACTACCAGTGGTATGTGAGTTCCCAGAAGTTTTTCCGGAAGAGGTGAATGAATTACCACCAGAAAGAGAAGTAGAATTTTCTATTGATTTGGTTCTGGGAACTAGTCCAGTGTCGATGGCACCGTATCGTATGTCGCCGTCTGAGTTGGCTGAACTAAAGAAGCAGTTGGAAGAATTTCTTTAGAAGAAATTCATTCGTCCTAGTGTTTGTCCGTGGGGTGCGCCTGTGTTGCTAGTGAAGAAGAAAAAGGGTTCGATGAGACTGTGCGTGGATTACAGACAATTGAACAAGGTTACTATCAAGAATCGGTATCCAATGCCGAGGATTGATGATTTGATGGATCAACTAGTTGGAGCATGTGTATTTAGTAAGATTGATCTGAGGTATGGGTATCATCAAATTCGTGTGAAAGATGACGACATTCAGAAGACTGCTTTTAGAACAAGGTATGGACATTATGAGTATTCGGTAATGCCGTTTGGAGTTACTAATGCACCTGGAGTTTTTATGGAGTATATGAACAGGATCTTTCGTCCTTATCTCGATAAGTTCGTGGTGGTGTTTATAGATGATATTCTGATATATTCTAAGAATGAGGAGGAACATGCAGAACATCTTAGAATTGTGTTAGAGCTGTTGAAAGAGAAGCAACTTTTTGCCAAACTATCGAAGTGTGAATTTTGGTTGGAAGAGGTCAGTTTTCTTGGACATGTGATTTCAAAGAATGGTATTGCTGTTGATCCTACAAAGATAGAGGTTGTATCTCAGTGGGAAGCGCCGAAGTCAGTGTCAGAGATTCGTAGTTTCCTCGGTTTGGCAGGTTATTACAGGAAGTTTATAGAAGGCTTTTCAAAGTTAGCATTGCCTTTAACTAAGTTGACCAGGAAGGGTTAGGCTTTTATTTGGGATGCAAAATGCGAAGAAGGATTTCAAGAGATGAAGAGGAGGTTGACTAGTGCTCCTATTTTGATTTTGACAAATCCGACAAAATCCTTTGTTTTTTATTGTGATGCATCGCTGATGGGTATACGTGGTGTATTGATGTAGAATCAACAAGTGGTCGCGTATGCATCAAGACAACTCAAAGTGCATGAAAGGAATTATCCGACTCATGACTTAGAGTTGGCAGCTGTGGTTTTTGTTTTGAAGTTGTGGCGGCATTATTTGTATGGTTCGAGGTTTGAGGTGTTCAGTGATCATAAGAGTCTGAAGTATCTCTTTGATCCGAAAGAGCTGAATATGAGGCAGAGAAGGTGGTTAGAATTCCTTAAAGACTATGATTTTGGTTTGAATTACCATCCTGGTAAGGCAAACGTCGTGGCTGAGTAGAAAGACTTTGCATATGTCTATGCTCATAGTGAGGGAATTGGATTTGATTGAACAATTCAGAAACTTGAGTTTGGTGTGTGAAGGTACTCCTACTAGTGTTAAACTGGGTATGCTAAAGCTGACTAGTGGTATTCTTGAAGAAGTCAGAGAAGGTCAGAAAGCTGATGTCGAATTGATCGATAAGTTGACTTTGATTAATCAAGGCAAGAGTGGTGAATTCAGAATTGACGAGAACGGTGTACTGAGGTTTGGTGACCGAGTTTGTGTTCCTGATATTGCTGAACTTCGAAAACGTATTTTGGAAGAAGGACATCGTAGTGGGTTAAGCATTCATCCTGGTGCTACCAAGATGTATCATGATTTGAAAAAGTTGTTTTGGTGGCCTGGAATGAAGAAAGAAATTGCTGAGTTTGTATATTCTTGTCTGACGTGTCAGAAGTCAAAAATTAAGCATCAGAAACCATCTGGGTTTATGCAACCGATGTTTATTCCTGAGTGGAAATGGGATAGCATATCGATGGATTTTGTTTCGGGGTTACCGAGAACTGTTAAGAATTGTGAAGCCATCTGGGTCGTGGTGGACAGTTTGACGAAGTCTGCACACTATATACCAGTAAGAATGGATTATCCGATGGAGAAGCTGGCTCAGTTATATATTGAGAAGATAGTTAGTCTGCATGGTATTCCTTCAAGTATCGTGTCAGACAGAGATCCGAGGTTTACGTCTAAGTTCTAGGAAGGTTTGCAGAAAGCTTTGGGTACTAAGTTGAGATTGAGTTCTGCTTATCATCCGCAGACTGATGGACAGACTGAGAGGACGATTCAGTCGTTAGAAGATCTGTTGAGGGCTTGTGTGTTGGAAAAAGGAGGTACTTGGGATAGTTATCTGCCTTTGATTGAGTTTACCTACAACAACAGTTATCATTCGAGTATTGGTAAGGCTCCATTTGAGGCTCTGTATGGTAGGAGATGTAGGACACCGTTGTGTTGGTACGAATCTGGTGAGAGTGCTGTGATTGGTCCAGAAATTGTACAACAAACAAATGAGAAGATTAAGATGATTCAAGAGAAGATGAAAGCTTCTCAGAGCCGTAAGAAGAGTTATCATGTCAAGAGGAGGAAAACACTTGAGTTTCAAGAGGGAGATCATGTGTTTATGAGAGTTACTCCTATGACGGGTATTGGTCGAGCATTGAAGTCAAAGAAGTTGACTCCGCATTTTATTGGACCTTTCCAAATTTTTGAAAGAGTGGGAGAAGTGGCATATCGTATCGCTTTATCGCCGATGCTTGCAAACCTGCATGATGTATTTCACGTGTCTCAGTTGAGGAAATACATTTCAGATCCGTCCCATGTGATCCAACTAGATGATGAATAAGATCGATTATAGAATCATATATTGTCGATATTGGGTGAATTCTTGTGCTGTTAGAGTGTGAATTTTCTGGTTTTGAGACCCAAATTGCAGACTATGTAGGTGTAATCGCGAGGAAGACGAACGGGTAAGTCGCAGGTTCTGAGAACTGCTGCTCATTTGCGTATGATACGCGTACGGTACGCGTATGGATGGGATGATACGCGTATAATACGCTCCCTAAATGTGCATCAGAATGCACTTCCAGCTCGTACGCGTATGATACGCGTATGGGGCTTGGATGGTACGCGTATGCTTGGCTGATACACGTATGTGTCTGTTTTGTGTGGCTTTTTGATTCTGTTCGTACGCGTATGATACGCGTATGGCTTGTGTTTTGTGAAAATTGGCTCTGTTGGTACGCGTATGGCCAGCGTGACTTGCAGATTTTTGCTGTTTTGTGATTTTGAAAGTTTGATGATGAGTAACTTTCAAATGCTGATCTGTTTGGGACGACGATTGAATGGTGATGATTAGAATGAGATAATTCGTATGATTAATTGATACATGATTTTATTGAATGATGCAATTATATATATATATATATATATATATATATATATATATATATATTGAACATACTTGTTAATGATGATGATGATGGATGATGGTGATGAATGAGTATAGATGATGCTACTCATAGTATGATGATGATGATAGTATGTTGTATATATTGTTGCATGCATTCATAATCATTGATGAGGGTTGTATCCTAAAGATGAGAGGATTCAGTGAAGGGCAAGATTCCCATTGTATGGAATCTGTGCTAGCAGGGCCGTATCTGGATGATGATAGATCGGTCGGTGGGTCTTCCCACTGGTGATGTTTGGTACCACATGCATAGTGTCAGTTTTCATACATGTGCATGATTTTATAACAGGATTATATATGTTATGTGATGACTTGATGTCTGTGGATGTGTGATGATGATGTGTCTGAATATGAAACAATTGGGTGAATGATATAACTATGATATATTGTTATTTATGATGCAATAACATTGGTTAACTGTGATGAGACTCACCCTTACTTGTTGTCATTTTTAGATTGAGGATAGCGGCGTGACTTGGTGAGGATTAGCTCATAAGTCAGTTTAGTTGTCATGTCGGTGTCATGCTCTGGTAGATGTAACACTGGGAACGCAATGTTTGAGTTTTGATTATAACTCTATTGGTTTAAGTTGTTTGAAGTCTGATATATTAATGATGAATATTGACTCGACGATTTTAATTCCGCTGTGTAAACATGATTTTATTTAATGAGTTATAATTTCAACTGTTTTCAGTGGATGCATGACATGTGTCAAACTTGTGTTTCTTTATTTATGAATTGTGACGTCTCTTACATGTTACTCTGATTAATATTTGTTTAATTACCGCGGGTTATTAGAGGGGTGTTACAGGAGAAGCTTTGCTTCTCGGAAGAGGTACAGTTGCAAGTTTGCAAAGAGGATTGCTGTCGTGATGCTTCAGAAATCGAACTTTGGCGAAGGAATGTGTCGCTCAAGTTATAAGAAGTTTGGGAACAAAGAGATATGATAAAGGGCTGTTTGGAATGTGATTGATTTGAAGAGGATGAGTTTTGGAGCAAAATTTCCGTAAGCAAAACGCATGAAAATTGTTGAATCATTACGAAACTTCGAAAATTCATAATTGGAGTTCTGGACATCCAATTTGAGTTTCCTTTGAAGTGTCGGAAAGCTAACGAGATGAAATTCATTATAAAAATGGTTGCAACAGATGTAACATATTTAATTGTGACAAGATGATGTTGGAAAGAGGTGAAGTTACGGTTACACTTGTCCTTAGAACTAGACTCGTTCGTTGGTACCGCACGGGATGTTAGTGTCAGAGTACGGATTGAAGGAATAATTAAAAGGTTTATTGAGAAGCAATTTTAGGATTAAATGTACCATTTGAGGAATTTTAGAGATATCGTATAGTGTCGCTGCATGATGTCGATGTTGCATTTCGGATGACGTTGGAAAATTCATATCTTGAGTTCCGAGTGTCGGATTAATGTATCGTTTGAACCTACGAAGAAGAGAGATTATGTTCTACCTTATGGGAGAGTTATAAATATAGTAGAGTGATCCTATGAGGAGATATTATGAAGTCGGTTAAGGAAGCGTGAAACTTGTTGAATAGGAATTCCTACTACCGCGATTGTTTAAAACGAAGTTGAATAGAACATGTTGTTGATGAATAAGTTGATGAGATGTTCGATAATAAAGATAATTTGAGTGCCGATAGATTTTAGTAAGGAGTGAATTAGTAGTAAAGGTGAAATAAACTTTAGAACGGTTGAAGTCGTATTTGTGATGCCAAAGCAATGACATGTATAAAAGAAGAATCGTAGAGGATTTCTGACACCTTTTGATGTGAGGAAGACTTGTTGAGATTCCGAGTGGAATGATACTTGGACGCGAAAGATGTCATGGGATGTAGAGTAAAACCACGAGTTATGAATGTTGTCGCAGTCTTTTGATAAGATGAGGATTTTGATTTAGAACCAGATGAATAGTAATGTACGAGTATTGATCCGCTGTCACGCACGGATAAAAAACGAGTATTTTTGAAAAGACCGTAGATAGTGACAAGTGACTCGAATATCGTATCGCAAGAATTCTTGTTTTGATATTAACTAATAGAAATCTAATTGGGGGGTTTATGGTTTTAGATCGATTTATAAACAATAGAGAAAATAAGTGATTAAAATAAGTGATTATAAAATAAGCTAAAACGACAATTTGCTGATTCGGTTCCTATCTATCATTGATTATTGTAATTCCAACCTCCTAAGAGGATTATCTATTCCTATTCGACCATAATATCCATTAACAAGTGCAATTGATAGTATAAGTTGTATGTTCCTATTATCCGAATTAAGCAAACAGGATTAAGTTTCATGAATTAATCAAACATGAATTAAACGGACACGATAACGAATTAAGCAAACGATAACGTGACTATAGTTAGGATCATACAAACAATCGAATTAAATCAATATAGTCTATGCAAATCGAATTAAGAAAACAAGAGACATAGATTAATATTAATAGAAATAGAACTGAATTATAATTATAGTAACCTCAAGCCCGGAACCTAAATACAGCAAATTGTCTCAAAGGAATTAGTTCTCCATAGAATTCGTACAAGCTTGACTCATAATAACGTGAATAATAAAAACGTAACAATGAACATTAGTGGCCATCCCTGTGTAAATGGGAGAAACAATAATTCGGGTCATAACCCAACTGAGTCAAACAAACATAACCCAGGCCCAAAACTAACGATCCAAAACTAATGTTGCAGCTTCAAATGAAATTTTGGAAACTATGCGCTCCAAATATAACTTTGACTCCAACACAAAAGTTGTAGCTCTTCCTCTTAGCTTTCTGGTGATTATTAGAACGCCTCAATCGGATTCCCGGAGCTCCAGTTATGATCATTTTAGTATAGACTGCTAATGTTGAAAAATAAGTACGAAAAACAAATAAAGGTAAAAATAAAATAAATTATGAAAACACATTAAAACATAAAAGTAATCAAAACAAACCAAGGAAATACTTGAGTACAAACATGGAAGAACGTACATAAAAATGCACTGATCAAATTCTCCCATACTTGAACTTTTGCACTCCGAGCAAAATGAACAACAAAACAAAGAACGTACAAATACATCATTAGTTACTCATCCTAGGCTACAACTCATCTTCGGTTAAGTTTGCATCGATAGGTACTAATATTGCACACTAAGGACTTCGTAAGAACACTAACCACAATTATACAGACATAAGCCTCCTAAATACACAAACCAATTCAAATCATATTATTATACCATAGCCTAACTTACTCATCTTTTTTGCTCTTTTTCATTCAGGCGCAATCACATTAAGCCCGTTATCTCCACACACTTATAGCAAGACGACCGGTTAGTGACTCTGATCCTTTTTTGCACGGGGTTCTAGTACTTACATGAAATAACCCTTTGCTTACTCAGTTGTAGATGCGGGGGATCGGACCGTAATCCGCCCTACCAAGTTTAGCACCAGAAACCGCTGAACCAACTAACAAAAAGTCTTATTTTCAACTTTTTCTTTTGAAGGTTCCACAACCATTGGGTTAAGTGGCTGGGTGAGAGTCACCAAACTTAGAAGGTGTATTCCTATTTCTTTTCTTTTTTTTTCAAATAAAAAACTGGATCACTCACTTATTTTCATCGACTTCCCTGCGTAAAGTGCGTGTGAGATGGTGTTGACTGCTGAAATAAACTACTCAAGAGATGTCAGAGAATTAGAATTTAAGGCTAAAACATAATAAAGAATTCAAATCAATTTCCATATGCAGGAGACTTGCAGTGTTAAGACAATAACAATCTTATGAATTTTTCCCAAGTCTCCGCAAACTAATCTCAAATTAGTCTATAGCCTAGAACTTTCAAAAAGATGCATTTTTTAATATAATAACTAAAAACAAAACAAAACTAAGAACAAAAACAAAGAAAAATAAATGATTCCCTCCCCCACACTTAAAACATGCATTGTCCTCAATGAAAGAAACAAACATCAAATAAAAGAGAGGAGAGAGAGGAAACACACCCGAGTAGTCAAGGAGGATAGGTGATCACATAGTCATCCTTTCTCAAAGAGATATCTTCTATATTTTCTTCTTCCAAAGTGGGGCTCTCATGGAGTAGCTTTGGGTAATGTCCATTGAACTTGAAATTTTTATTAGTGCCTTCGCCTTTTATTCCAGGATCAAAGAAGAATCTTAGATAAGTAAAAGTGTCAAATGAGCACGTGATCTTCTTTTCCACAACATCAGAGATCAAAAGATTGAGGGGCTGCCCCATTACTTTTGTTTCATCTTCCCCTTTAATTGAGACCCTATGTAAAATCATGGACGGGCTAATATCGAAAATGTCGGCCAATGTCCACCCAATTGCCTTCTTTTGCTTCTTCAAAACCTGCAAAAATTTATTTTCTTGATCAAAATCAAGGTTAGAAGAAATTATAACCGGTAGCTTTTCATCCATCTCTAAATAAGCATATTTAAGATTTTCAGGAATTGGTTTCAGCTCTTGGGAATGTGGTTATTCTACGAATGATTTTTTCCAGAAAGCCGGGGTGTCGAGAGCTTCATCTACATGAACAACTTCATTTGCAACCTCATATGTAGTAAGAATATCATTTTGCAAGGCAATCTCAATTTCGGCACAAACAGAGCAAATTTTAGTGTCAGTACAAACATCACAAGAGTAAACATAATCAAAACCAGACAGTGATGGAAAATCATCTGCAAACAAATCAGTACAAGTATCATCGGCAGTTTCAGGAAGCAACTCTATTTGAAAAATAGATTGTTCTTCCAAGGGTTATTGGTTTGATCCTTGAGCTTGCTGCATGGCATTCATCAAAGTGACAAGTTGTCCAATTTGTGTTGGCAAAGTTTGAAGAGTAGAATATATTTGTTGTTGATACTGAAGATTATTTGCAGCCATTTGTTTGACAATATCCTCTAGTGAAGGTTCGGAAGGTGCCCAGCACATAACCTGAAATTCATTCAGATGCTTATGCGGATCCTCGCCTTGAAAACCATTAAACCTAGGCAACAAATGTATTAAACCAGATTTCAATTCAAAATGTACATCAACATCAGGATACTTAATGCATAAGTTCGCATAAGGGGCAGCCAACTGCCTTAATGTTCTTTGTTCAGCCATGTTATCAACAAACACAGAAATACCAACTGTGTCCCAAACAGGCAGAAACAAATAGAAAGAAGCAAAACGATTTAATTAAATTCAGAAAAATATAAAAACACAGAATTTCATCTAATTAAACAAAATAAAAATTATGAATTTTTTTTTGGATTTTTTCGAAAAAGAAAAAATAGTAAAAAATTAATTAAAAATAGAAAAAAAGACGAATTTGGCGATTTGGGGCTGAATTCCCTTACTCTTCTAGAGTAAAGGAGTATTGATTACACAAATGTTTTTGCTCCCAGTAGGAAAAAAAGTTTTACAATCGAACCCAATTTTTCCAAAAACTGAATTATCAGAATTAAGCAAACGGGATTAAGTTTCATGAATTAAGCAAACATAAATTAAACGGACACGATAACGAATTAAGCAAACGATAACGTGACTATAGTTAGGATCATACAACCAATCGAATTAAATCAATATAGTCTATGCAAATCAAATTAAGCAAACAAGAGACATAGATTAATATTGAAAGGAATAGAACTGACTTATAATTATAATAACCTCAAGGTCGGAACTTGAATACAACAAATTGTCTCAAAGGAATTAGTTCTCCATGGAATTCGTACAAGCTTGCCTCATAATTTCGTGAATAATAAAAACGTAACAATGAGCATTAGTGACCAACCCTAGGTAAATAGGAGAAACAATAAGTCGGGTCATAACCTAACTAGGTCAAACAAACATAACCCAGGCCCAAAACTAACGATCCAAAACTAAATAAAACTAATGTTGCAGCTTCAAACGAAATTCTGGAAAATATGCGCTCCGAATCTGATTTTTACTCCAACACAAAAGTTGTAGCTCTTCCTCTTAGCTTTCCGGCAATTATTAGAACGCCTCAATCGGTTTCCCAGAGCTCCAATTATGATCATTTTAGTGCAGACTGCTAATGCTGAAAAATAAGTACGAAAAACAAATAAAGGTAAAAATAAAATAAATTATGAAAACACATTAAGAAATAAAAATAATCAAAACAAACCAAGGAAATGCTTGAGTACAAACATGGAAGAACGTGCATAAAAATGCACTAATCAAGTATATTAGTGATTATGAAGTTTGGAAGTACTTAACAAGTGTGTGATGCTAAGTGACTATGAAGCGGATTATGTAAAATGTTTGATGTTGGTGTCTCACCAACAAGATCCAATGAGAGGGAAGTGTGCGAGTTGTAAAGACTCAAGGTGAATTATTGGGCTATGACGATGTTAATGAGTTGGAGTGCAAACTCGGAAAGGGACACTATTATGTAGTAACGATGGTTTATGCTTAAATATGGTTATCGACTATCTATTGAAAGATTTAGGACTAGATCACCCTAAATCTCTTGTTGGTAGTAGATGGAATCATATAAATGGGATGAACTTGTTTTGTTACCTTAATGGTATAAGTTGTGATGGATATTAAACCGTGAGAATAATCACTCACCATATCATGTGAACTTACGAAGAAGTGAATATGAAAGAGTGCAACATAATGGACAATGACTTAAGGCGGGTAATCAGAGTCGCACAACGAGAGTGTGATGTGAGGTAGTGTTATGAGTACTACTCGTGGGCAGTGAGAGATTTAAATGTCAGGAGCATACGTAGAGAATATGTATTGATCTATATGTTGGATTTAGATTCTAGTGGATGTAAGGATGTCGTGCCGAAGAATTAGAACTCTTTTGAATAATTGTCGAGATGATGAATGTGTTATTGTGGTTGTACGTAGTTAACGAGTATGTATTCGGCGAAGTTAAGACGATGAGTTGATACTATATGATGCTATAATAATTTTGTGTTGTTGTAAGGTGTTATTGTAGATTTCCAGATATAACGAGGAATTATACTCTATGAAGGACAAAGTTTATTTAATTCTTAGAGAAGAGCGGGACTCGGTTTGAGCTATTTTGTAAGCAATGGTATATTGAGGCTGATGAGTGTGATTATAATTACCTGTGTGTACTCGTTCTGATGGTTAGAATATTTAAATAGAGGAAGTAAATCAGGAATTTGTTTTTGAGTGCGAATAAGTATTGCTAAGTGGTAGATTAGTACCATGTATGATAAAGAATGATTCTTGAACGAATGAGTAAAGAGAGCCATAATTGGGTCAAACTCGAAAATCTAATTGGTAATGATGGTTGTAATGAGTAACCAGAGTAGTGCAGCAAAAGCGAAATGTAACGGGTTGGATAATTGATGGCGTGACTTGAGAGGAGTCAGATAGTTGAAACTCAATGGTATAGGAATATGATTATTGAGTTTCTTGAAGGAAGCAGTTGGTAAAAAGTGTAAGTATTATTTTATCGCTCAGATGGGAAAGTATATTTAAGGTCGGTACGTTTGGTAGATGGAATGCATTACTATAGTGTTGATCAGGTGTGGTCATACCATAGTTGTGTAATTATATTATTCAGTTATTAGACGCATTGTATGGGTTGTACCTCAATATTCTATTGTTGTTAACCTTTTGGAGATATAACGAGTGGTACACCTTTGGATGGTCAAATGTGATGTAAGAGTTGAGATTTGAATGTATGAGACATACTTTCTGTTGGCTATATCAGATGAATTTGAGGATCAGAAGTTGAAGCAATTACGTGGAAAAGAGATAGCATCAGTCAGAGTAGCTTGGGGATGACCGGCTGATGGAAATGTTACTTGGGAACTAGAGAGTCAAATGAATGACTCCTATCCGAAACTCTTTGATTGAGGTGTGTTTTCGAGGACGAAAACTCTTTCAGTGGGGGAGAGTTATAACACCATATATTTTCTAATTTTAATTTAATCAGAAATTAAATTATTATTTAGAATTATTTAGTATTTTCGTTGAACTATTTGGAAGAATTATTGAATATTGGTCTTTGGGCCAAGTGTGGTATTAGTAATGAGGGGGTGTTAAGTTGTTGAGCCCATTACTAAATTATGCTATGTTTTCATAAAATAAGGAAATAAGAGGAAATTGAGAAATAGAAGAGGAAAACCTAAGAGGGGGAGAAGACGAACTCATGGACAAGCCCCATTTTCGTATTCATGGTGCAACCCTCACAAAATGAATCATAACTTTCTGCTCGTAGCTCCAAATCAGGTAATTCTTGAAGATTCGAATTCTACATGAAGTTTCCTTCGATTTGATGTATTAAATCGAGTCAGGGAAGTTCTTGATGAGGGAGATATGCGAGTTTGAAGATTGGATATTCTTGCTGAATTTGAAGAAAGAGATTCGGATTCTACACAAAATTTCCTTCGATTTGATATATTAAATCGTGTCAGGGAAGTTCTTGATGAGAGACATAAGCGAGTTTGAAGATTGAAGATTCTTGCTGAATTTGAAGAAAGAGGGCTTACGGGTTTGATGGAGAAGAAGGGGAAAAGTCCAGATTCTTGGCTACGGTAAGGGGGGACTCTTCCGATTAATATCTATTATCGGGTTATGGATAACAGGAATGATATAGGTAAATTATTTCATGTCAACTGAGTCGTATGATAGATTTTGGGTTTTGGGATAATTTTTTAATAGAACATATAATTCGATGTTACCTGTGTTAATTTCTGTGTATATTTGTGTGTGTGAATATATGTTTTTGTATAAATACGGTGTTGTTGATGTGTTATTGTGTTCTTCCATGAAACTGGATATATGAGTATGAATCCCTAACTAAATGAGTAAAAGTTAGGTTTTTAATGTGTAAAATTGATATAGGATGATAGGTTGTTGAATTAGATGAATCCTGTATGTTAAAATGTGCAAAAAATTCTTTTTTAGACCCAAAATCGCAGACTGTAATGGTGTAAAACGAGAGGAAGATGAACTGGTGCGAGTTGCAGGTTTTGGAAAGTCTCTGGCGTTTTGCATATGATACGCGTATGGTACACGTATGAGGGAATTCCTAGGGGTCGTACGCGTATGGTACGCGCCCTGTCCCGTCCAAAATTACACTCCTCTGCCTGTAAGCGTATGATACGTGTATGAGAAGGTGGTGATACATGTATGATGATGTGATACGCGTATGGCACGTTTTGTGTGTAAATCAGTCTCTGTTGGTACGCGTATGACCAGCGTGAGTGCATAATTATTCTGTTTTGTGATTTTGAAAAGTTTAATGATGCGTAACTTTTGAACCGTTGGCCTGTTTTGAGTTCCGTTTTGAGTATGATGAACCTTATGAAATAACCCATGTGTTCAAATGATGAAATAAGGTATTATAACTTTCAATTATTTTGAATCGTGATTTTATTGCTTGATGAATGATGTATTGTGCATGTATGTGATGAGATGTGATAATACATGTTATGTTTGAAGCAATAATCATGTGATGATTTATTGATTGTATGATGATGACGATTGGATGGTATTTGAATTATGTTAATATATATATAAACATGCTTTGATGATGATGATAAGGATGGATTGAGTATTAGATGATGTTACTCATAGACTTGACGATGGTATAAGTATGTTTCATATATGTTTGCATCCATTCATAATCATATGTTGAGGGCTGAATCCAGATGATGTTGTGGATTCAGTAAGAGCATAATTCCCATTGTGTGGAATTTGTGCTGGCAGGGCCGTATCTTGATAATGTTGGATCGGTAGGTTGGTTATTCCCATTGATGGTGTTGGTACCACATGCATAGTGTCAGTCATTCATATGCATGATTTTATAACAAGATTGGATGTTTTCCAATGTTATGAATATTGAAGATGTGTTGGTTGTTGTGATGATGAAACTTGTCTGAATATCTGTATATGATACAATTGGGTGAATAATGTGACTATGATGTGTTATTGTTTGTGACTCTATAACATTTGTTAATTTGAATGAGACTCACCCTTACTGTTGACATTTTCAGATTGAGGAGTAGCGGCCTGATTTTGGTGAGGATAGCTGATAAGTTAGTTCATTAGTTTGAGTCGGTGTCATGCTCTGATATTGTAACACTGGGGGGACGCTAGTATAGAGCTTTGGTTATAACTTTATTTATTTGTTTTGGATTTATTTTGTGGTATTTTGCATAAATGATGTTATGCTTATCCTTAAAGTATGTTCCGCAGTGTAGAAACATGATTATGATAATGTGATGATTTGCTCCTAAGTGTAGCATGACAAATGACTTATGATAAATTCATTTAAATTGAATTATGGCACCTTTGTTTTTATGTTTAACTCTGAATTTTTATATAAATGCCGCGGGGTTCAGAAGGGTGTTACAATAGTGGTATCAGAGCAGGTCGGTCCGTCCGACCAATTGTCGAGTCAGTTGAGTTACACGGCAGTTGAATATCATCGGCGTATTAACCCTTGGTACGCGACATGTGAGTGAATCACTGTCGATACTTGTTTGTTTTGTTGCAGGAGTTGGCTTGAGCGAAGTGGGGGAGAAGCTTTGCTTCTCGGAAGAGGTACAGTTGCAAGTTTGCAAAGAGGATTGTTGTCATGATGCTTCAGAAATCAAACATTGGCGAAGGAATGTGTCGCTCAATTTATAAGAAGTTTGGGAACAAAGAGATATGATAAAGGACTATTTGGAATGTAATTGATTTGAAGAGGATGAGTTTTGGAGTGAAATGGCAAGGTCCTCCCCCGTTTACAACTTCTCACTTAATCACTACCCAATGACCCATCTACCTAGGTCCTCCCTAGATATAGAATATGTCCATTCCACTCTCAATCATATTAATGATGTCTAACAGCCAACACCTTAGCCACTGCATCAACGGTCTAATTTCCAACATTCTAAGCACTCAAATAAATACAACTTGGAGTTGCTTCAAAGTTTCCTCCACAAACAATCCTGCACTCATTGCTTCACAACTTCTGTGTGAGTAAAATAAACCTCTTGCCTACAGTCTTCGAGGCATAGATCAGTGACCATCCCACAATCGGGTTGGTTCACTTACACGGCTAACCCTAAAAATCACATCTTGTCAATACTCGGCTAGCTTACTAAAATAGGTTACAAAGCTTCCTATTTATAACCTATTCCCAACTGGACTTGGGCCTTCAATCATAGCTTTATTTGCTGTTACAAATCTACAGAATTCTTCTGCTAAAAGAAAGGTCTTTAATCATAAGTTTCCTAAACTGTCTCCATAATTAGAAACTATATGATCTTCAATATCCTGTCTTGATTCTTTTGACCTTTAAATCGTAACAAACTGGCATAACAAACTGTTGCTGAAATTGCTCCACAATATAAGCTCCAAGATATTCTCCACAAATATCTCCATAAAGTATGCTCCAAGTAACAACAATAAGTTCTTACACTTTTGCAACAGATTCTCCTATAAAATCTTTCCACATTTAGTTTCCTAAATGTTCTCCTTGATCTCCCTTGATATAGCTCCACATAGGATTCAATGTTTTAGGAATATTCTGTTTCTATTATAACAGAATCCAAACTGTCAGCTCAAATACGATGCCATGACATCTTCTTCGACATGTTGTTCCAGATGTTGAAACATTTCAACACAACACGTTTCTCCATTAAATAGACCTTCAACTTGCTTTCTCTTACAAGTTATAATTCTATTTAACCTATTGCTTCTAAATTTGTTTTACCAAACATAAATCCAATCCTCAAAAGCACTAACAATCTCCCTCTTTGGCTTATTTTGGCTAAAACTAATTTACATAACCTTTGTATTACAAAAGCATAAAAAATATAAGGGTTTAAAAATTACAATTCAGAAGCAGTAATTTAGAAGTCTTCAGTAGTCACTGTTTATGATATTTCAGACTTTACAAGTGACAGTCTTTGTAACACCCCTCTAATACCCCACGGCAATTAACAAAATTAAATCAGAGTAAACATGCAAAAGGTGTCACAATTCAAAAATAAAAGAAAACACACGTTCGGCATATGCCATGCATTCACTGAAACATCTGAAATTATAACTCATAGATAAAAATCATGTTTACACAGCGGAATCAAATCATCAAGTCAACATTACATCATTAATGTATCAGACTTCAAATAAAATAAACAATAGAGTTATAATTCGAAACTCAAAACATCGCGTCCCCAGTGTTACATCTATCAGAGCATGACACCGACACAACAACTAAACCGACTTATGAGCTAATCCTCACCAAGTCGAAAGCAGCTATCCTCAATCTGAAAATTGTCAACAAGTAAGGGTGAGTCTCATTCTCAATTAATCAATGTTATGCATTCATAAGCAACAAAACATCATAATATATCATTCACCCAATTTGTCATATATTCAGATTCACATCTATTATTCATCAATTCACACAATAATAGATTACAACACAACACAAAAATACATACAATCATGTTATGACAAAACGCATATGACACAACTGACACTATGCATGTGGTACCAAAATTCGTGAATCACATTCCGAGGACTTCTCTCTGCGATACTGCCCTTCAAGTCGCTTACACCCCACATGGGCACACGACTAACCTCATCGCTCACACCCCCATGGGCACACGATGATTGCTTACTAATCTCCGCACAATGGGAATTAGCCACCAACAATCCACTCATCAACGGGATCCAATGTAAATGATTTATGAATGAATGCACACATATCACATACTTATATCATCACCGATCTGATGCTTAACATCGTCTCATTTCATCTCACCAATATCATCACAAACAAGTATGTACATGTCCCAGCATCATTCAATCATTCACATACATTCACCACAATCAACATATTAATATTAACAGCATATTAATATTCACAAATCATCAATCATCATCATATAATTCTCAACAATCATCACATCATAATGTTTTCAAACAACATCTTATATTGTCACATTTCATCATACATGTCAACAATACATCATCCCATTTACACAAATCGTCACATTATTAATATTTCAACATAGCATGTATTTAACACATCTCATCACATATATGTACAATACATCATTCACCAAGAAATAAAATCATATTTAAAAAAAAATTGGATTTACACCTCATTTCATCATTTAAACACGTAGGCTATCTCATAAGATTCATCGTACTCGAAACGACACTAAAAACAGACCTACGGTTCGAAAGTTACACATCATTTAACTTTCCCAAGAAATAACTAACGCTACAGCACGCGGCGCAACCAACGTTCGCGGCGCGACCTGAACCACAAAAACACGTTCGCGGCGCCAACTCATGCACGCGGCGCGATACGAGAAAATAAGTACGCCTTCGCGGCGCCAACACATGGACGCGGCGCGACCTGGCGATTTTGCAGAATTACGGGTCTGCGTTAGACTCTGCGATTTCACATCCTTTTCACCCAAAAACGATTCTAGACATAGCAGACAGGCATATAATCATCGAATTTCTCATCACACATCATTATACATCAAAACAACACATCAATAACCAACAATCTATACAAATTCATCAATTATCCCAATTCATAACATACCTAACAATATCAAATCCCAATATGCCCAATCGAATCGAATCATACGTTAATCCATCCTATTACCCATAATCACATAATAGAAATTAACCGGAAGAGTCCCCTCTTACCTTAGCCAAGAGTTCTTGATTGGTCTCTCCCTCCATTGCTCCTCTTTCACGTTCTTCGTGTTCCAAACTCTTTTCACATTCCTTTCTCTTATTCCCAATTCCTTATTATTTTATAAAATAACCTTTTAATTAGAATAGGGCCTTTACTAACATAACACCCCCTCATCCCTTAACATCACACATGGCCCAACACCATAACCATCCTTTTCCAATTAAATTCTACAAATCACCAATAATTCTAATTATTAATTAAATTTCCATTTAAATTAAAAATTAAAATATACGGGTGTTACAACTCTCCCCCACTAAAAGAGTTTTCGTCCTCGAAAACATACCTCAAGTAACCAGCTCGTATAAGAGTCTTTCACCTGACTCTCCAGCTCCCAGTTAACATTACCATTAGTCAATCCCCAAAGATCCATCTGACATAACCAACAGGAAACATGTTTCATACATTCAAATCCCCGTTCTTACGTCGCCTTTGACTATCCAAAAGTATACCACTCGCTATAGCTCCAAAAGGTTAACAACAACGGAACATTGAGGTACAACCTATACAATACGCTTAACAGCCGAGTAATACAATTACACGATCTATAGTATGATCACACTGATCAACACTGCAGTAATGCATACCATCTACCAACATACCAACCTTAGACATACTCTTCCATCTGAGCGATAAAATAATACTTACACTTTTCACCAACCGCTTCCTTCAAGAAACTCAATACTCATATTCCTATACCATTGAATTCCAATTATCTGACTCCTCTTAAGTCAAGCCATCGATTATCCAACACTTTACATTCCGTTTTTCCGCACTACTCTGATTACTGATCACAATCATCTATACCAAATAGATTTCTGAGTTTCACCTGATTCCGACTCTCTTTACTCATTCGTCCAAGAATCATCCTTCATCATTCATGGTACCAATTTACCACTCAGTAATACTTACTCGCACTCAAAAAAAAATTCCTGATTTACTTCATCTATTAAACATTCCAACTATCGGAATGAGTGCACACAAGTAGTTATAATCGCACTCATCAGCCTCGATATACCGTTGCTTACATAATAGTTCAAACTGACTCCCACTCTTCTTTAAGAATTAAATCAACTTCGTCATTCATAGAGTATAATTCCTATTTATATATGGAATCCACAATATCACCTTAACAACGAACAAAATTATTATAGCATCATATAGTATCAACTCGTCATCTTAACTTTTCCAAATACATACTCGTTAACTACGTACAACCGTATTAACATATTCATCATCTCGGCAATTATTCAAAAGAGTTATAATTCTTCGACACGACATCCTTACATCCACTGGAATTTAAATCCAACATATAGATCAAGACATATTCTCTATGTAGGCTTCCGACGTATTAATTCCTCACTTGCCACAAGTAGTACTCATAACACTACTCTACATCACACTTTCGCTGCGCGACTCTGATTACCCGTCTTAAGTCATCATCCACTATATTGCACTCTTTCATATTCACTTCTTCATAAGTTCACACAACATAGTGAGTGATTATTCTCACGGCTTAGTATTCATCACATCTTATACCATTAAGGTAACAGAACAAGTTCATCTCATTTATATGATTTCTGTCTACTACCAACAAGAGATTAAGGGTGATCAAGTCCTCAATTTGTCAATAGATAGTTAAAAAATCATATTTAAGCATAAACCGTCGTTACTACATAACAGTGTCCTTTCCGGGTTTGCGCCCAAACTCATTAACATCGTCATAGTTCAATAATTCACTATAATGTCCTTCTTCTAGAATATTCTTCCGAAGCTCAAAACATCAGTTACACAAATCCAATCACTCAACCTCATTACACCGTTCTCGTCGATTCTGAATTCGCCGCCTTTACCTTGGTAATTCAAAGTCAACCTATCGATCAACTCAACGTCATCTTCCTGACCTTTTCTAATCTCGTCAAGAATACCACTAGTCATCTCTAGCATACTCAATCTAACACTATTAGGAGTGTCTTCACATACTAACTCGAGTCTCTAAATTGTCCAATTAAATCCAACTCATTCATCATTAGCACCGACATTTTAATGACTTCTTACGCAACACAATAGCACAACATTCATAACTCGTGGTTTTAATCCAAATTCTATTACATCCTTCACATCCAAATATCATCCCACTCGGAATCTCAACAAAGTCTTCCTCACGTCAACAAATGTTAGAATTTCCCTACGATGCTTCTTTCATACTTATCGTTACTTTTGCCATCACAAATACGGTTCCAAGGGTTCTACTCCACGTCGTTTCAAATAATCGCGGTAGTAGGCATTCTTATTCAACAAGTTTCACGCTTCCATAACCGACTTCAGAACCTTTCCTCATAGGGTCACTCTACTGTATTTATAACTCTTCCATAAATTAGAACACAATCCCTCCTCCTTGTAGGTTCAAACGGCACATTAATCCGACACTCGGAACTCAAGATATGAATTTTCCAATCATTGCCCGAAAATGCAACACTAATATCATGCAGCGACACTCTATACGATATATCCAAAACTCCTCAATTGGTAAATTCAATTCTTAAAATTACTCCTCAATAAAACTTCTAATTATTCCTTCGATCCATTCAACACTGACACTGACATCCCGTGCAGTACCAATAAACAAGTCTAGTTATAAGAACAAGAGTAACCGTAACTTCGCCTCCTTCCAACGTCATCCCGTCAGAATTAATTATGTTACAGCTGCTGCAACCATTTTTATAACAAAGTTCATCTCGTTAGCTTTCTGACGCTTTAAACGGAACTCAATTCGGATGTCCAGAACTCCAGTTATGAATTTTCGAAGTTCCGCAACTATTCAGCAATTTTCCTGCGTTTTTCTTACGAAAATCTCTCTCCAAAACTCATTCTCTTCAACTCTATCACATTCCAAACAGCCCCTTATCGTATCTCTTCACTTGCAAACATCCTTATGACTTGAGCAACACATCCTATCGCCGAAGTGCGATTTCCGGAACATTACGACAGCAATCCTCTTTGCAAACTTGCAGCTGAATCTCTTCCGAGACGTAAAGCTACTCAACTGACATCTTCGCAGTACACCAGTAGGGCTGACACATCGCAACTTTCCAATTTCCTTCTCTTATAATAACTGTAAATTACCTCTAATCATCTTCCTTCAAGATGTTCCAACTAAATTTCCAGTGAAGTCTTAATTCCATGTCACCTTCAACTCGGGAAACAACAAACTCCAACAACGCTCGCACTGTTGCCAACAACCGCCTACCGAATCAATCTTCTTACAACTGAAACATAACCGAGAAGCGAAGCTTCTCCCCCACTTGTTTCAATCCAACACCTGCAACAAACAACCAAGTACCGACAGTGATTCACTCACATGTCGCGTACCAAGGAATAAAATGCCGACAATATACAACTATCGCGCAACTCAACTGACTCAACAATTGGCCGGACGGACCGACCTGCTCTGATACCACTATTGTAACACCCCTCTAATACCCCATGGCAATTAACAAAATTAAATCAGAGTAAACATGCAAAAGGTGTCACAATTCAAAAATAAAAGAAAACACACGTTCGACATATGTCATGCATTCACTGAAACATCTGAAATTATAACTCATAGATAAAAATCATGTTTACACAACGGAATCAAATCATCAAGTCAACATTATATCATTAATGTATCAGACTTCAAATAAAATAAACAATAGAGTTATAATTCGAAACTCAAAACATCGCGTCCCCAGTGTTACATCTATCAGAGCATGACACCGACACAACAACTAAACCGACTTATGAGCTAATCCTCACCAAGTCGAAAGCAGCTATCCTCAATCTGAAAATTGTCAACAAGTAAGGGTGAGTCTCATTCTCAATTAATCAATGTTATGCATTCATAAGCAACAAAACATCATAATATATCATTCACCCAATTTGTCATATATTCAGATTCACATCTATTATTCATCAATTCACACAATAATAGATTACAACACAACACAGAAATCCATACAATCATGTTATGACAAAACGCATATGACACAACTGACACTATGCATGTGGTACCAAAATTCGTGAATCACATTCACAGGACTTCTCTCTGCGATACTGCCCTTCAAGTCGCTTACACCCCACATGGGCACACGACTAACCTCATCGCTCACACCCCCATGGGCACACGATGACTGCTTACTAATCTCCGCACAATGGGAATTAGCCACCAACGATCCACTCATCAACGGGATCCAATGTAAATGATTTATGAAGGAATGCACACATATCACATACTTATATCATCACCGATCCGATGCTTAACATCGTCTCATTTCATCTCACCAATATCATCACAAACAAGTATGTACATGTCCCAGCATCATTCAATCATTCACATACATTCACCACAATCAACATATTAATATTAACAACATATTAATATTCACAAATCATCAATCATCATCATATAATTCTCAACAATCATCACATCATAATGTTTTCAAACAACATCTTATATTGTCACATTTCATCATACATGTCAACAATACATCATCCCATTTACACAAATCGTCACATGATTAATATTTCAACATAGCATGTATTTAACACATCTCATCACATATATGTACAATACATCATTCACCAAGAAATAAAATCATATTTAAAAACAATTGGATTTACACCTCATTTCATCATTTAAACACGTAGGCTATCTCATAAGATTCATCGTACTCGAAACGACACTAAAAACAGACCTACGGTTCGAAAGTTACACATCATTTAACTTTCCCAAGAAATAACTAACGCTACAGCACGCGGCGCAACCAACGTTCGCGGCGCGACCTGAACCACACAAACACGTTCGCGGCGCCAACTCATGCACGCGGCGGGATACGAGAAAATAAGTACGCCTTCGCGGCGCCAACACATGGACGCGGCGCGACCTGGCGATTTTGCAGAATTACGGGTCTGCGTTAGACTCTGCGATTTCACATCCTTTTCACCCAAAAACGATTCCAGACATAGCAGACAGGCATATAATCATCGAATTTCTCATCACACATCATTATACATCAAAACAACACATCAATAACCAACAATCTATACAAATTCATCAATTATCCCAAATCATAACATACCTAACAATATCAAATCCCAATATGCCCAATCGAATCGAATCATACGTTAATCTATCCTATTACCCATAATCACATAATAGAAATTAACCGGAAGAGTCCCCCCTTACCTTAGCCAAGAGTTCTTGATTGGTCTCTCCCTCCATTGCTCCTCTTTCACGTTCTTTGTGTTCCAAACTTCTTTTCACATTCCTTTCTCTTATTCCCAATTCCTTATTATTTTATAAAATAACCTTTTAATTAGAATAGGGCCTTTACTAACGTAACACCCCCTCATCCCTTAACATCACACATGGCCCAACACCATAACCATCCTTTTCCAATTAAATTCTACAAATCACCAATAATTCTAATTATTAATTAAATTTCCATTTAAATTAAAAATTAAAATATACGGGTGTTACAGTCTTCAGTCTTCTTTTATGATGTTAAAACATCATACTAGGACATCTTTCTGGCAGGTCCAACTCCAACATTTTCTCTTTCTTTTAAGGATCCCACAGACCACACAGAGTTTCCCCCCCTTAAAAGTTGCTCTTCAGAGATAACATAACATAACCACTTCTCCCCCTTTTTATCCATAATAAGACAAAAGCTTTGTTGAAGGAGAACTCACTATAGCATAGGAAACATAACATCACAGATATCATCTTCATAGAGAAGGAGAAAACTGAGGCCATGATGCACATGAGGAAGAAAATACTAAATGCTCCCACTCGAACTGAGAACTATGCTACTACACAAATTGACACAACATCCTCTTTTTAGAGCATAAGAGGATACTCACTTTGAAATTTAAGCACATAGAGAACCAGAACTCAATATTAGATAATTCAAAACATAAGACAGCCAGTGTTCATGACTTTAGAATGATTCAATAACTTAGCCTATCCATAGAGACAACAGACCTCTATAGAATGACTTAGAATACAAGAAACAATTTGTGTTCATGACTCAAAACAAGACTCTAAAATTGAAAAATATCTTTACAAAACAACTACAAAGAATGACCTCAGACTTAACAATGTCTGAACACTACCCTTATACCCTATGCTTGTCACAATTTGACAAACATAATCTATATAGACTCTAGACTTACCCATACCCGAAATAAGGACATGAGAGACTCAAACAAGACTTAAAAGTATGAAACATAAAAGACTCTAGAAACCTGAGCAATTTAAACAACATAACTGGACTTTAACAAATGTCTTAATCAAGAGATGTTATTTGAAAAAGAACTACATCAGATGGACTTGTGCAATGGTTGGAACATGCACTAAATCAGAACAAGTGATATATACCATTAATACATGTTTTTGATGATAATCCAAAGAATGATCCTTGCTGGTTTTCAAGGACAAAACGTGTCTTGAGTTATGTTCTGACATCTTGTATGACATTGTTCTTCTGGCTTAAAGATTAGTCTTTGAGAGACTTTCCATTTGATTAGAAGAAGAATAACATTGTCCTGCTGATCTTCATACTCTCTTACTCCCCCTGAGATATACAAATTGAGGACATCTTTGATGTTCGTCCTTGAAGCAACCTTCATTTGGAATTGTCATAGTTTCCAAATTTAGAATCTTCAGTTTGCTTGCTACACAAGATTCAGATTGCCACACTCTGCAACTTGAAGTAGAAAAATTATAATTGTATAACCATAAATCAATCTTCAACAGATAAGTATGAACCTTATCTCTCTGGTGTATTCAACAGTAGTGATGATATATTTTCATGTAGATCTTTTTCTTCATCACATACTTCTTCTCTTCATACATATATTGCAAATATCCAGTTCCCATCAAGATATTTAACAGAATTAGTATGCTTCACCAGATACCACTGCCACACTTTCTAAGCTTGTGAAGATAATAGTGAACATTAACATTTAGTTCACACTAGTCCTTGAATACACAACTGGAACGGCTTCTCATCTAATAAGTACTAAGTCTCCCGTCAAGGTACTTATTAGTTACTCAGTAGGATTTACTACTCACACTAGTTCATCTTGACTGATTTCTTCTTCACAATCTTGCATCCAGGTTCTACACCTAATAAGTACTAAGTCTCCTGTCAAAGTACTTATCAGTTAGTCAGTTAGAATTTACTACTCACACTAGATCATTCCGACTGATTACCTCTTCACACTCAAATATTTTCCTCTTGGCAAGAAAAAACAAAAGGAAACTGAAGATCTTAAGATGATGTTGTAACATCTGATATGACATCATCCTTCATGGTTCTTGGTTAACATCTTTAACATCTAATTTATAGAACTTGGGGTGGAAACAACAGAGTGTAATTATCAGTAACATCCAGACCTATCAAGGAATAGAATAGCCAACATCTCAATAAGATTTTCTTCAGACTTTCATTCTGATTTTGAGATGATGGATGCCATAGTGCGTACCTATAGATGAGATTCCCTCATTTAGGTTTCTGGAACAAACTTAGTTATAGCATAACACTGAATTAGTAAGATTCTTCTGAGCCATCTGACTTCCTTGATTCCAAAAAAACTCTACCCTTTTTGGATAATAACTAGGGCGGTCACCATATGTGACCATATTTCACTGTGGTTGAGACACAGTATTCAGCTCCAATAACTGCTCTATGGTTATGAATGAAAATCCACATATCTGGTTCCTTTGATCAAAAGAAGATACTAGATATAAGCTCATCTTGATTTAAACATAAAGGATCAGAAAAGAATACCTTCACGAGTCTTCTTTAGCATTGAGCTTTTACTTCAAACCTCCCATAAAATAATATTTGGAGTCGAAGTACATGTTGATCGTGTCCTGATCAACTTATAATCAGATGTCTCCTCTTCCAGACCAGAAGTAGGTTTCAAACCAATGTTCTCACACAACACTAGTTTAGCATCAGAACTTCTATTCTTAAGCTGGTAGCTGCACACTAGTACTAATGTCCCAACATCCGGTAGGACATCTGTTCCTCCTTCTAGGAACATTCCAGCCTTGAAACTCTTCAAGGTTCACACTTGCATATGATTATGAATATCATTGATCAATTGACATTCATCAGCTCTAATAAGCCATGCCATTATGAGTGGACTTGAGAGATTACTCAAGTATCTTTGACACTTTAATTATAGCTGTAAGGTTCTGCCATACATTTTGTTGAATATAGATAATCCTAGATCTTTCTTTTACAATAGGGGTTGCACCAGAGGCTATGCAGCGGAAAATAGCCATATATCAACAGAACTTACACAATGCTTACTCCATGAACCAATAGTAAGCATGACATCCAAGGATTGAATGTACCTCAACCCTAAAAAAAGCTTTCTTCTGCACCAAGCAACAGACTAGACCCTACTCCAAACATCAAGTCATGATCATAAACCTTAATTACAGAGGTTACCTTATCAGATTCTTCACTCCCGCGTGAAGCTTTTGATAATACTCTTCTCTGTGTATAATGATTGAACAATCCAATCCAAAATCCTCACTCCCGCATGAAGTTTCTGAATTTAACCCTCTTGTCCAAGCATCTTCATCTCTTTTTCACATGCTGATCAGGTTGTCTAGGTCTTCCACAAATAGGTCTATCCCCCACTTCAAAGGACCATACAATATGAACACTTCTTGTTCAAACAATCTTCTACCTTGTACACAACTAGAAAGTATCCCCATGGATCTCATCCAGCCACAAACAGGATGCCTGCTCCAATACCAATTTAAATTCTAGTAAGACAGAACTCAAATGTCATATATGGATGTCATGACATTTGATCTGACATTATAAAAATAGACAAGATAGGAATACAAATAACAGTGCAGAAAATAAATAACACACAAAATTGTTCACCCAGTTCGATATACAACAATACCTACTCTAGGGGCTATCAAGGCAGGGATGAAGTCCACTATTAGCAGTATCAATTCAAAGTTAACCTCCCCCGTTTACAACTTCTCACTTAATCACTACCCAATGATCCTTCTACCTAGGTCCTCCCTAGATCATAGCAATGATGTCTAACAGTCAACACCCCAGCCACTGCATCGACGGCCTAATTTCCAACATTCTAAGCACTGAAATAAATACAACTTAGAGTTGCTTCAAAGCTTCCTCCACAAAAAATCCTGCACTCATTGCTTCACAGCTTCTGAGTGAGGAAAATAAACCTCTTACCTACAGGCTTCGAGGTAGAGATCACTGACCATCCCATAATCCGGGTGGTTCACTTACACGGCTAAACCTAAAAACTACATCTTGTCAATACTCGGCTAGCTTACTAAAATAGGTTACAAAGCTTCCTATTTATAACCTATTCCCAATTAGACTTGGGCCTTCAATTACAGCTTTATTTGCTGTTACAAATCAGCAGAATTCTTCTGCTAAAAGAAAGGTCTTTAATCACAAGTTTCCTAAATTGTCTCCATAATTATAAACTATATGATCTTCAATATTCTGTCTTGATTCTTTTGACCTTTAAATCTTAACAAACTGACATAACAAACTGTTGCTGAAGTTGCTCCACAATATAAGCTCCAAGATATTCTCCACAAATATCTCCATAAAATATGATCCAAGTAACAACAATAAGTTGTTACACTTTTGCAACAGATTTTCCTATAAAATCTTTCCATATTTAGTTTCCTAAATGTTCTCCTTGATCTCCTTAGATATAGCTCCACATAGGATTCAATGTTTTAGGAATATTCTATTTTTGTCATAACAAAATCCAAACTGTCAGCTTAAATACGATGTCATGACATCTTCTTCGACATGTTGTTCCAGATGTTGAAACATTTCAACACAACATGTTTCTCCATTAAATAAACCTTCAACTTGCTTTTTCTTACAAGTTATAATTCTATTTAACCTATTACTACTAAATTAGTTTTGCCAAACATAAAGCCAATCCTCAAAAGCACTAACAGATAGTTTGCATACTATCCTTTGAATATATAAGGATATTCTTGTATGATTTCATTCTAGCTCAATCAATCTATTTTGGAGATTCTAGCTTTATGTCTTCTCTACCTTGTTCTTCCTTCTTCTCTCTTCTTCTCTTCAATAACATGGAAATTTTTATTTTCTAACATGGTATCTTGATTCTGTACAATTTACTTGTAATCATGCCTCTTCGTTTAGCTCATATTGATCCACAATTAGATCAAAACACTCCCTATATTAATTTCATCATAGTGATGGACCTTCATCTATCAAAGTTACATCGATTATTGAAGGGTTCAATTTTCATTCTTGGGTCAGATTCATGCGTCGAACTCTAGGTGGTAAAATGAAGCTTGAGTTTGTGGATGTATCCATAACAGCTCCAGATGATCATTTTGATTCTTCATTTCGTGCATGGAACTGATGTAATATGTCAGTTCACTCTTGGTTACTCAATTCAATTTTTGAATCGATTGCACAATTTATTGTGTTTTTGGAAAATGAGATTGATGTTTGGACTGATCTAAGAGAATGGTTTTCTCAAGGAGATCTTATTCGAGTATTAGAAGGAAATCTATGTTCTGAAGTTGATTCCAAAACAGTCACCAAATTCTATTCAACTTTGGAAGTTCTTTAGGAAGAATTAGAGATTTATATGCCAAATCTCAATTGTACATGTCGTATTCGACGTTCTCGTGAAGCTATGTGGTAAGAAAGAAAGAACCATAGCTTATATTATATGCAATAGGAATTCTAACTGGCTTAAATGTGAATTTTGCTGTAGTTAAGTCACAAATCTTGCTCATGGATCCTTTACGACCCATGAACGAGATTTTTTAATGGTCCTTCAACATGAAAGGAAAGGAAAATTCATAAGTGTTGTTAACTCTCAAGCATTAGAGTTCTAATTATCATCGAAGTCTGTAGTTTTCTAGAAGATTTAATAGTTGGTGGAATTAAAGAGTGAAATTCTTTTGAATAAAAAGATAGAGTTTTTCTCCAATGATTTGGAGTTTTTCGTGTCTATCAACCTATTGAACAAAGGAATCAAGGAATCAAGGAATCAAGGCTTGTCAACATGATTAAGTGAAGATTGTTATGGTGTTTAGATTGAAGTCCACCAAAAATTGAAGATTGAGATCAAGTTGAAGATCAAGGTGGTAACCGTGGTTAGCTAAGTTGCATTGAATTGTTGTAAAGATAATATGGTTTAAGAGGTTTTATCTTATTTGTTTCATTGAATTGTTGTAACCTAAAACCTAAATAAAGTAATATAGTGGAAGATTGAATTTCTGAATCATAAACTGTATTAAATGCATGCAAGGACGAAAAAACTAAACCATTATAAATTCTAGAGCACTTTTTCAACCTATCTTTTTGGATTTCTTGTTTAGATTTACATGCAATAGGTTTTCTTCCTTTGATTTGAATTGCATGTCTGTTAGATTTCTTGTTTTCGTAGAGATTAATTTTGTAAGCTTAGGTCTGATTAGATTGGATTTTCCAAAGAATCTTATTGCTGATATATTGTCAAGTTGTGATTAGAGATTTTTTAAGAATGACTAATCAATAATTGTATCAAATTGCTTATTTGATATATTAAAGGTAAATTATCATATTGCTTCTCGTTTGATTCCATTTCATTGATGTGTATATCTCTACTATCAAACCTTCGAATGGCATAGAGGTGTTTTCAAATATATTTCACCATACAAAAATTATATAAGTTTTTATTTTATTTTTAAAATATTAGAATGAATTTTTGTTTATTTAACCCCTTCTAAATAATTAACCACATATTCAAACCAACACGTTTAATGGACTTGTTTCTTTAGAAAGAAATCGTTCTCTACTAGACTTAAATCATTCCGCCCTTTCAAAACCTCATGTTTGAGAGACTGTAAAATGAAATAACTTCGATTGAGCCCTAAGAGAGGATTGACCATAACTCGGTCGGCCCAAGAAACAACACAAATGTATATTAGACTTCTAGACATGCATGACCTAACAGTTCATGGGCCGCCCGTTTCGGGCCATCGCGCCCTAGATAGTTTTTCCTCACACTTTTTATTTAAAATAAGAAATTTTTAATTTTTTCATCTCTTGAATATCTTTTTACATGAAACAAATAAAACCTCCTCTCTTTTTTTCCTTACTTTATTTTTCAAAATAAACAATGTATAAGAGATTCCAATGAATGTCACCCACATTGTAGTCTAGGCACATTTGCCTTTCATTTTTTATTTTTGAATCTCACGGTATCACATGTAGTATTTAAATAACATTACTTTTAAAATAAATAATTAAATTAATTGAAGCATAATTTTAAATGTGAGTGTTATGTGGGGTGGTGTCCTTAATTGGTAATCTGAGTTAAGGCGAGTGAGTATAAAAATGCGAATTGGTGACGTGGCGAAATCGTGACGGCTGTATAGAAGAAGCAAACATCAAATTGCATAACTGTAATGTAAAAGTGTGTAAAGAAAAGCGTTTTTTTGGTGTGAAACTGAAACCGCAATACTTTCGTACTGTAATCTTTTCGTCTCTCTCACTTTCGCATTCTTTTCGTTTATCTTGGGCAAACGTTAGCAA
Source organism: Vicia villosa (assembly GCF_029867415.1). NCBI lineage: Eukaryota > Viridiplantae > Streptophyta > Magnoliopsida > Fabales > Fabaceae > Vicia > Vicia villosa. The sequence goes on from NW_026705173.1 coordinate 190,846, forward strand.
TGTCGCTTCCAAAACCAAACAATATCGTTCTGTAATTTTGAGTCGTTTTGGAGCACATGGAGGATCAAAATTACGCCAACGAATTGGAGATAGCTGTGAGGATTGTCCACGTCGCATGTGCTCTCTGTGGGAGGGTGCAGGAGAAACTCCTTGCCACGGAGGTTGTGTCCAAAGATGATGATTCTCCTGTTACTGTTGCAGGTATTTGCATTTTCTATTTCTTTTTAATTTCAATTCAGTCCTAATCTTTATTGGCGTGATAGTAGATAATTTCATATATTATTGGTTTTTAACTTTTTGTTTTTGTTTCTGATTGTGCTCTGTGGGAAACTTGCATTCTAATCGATGTTACTAGGATGATTAGTAAAATTGAAATGTGTAATATGTAACGATGGAGCTAATAGATTCATATAGCATTGCAAAAATTGTGGACTTAGGCGTCCCTATCAGAATCGATCACGTGTTTTTACCTAAAATCTCAATATTGAAATAATTGGACTCTGAGCATTTATTATGATGGGTCACTTTCGAAATGAATCTAGTGAAATTGGGTTAGCTGGACCTCTGATTGGGCAGTATTGTTAGGTTGAATCTTAGGTAGATTCTCTCACACATACATTTATGGTGTTCCATAATACTTATTATAGATTGGTTTCATATTTGAATCATAATGCTGTTATCATAATTGGACTGCATGTATTATAAATACCAAGTCTAATCAAGACATATGCAATGCGGAAAAAAATATTGTCAATTTTTTTGCATAGCATGTATGATTTTGGCTTGTGCACCCACTTAATTCTCTTATGGGTTATTCTATAAAACTGTGTAGATGCTCATGTGCCATGGTTAGGAACTATAATTTGTTAGATGAAAGTAATATGTTCATTGGAACTGGAGTATTCATTCCTTTACCTCAAAGCGTTTGTGAACCTTATTTAGCCGTGTTAAGCTATTCGGGGAAGGATCAAAACGGTTTTATGCTTAACACATCCCTTCACACAGGATCTCTTTCGGCTTGAAGAGAGACCTGTGCGCGGGCTCACATTCCTTGTGATGATGTGATCCAATTCAAACAATTAGGGTAGAACGAGTCTTACTCCTGACTACTTCATTGTAGAGGTTATGATACAATGTCAACAAATAATAATCTTAAAAGCTCATGCTATTAGGCAAATATGTATGAATGGGTTTCATAAGATGATTCTTAAGCTGTGATTTCATTTGCTTGAGATATAAATGTAGCATATCTGCAGATGAACTCACAAGTTATTCATCTGTGATTGTGGAATGGTGGTTGAAAATCAAAATGATGTTCAAGTTTTATACATCTAATATAATCTTGCACCTAGTTGTATGATGGAATTCTTGCATTCCGGGATTAGATTTCCTTGATCGTAATAAAAACATGCACCTAGTCTATAGGCTTACAAAACATTGAATTCATGATGCAATAAATTGTAGAAGTTGTTCAACCAGTAGCTGAATGTTTCTAGATGGCTGGCTTATTGAAGTACTTTGAATTTTTATATTATAGTACAAAAACTGTCATTTGGGTTTAAGTATATCAGATTCATCATGATAAATAACAAGGAGATAGAAAGAGAAGTCAATCAAAGAATTCATTCAAACAGGATCAAATAGAAATGGAAGAATACTTTCTTGTGTTATTTGAGATAGAGGTATAAAAAAACTACAGCACAACTATAACATCTACAAAATTGTATAGGATTAATTGATATATGGTAAAGAGTCATCAAGAAACTACACCCAATACTTCCTAGACGAGGTAGGATGATGAATGATTCAAGTTAACACCTGTAGTAGAAAACATGGAAGGTCACATTGTGGAGAAGACTTATACACACCTGTGGGGATGATTGACCAGATAGAGGATAGTCTATAAACCAGACCATTGAGTATTATTTTGATTTAATAAACAGTTTATTGTTAGACATGATTCATGATGAGACACTAGGATGGTCACATTTGATTAGCAGGCCCTACTTAATATAATAAGGATTTGGGTATTGCAGTTCATAAACTATCACGGATAGTTGTACTGGTGCAATCAATGTACTAATGACATATAAAATGTTAGAGAATTCATTTAACGTTAGAATTTGGTATGTTAGTTTCGCAAAGGAAAATTATTTAGATGACAATGGTTTTATTCTATTTTGGGATGTGGTAGTCTTGCCGTATCTTTTCTTACTTATCTTGGTATCGCATTTATGGTAATAGTGTCTCTTTTTGGCAATCCGTTAATATTTTCTAAATCATGTTTACAGTGCTCCTATAGACTTTCAATAATTTGTTATCTTTTAGGTCGATATGAAATTGGCTCTATCATCCTGTAGAGTTTTTATATTTTCATTTCTATCGAGTATACGGCTTATGAATATTTGAATGTCAACATATCATTTTCAAGTTGTGATTATCCTTAGTTTTCGTAACATTTTTTCTGACACTTCATAAAGATGGATACATTTTTTATTTTTGTTATTTAGTGACAGTCCAAAGATCCAAACACCAATTTGCATCACATTTTTGCTTCTACGGACTAGGAGTTCACATTATTAGATTTCACAATTTTGCACTCAGAACAAACTAGCTTGTTTATATATACCACTGTAAACAATCGTTTTAATATCGGAAATGGAGATATATTATTTTTGTCCCTTAACCTTGTTTTTTTGGTACTTAATATTTTTGTTTTTGGTGGTAGTATTGTTTGAAGTTATTTGACTAGTTATTTTTAGTTGAAATATTTGATAATATTATATGATAACTATACAAGGATTCCTCCTTTATATAGAGGGAATTACAACAGGTGATTGACTATAGTTTAGGAAGGAAATCCTAAATTAAAGAATGAATAAATCATAATAAGAAACTACCTAAAATAAACTATATAGAAAAGGAACAAAATAATTATTTACAGACAAAATTATTTTCTGCCAGTTAAGAGCTGCAAATACTGTAATTTACAGTCTGTCAACACTCCCCCTCTAGCTGGCTTAAAGATATCCTCTATAGACAGCTTGCTAGTGATGTTGTCAAATGATTTTTTCGGTAATCCTTTGGTTAGGATGTCTGCTGATTGTTCTGTAGTGGGAATATATGTAATACAGATCTTCCCCCTTTCTATCTTCTCTTTGATGAAGTGTTTATCAACTTCGACATGCTTGGTCCTATCATGTAGGACCGGGTTATGTGCAGTAGATATTGCTGACTTGTTGTCGCAATATAGTTTTATTGGAGGAGAACTATGAACCTTTAACTCTTGTAGAAGTTTTTTCACCCATAATGACTCACAAATTCCATGAGCAAGTGCTCTAAATTCCGCTTCTGCACTACTCCTTGCTACAACATTCTGTTTTTTGCTTCTCCAACTAACTAAGTTTCCTCCAACAAAGGTGCAATAGCCTGATGTTGATCTTCGGTCTGTCACACTCCCAGCCCAGTCAGCATCAGTGTAGCCTTCTACCTGAAGATGTCCATGATTTTTATAAAGAAGTCCCCTTCAAGGTGATCCCTTCAAATATCTTAGGATTCTCAAAACTGCCTCCAAGTGTTCATGACCTGGTGCATGCATAAACTGACTTACCATGCTTACAGCAAAGGCTATGTCTGGACGCGTGTGAGATAGATATATTAGCCTTCCCACTAGTCGCTGATACCTTCCTTTGTCCACCATATTTTCTGTTTCAGCTGGTTGTAGTTTTAAGTTGGGCTCCATAGGTGTTTCTGCAACCTTGCATCCAAGTAATCCTGTTTCTTTTAAAAGATCCAGAATATACTTTCGCTGGTTCATAAATATACCTTCCTTTGATCTTGCAAATTCAATTCCAAGGAAGTATTTCAAGGGGCCAAGTTCCTTGATTTCAAAAACTTTAGCAAGTTTCTCCCTCAAATTTTTGAGTTCCAAACTATCATCACCTGTTAGAATAATATCATCAACATAAACAATCAAGATAGCAATCTTATTATTTGTTGAATGTTTATAGAATAATGTGTGATCAGCTTGGCTTTGGATATATCCAAGCCCTTTTACCACTGTTCCAAACCTTTCGAACCATGCTCTTGGAGATTGTTTTAGGCCATATAATGACTTCTTTAGTCTACACACCTTATTTCTTCCAAGTTCTTCTTCAAAGCCCGGGGGAAGGCTCATAAACACTTCTTCCTCTAGTTCCCCATTCAAGAAAGCATTCTTTACATCCAATTGATGTAAAGGCAGTTGGAATTTGCAGCAAGGGATAGAAGAATTCGAACAGAGTGAAGTTTAGCGACTGGAGCAAAAGTCTCCTGATAGTCTACTCCGTAAGTTTGGGTGAATCTCTTTGCTACTAATCTCGCCTTGTACCTTTCTACACTCTCATCAGCCTTGCACTTAATAGTAAAGACCCACTTACAGCCCACCTGTTTTTTGTCACGTGGTAGGTCAACAAGTTCCCAAGTCCCAGTCTTTTTCAGTGCATTCAACTCTTCTAAGACTGCTAAATTCCAATTTGGATCATCTAGTGCTTCCTCAATGTTTCTAGGCACAAACAGATTTGTTATTTTAGAGGTAAAGGCTCTGTGATTTTGGGAAAATTTTTTATAAGAAACATATTGAGAAATGGGATGGTTTGTGGTAGTCTTTTTTGAGTTTTGAGTGCAGGTTCTGGTTCCTTTCCTAATAGCTATGGGCAGTTCAATAGTAGAAGTGGGAATTTCAGTGTTACCTCGACTTTCTCTTGGTATTTCTCCTTGGCCCTCCTCCGGAAATTCTGCTTGGTTTGTTGCTGAGATGATGGACTGCTCTTTGATCCTTTTAGGATATTTCCGAATATAAACACGACACTCTTTATTTGACTGTGGTATTTCTTTCCCTGTTTGGGCTCCACCTAAGCCTGGCATAGGATTTCCTTTGGAAAATTCAGGACTTGTTTCCACATGGTCTTCCTTGTTGTGTTCATTTCTTTGATCAATAAAATTTGTATTTTCAGTATGCACAACAGGGATAGGCAATGGTTCATGCACATGTAAAAAATTGTCTTCACTCAAATTATCATTCTCCCCCTGAAGGGAATTTTTTTGAAAAAAAGGTTGATGTTCTAGAAAGGTAACATCCATGCTAACACAAAGCTTTTTTGTAATAGGATTAAATACCCTGTACCCTTTTTGTTTTGGAGAATATCCAACAAAAATGTGCTTTTCTGCCCTTGGGTCCAATTTAGACCGAGATATGGAGGGTGTATGCATGAAAACAGTACAACCAAACACTTTTAAAGGTATTTCAGTATGTAATCGACATGCTGGAAAAATTGTTTTGAAAGTGTCCAAAGGTGTGCGGTAATTTAACACACGAGTGGGCATTCTATTTATAAGATAGGTTGCTGTTAGGACAGCATCCCCCCACAAATATTTTGGAACATTACTCTCAAACATGATGGCACGAGCCACTTCAAGGAGATGTTTATTTTTTCTCTCAGCAGTGCCATTTTGTTGAGGAGTATTTGGACATGTCGATTGATGCTGAATGCCTTTATTTTTCAAAAACTCATTGAGATTTTTGTTAAAATATTCAGTTCCATTGTCACTTCTCAAAATGGAGATTTTTGTGTCAAATTGAGTTTCTACCATTTGTGAATAAAGTTTAAATATATTAGGAACTTCAGATTTTTCATGCATAAGGTAGACCCAACATAATCGGGTGTGATCATCAATAAATGTTACAAACCACCTTTTTCCAAATTGTGTTGTAATTTTTGAAGGACCCCAAACATCGCTATGGATTAAATAGAAAGGTCTAGATGCATGATAAGGTTGAGAGTAATAAGGAGCTCTCTGATTTTTAGCAAGAACACAACTTTCACATTCAAGAGAAGAACAATCAATATTTTTGAATAAAGACTGGTCATATGATCCGAGGCACCTGAATCAATGATCCAAGGTACACACATATTTGAGGTACAATTAAGGGAGCTAGGGATACTCGAATTACCTGTTTGTGCCACAGAACCACTAGGGGTACCAGATAAAAAATTAGAATTTAACAACCTTATGAGTTCCTCAACTTGTTCCTTTCTCAAAGAAGTCTTTTCTGCCTCATGAGCTGTAGGAAAGGGTCTGTGAACTTTAGGACCTGATTTGTTGCCCTTTAAATGAGCTGGTCTCCCGTGAATTTTCCAGCAAGTTTCCCGTGTATGACGTGGTTTGTTGCAGTGGTCACACCAGAGGTTTGAAAAATTCTTCTGGTTAGTTGAACTTTTAAGGGCAGTAGTTTCTGCGGCAAGAGTGTTGGTTTCGGGAGGAGGTGGAACAATTTTGATCTTTCCCATCATCATACTTCTCCTAGTTTCCTCTCTTCTGACTTCAGCAAAGACCTCACCCAATGAAGGTAAGGTTTCTCTCCCAATGATCCTGCCACGAACTTCATCTAGTTCCTCATTCAGACCTGCAAGAAATTGAAATATTCTACCTTCTTCCACTGTCTGTTGATGGTGTTTGGCATCCTCTGCAGAGTTCCACTTGTAAGTGTTGAAGAGATCAAGGTCCTGCCAAACCCGCTTCAAAGAGTGGAAGTATTTTGTCACGTTATTACCTCCTTGTCGAATTTCTCTGGCTTGCAAGGTGAGTTCATAAATCTGAGATTTATTTCCAAGGTCAGAATACATTTCTGTGACACTATCCCATAGCTCTTTGGCTGTGGAATAGCACATGTAATTGCTGCTAATGTCCTCCTCCATGGAGTTTACCAGCCAAGTCATGACCATGGAGTTTTCAGCATCCCAAACAGCATACTGTGGATCATCAGTATCTGGCTTGGGTCGCTCACCATTGAGGTATCCGACTTTTCCTCTGCCACGAATATACAACTGGACAGATTGGTGCCACCGGAAGTAGTTCGACTCAGTCGAAAGGTGGTGATTTGGACAGAATGAGATTCGCCGAAAAAAACTCGCTGAAAGTCTTTGGGGGCGACAATCTCCTCTTTATTCTGATAATTGCTGGTGGTTGAGGAACTGTCAACCATGGCTGCAAATCAGAGGCGCAGAGATCGTTGCTCTGATGCCAAGTTGAAATATTTTATAATATTATATGATAACTGTACAAGGATTCCTCCTTTATATAGAGGGAATTACAACAGGTGATTGACTATAGTTTAGGAAGGAAATCCTAAATTAAAGAAAGAATAAATCATAATAAGAAACTACCTAAAATAAACTATATAGAAAAGGAACAAAATAATTATTTACGGATAGAATTATTTTCTGCCAGTTAAAAGCTGTAAATACTGTAATTTACAGTCTGTCAACATTTTTGTTTCATATCTCTGCATGAGAAGACTTGAGTGTTCAAGCAATCACTAGTTGGTTCCTAGCAAAAACATTCGGGGTTCAAAATTTGTCAATTGTTGCGGAAGAAGACGTAGAAATTTTCTCCAAGGACAATTCAGCAGCCTTACTGGAAGCTGTTGTGGATACAGTCAATGAGTCTTTATCTTTTGCAGCCATGTATGGTCTTCAAAGTCCAGAGACAACTCTTGGGACAACAGAAGTTCTTGAGGCCATTGGCCGCTGCAGCTCAACAGGAGGCCCCAGTGGAAGGCATTGGGTACTTGACCCTGTTGACGGCACATTAGGATTTGTACGTGGTGATCAGTATGCGGTTGCTCTAGCTTTGATTGAGAATGGAAAAGTTGTTCTTGGAGTTCTTGGATGCCCCAATTACCCAGTGAAGACAGAATGGCTAAGTTATCACTACCAGCATCATGAAACAACATCACAATCATCTCCAACAACTACCGATGCGTGGGGAAAAGGATGTGTGTTGTATGCTAAGAGAGGCAGTGGTGAGGCGTGGTTGCAGTCGTTGATTCCTACAGATAAGACGCTAGAATGGCCAAATTGTGCGAGACTTGTTCAAGTTTCTTCAGTGGATGATCCAGCATTAGCAACTCTCTGTGAACCAGTCGAAAGGGCAAACTCAAATCATTCCTTCACAGCTGGCCTTGCTCACAGTGTGGGACTTAGGTATAATATTTCTCAACTTTTCTTTCAAATGCTCTGCATCTTGACAAATTTCACACATTTAATTGGCAGAAATTACATCCATATAATAGCAATGCAGACTGTATTTAAACTGTATTATATTTAAAGATTTAAGTGCCATGACAGAAATCATTTCTAGACTAGGTAACAACAGGGTCACTAGCAACTATATATTTTGAGAGTCCCACATTACATGAGATATGACCTTAAAATGTGTTAATAAGTGAGAGGCATCTGAGTCTTACAAGTTAGTATAGTATGGTTAAGTTAGGACAAGCCCAAATTTTAAGATGATACCAAAGCGCATCCTAGTATTCTTATTGGGCTCTAGTTATGCTAGAGGGTTTGTGCTGTGATCCATGTTATTCCACCCACATTGATCCACTCTTGATATACCTTGTCTTGAGTGTGAGAGGTGTTTTGAGAGTCTGGTATTAACTAGAGATATGGTCTATGTAGTATTTATAAAGCTTGGACAAGTATTACCTAACAAACTAGTTTTCTAAGGTTGAATTAAGCTCACTCCAAAATCCAAATTCTAAGAATATATATAAGAATTGATTAAGACAGTATAATAGAATGCCAGACATTTTAATTCTTTGTATTTTCAAAGGAAACCATAAGGTACTTCAAATGAAAAATCTTGGACAACCACGTAGGAATCGATTTTTGGTTTATTTAATTTCTCACCAAACATTGGAAAGTTATAACGGAATTTCTTAATTGACTATGAGAATAAGTTACTATATTCATATTCTGATTGAAAGCATTTCCTAGAAAGAAAGCTATGAAAGAAAGGAATTATAGATCAAACACCTTAGGGCCCGTTTACTTTCAATGTTTCATGTTTTCATTTTCACCATTTTCTTTTACAACGTTTGCAAACAAACCTAGCATTTCCTGAAAATTTGAAAATTGTCAAAACACGTTTCATTGTTTTTGAAAATGCATTATTTGCAACTTGTGTTTCATATCCTCTCTGTCATAATTGTGACTACCTGAGTCATGATTGGGGAGTTAGGGATAATTGTTACTATATTTCTTTCTTCTGTTAACACGATCTTTGGGATTGAAATGCTCTAATCTCAAAATCTGGTACAGAAAACAGCCCTTACGCGTCCACAGCATGGTAAAGTATGCAGCAATAGCAAGGGGAGATGCCGAGATATTCATGAAATTTGCAAAGTCCGGTTACAAGGAGAAGATATGGGATCATGCTGCCGGTGTTGTGATTGTTGAAGAGGCAGGTGGTGTGGTGACCGATGCTGGAGGCTGCCCTCTGGACTTTTCAAAGGGAACACACTTAGAGGGTCTTGACCGTGGCATAATTGCATGTTCTGGTGTCACATTGCATGAAAAATTGATTGATGCTGTTTATGCTAGCTGGGACTCCTCAAATTTATGAGGCTTTTTTGCTCACTCCAGAGTTTTTGTATTCATTTAATAGCTCATTTTTTAGCATATTGATAATAGGAAATTAATATTTAACTGAATATACCAGTAATCCTATAATATCCAGAAAATGAAAAAGAAGAAGAGTATACATTTATCCAACAGAATCGTCCATAGAGTCACGTGTAGATACTGAATGATAGCCATCCTTTTTTCGTTGCCATAATATTTTCATAATAAAAACTCTTTAAAAAATTGTTTTTGATACCAATCAAATATGACATTGTAAGAAATATTGGTGTGCGTTGAGAGAAATTTTAATTATAGTATTTTTTTGTAACAATGAGATCAATTTTTCCAGTTTTATTGGTGTGTTACATGCCACCAGTATTAAAATCAAGGTGTTAAAGTTTTTCACAGTAGCCAATAAAACATTGAACTTTTTATTCAAGGTAAATCCATGACAAACACTTGTCTTTTTATATAACACAACAGAAAACAATAATATTATCACAAACAACATCAATAATTTTTTGTTGCAAACTACACCATTCCCACTGTTGGCAACACTTGCACAATCACATTGTTGTTGTTTCTGGAATTATCACCAGGAACAAATAAACAAGCACCACAATCAGAAGAAAGAAGTGATGTAGTTCTATATCTATCTTCACCTCCAACCACCGGCATTGCCACACCTAACTTAGCCGCTGGATTTTCAAAATCCGGCTGATAAGTCCTCCCAAGAACACCTTCAACTTTGGAAGACAGATCATAAAATTTAAACTGAACCTCCAAATGAGCAAAACAATCATTATCAGGAATTTGATAGTTATGAATTCTACTATCTTCCTTAGTTACAGGCACAACATTCACATATATCTCCACAATTCCATGAACATTAACAACAGCACTGTTGGTGTTTGATGTTCTCTCTACACTAATTTTCTTTTCTTGAAACTCCCATTTAGAGAGGTAACCTCGAGGAACATGAAGTTCCTCTCCATTGTAAGAGAATTTCAAATGATCAATTTCATGATCCCATTTTGTTGGTTTGGTTGCTTCCACAATGAAGTTGTGAGATTCAAAGAGGATTCCAAGTGCTTGAATCCATGTATAATCTCTTGCTCTACCTTTGGGTCTTAGGCCAATGAAACGTGCATTGATTTGGAGATTTTGATCAGATACTAAGGCGAAATGTTGATTGGATCTTCCATGGAAGTAGAAAACTATTCCATCTGCTCCAACAAAGCGCGGGTCTAAGCATGCTGATCCACGACCATTGCAGTTTGGTTTGCGATCTGTTGTTATTGAATTTTGAAACAGAGAAATTAAAACTTGTACACAAAATGGTAATATATATATATATATATATATATATATATATATATATATATATATATATATATATATATATCTATATATATATATATATATATATATATATATATATATATATATATATATATATATATATATATATATATATATATATATATATATATATATATATATATATATATATATATATATATATATAGATATAGATATATATATATATATATATATATATATATATATATATATATATATATATATATATATATATATATATATATATATATATATATATATATATATAGATATAGATATGAAGATAGAATATAAAGAACTTACGTTTGCATTGAGTTTTGCATATGGGAGAAGCACAGTCAAGAGAGCAAACTTTGGCATTTGGGTCAGAGGGTGATTTAAGAGGGCACTGAATAGGGCATTTTATTTTCTTTCCAAAGCACGGACTGCTCAGAAAGTTGCAGCTCAGGTTGTCTGTTACTGCTCCTGCAATTGTTTCCATATTCATTGCCAAAGAAAGCAACACAAAAAATATTAAGCAATTTCTCTTTGAGACACCCATCACTACTAGCTTCCTCTAATAATACAAAGAAATAAACTTTCCTATGATGTTTTCTCTTTTCCCTACTCCGTCACCCTACCATATATTTATACTAAACAAGTGCATTAATGTTTTTTTATCTTGTTTCTTGTATAATTTAATTCTAGTATTGAGAAACTGATAGTTGACCTATGTGCCTTTGAAGAGGGGCAAAGGACTATTGAGTGCTTGTATTGGAAAGGCAACATATACATGTTATTGACACACCGCTAAGTCTGGTGTAGCCATAAGAGACGGAGGGAACTCGTGAAGAGAGTATGATGCTATGTTGTTTTTTATTTTTTTTATAGAGTCATATTATGCTGTTAACTTGTTAAGCCATTTATATTCTTCTATCTATGTACTAAATTTCAAACTTGTTAAGCCATTTATATTCTTCACTACAAAAAAAACTCAATTTTGCCAGGTGCAAATCACCCCGCAAAGCTAAATACCACCCTGCAACGTAACATTTGCGAGGTGACACGCTCACCCTGCAAAAACGTTAGTCGCAACATTTTGCAAGGAGAATTGCACCCCGCAACTTTGCCATGTGATTCTCACCCCGCAACTTTGTCATGTGATTCTCACCCCGCAAACATGTTTTCCTAGAGTTGCAGACAACTTCGTTCCATGTGCACAGCTGTGTTAGAGTAACTGGTACAGTTGACTTGCGGGGTGCTTTTTACCAAGCAATATTTGAATATCCAAACACTTGCAAGGTAACCTTCACCTGGCAAATGTTTTGAAACACCATTACACTTTCACATCGCAAATAGTAGCATGGATAACAAAAAAATATATATTTATATTATTCTAAATATTAAAATTAATATTTAGAATAATATAAATATAATAAATAATTAAAATTCAAAAAATTTTTAAAATATTAAATTTATAATTAATTCTAAAAATTTAAATTCATATTTAATATAAATAAATTCATATTTAATATAAAGAAATTCATAATTAATCTAAAATATTTAAATTCAAAATAATATTCACTCGAGATTTGTTTCGTCTGCGTTATTTTGTTTTCTTCATCATTCTCGTCTACCACTCCTTGGTTACCAACCGCTCTAAATCCACCACCACCATATTGTTGTTGAAATAATTGTTGCATTTGTTGCATTTGTTGTTGCATTTGTTGTTGTATTTGTTGTTGCACATGTTGTTGCACTTGTTGAAATAAGTCCACGTCTCCCAGCATACATACGATCGTACATCCAACTATGATAGCGCTTGTAATTTTTCATACTGCACGTTTACAATATTGTACCCATTATAATAAAAGAAATGACTTTAATCAATTGACCAATTCGGGAATTTTGGTCAATCATATAATTCTATGTTAAAACATAGTAAAGATATTAGACTATAATATTATAGCAACACTTGTTCATTTCACTGCCGACTATATAGAAGACAATGACTAATGTGCTCATTAGACTCCAATAGATTGTAAAACTCTCTTTCAAAATATTTCAAAATATTTGACATTGTTTCATATTCAAGACAAAATTTGAATTTGGAACAGATACATACTATTTAAAATGCATTAACCATAAAAGTTACATGGTGAAGTGTTTTAATATAGATTGATCAACTCTTTATGTTTGCTTGCTGCTCCACCTAATGCTTTTCCTACAACCTTGTTTTTTCCTTCCTATAAATACACTCTCTCTTCCTCTCCATTCTATCTTCCCTCACCTTATTTTTTCACACACAGCAAAATTCCAGACATTTTAGTTTGTAGAAACTAATTAAGCAACCAAGCATGCAATTTATATGATCTAAGTTAATCTCTAAGTTGGATATCATGCAGATAGTACTAAGATGGATCCATGAGCAAGGGACAAGTGTAATTGTGAAAAGCTTCAACAAGGAGAGAATGAAACAAAACCTTGAAATATTTGATTGGGAACTGAACAAAGAGGAATTGGATAAAATCAACAAGATTCCACAATGCAGACTTTAAGTATATATATCTGATTAATTTTAAGTATGGCATTGAATTTTCTAAATCCTTTTCTTTTGACTTAAAATTAAAACATACATGCACAATTGAATCAAAACCAATAAATTGTAAGGTCCATTACTTTGGTGCTCAAACCATTTTGAAATTCGCTCAGTTCCTGCAGAAAAATAGAAGTGGCTACCTCCAGCCTCATACAAGATAGATCACAGTATGAATTTTGAAGTAATAAATCAAATACTTATGCTGGAAAAAAACCTGATTCAGTTTATGACAAGATGAAACTTATTGGAATGAGGAAAACTCTTGTTTTCTACAAAGGAAGAGCACCTAATGGACAGAAATCTGATTGGAACATGCATGAATATAGGCTTGCGATTAAAACTGAATTTTGAGAAAAAGAAACGTCTCTTCAAAGTTGCACATCTTTTTCTCATATTTGTCCTCTCTATATTGAGGTATTGCGATTAAAACTGAGTTATACTTTCTAGAAACACTCTTTGATTAACTTATGTTATATGGTAAAGGAAATTTCTAAACATTGTACTTAGATTAACTTATACACTAAACTCAAATCATGAAGTTTGCAAACAGTTTGTGGACACTGCTGTGTTTATAAACTAAGTACTTAGATTAACTTAAACACTAAACTCAAATCATTTAGTCTTTTTATTCAAAATAGAATGACAGCCTTTGAGGGAGTAAGCATATGAAAAGCAAATTCAAATGTAAGAATTATAAGTCACTAAACACTGATTGCTATAAAACCTCAGTTTGTGATATTTATAAATCAATGCTAATAAATAATCATTCATGAGAACATCCACACTTAAAATAATGCATCCTTATCCCATTTATCTCGTTTCAACTACCTAACCATATAAAATTGGCAAAACACCTTGAACAATTTATCAATGACCACAGGAATTAGATGATGGAAGCATCAAATCATCAAAATCAAATAGAGAGCAAATATCAAAAACTCACTTGTCTTTCTAGAATCCTTTTCACAGATGCTACAAGTATCCAACAGGTACAAGAACTAACAGAGCTACCATGGCTGGATTTTGGAAAGCTACAGGAAGACATAAATCAATTTATGACAAGATGAGGAAAACTCTTGTTTTCATCAGCTATAATATAAATACTTTTTCATCAGCTATATAAATACAACAAGGCTATGAATCATATAAAATGCTTTAGATATGCCAAAATTCTTAGTTATAGTAATTATTGCTATAGGAAATTGTAAATCATATAAACTTGCAGCAAGCTAGAAAGCATCCCCACTTAATTAAAGGGAGAAAACATAGGTGCAGTAAGTTATTTATTTGTTTTGTTGGCATATATAGAGGCACATTGAATCATCCTCACTAGATGTGATCAATTAAATATATCTTCCCAACTTGCAAATACAAACATACATAATTAAAACAAAATGAAGGAGAACATTTTGCAATGAATCTCAATGATGCAAGACCACTTTCCTTTCAAGCTAAAACGACTTTAAATTTTTGGCATTTTAATATTCAACATGATGTGCATCTTATTAATAGATTCCATATTCCTCTTTTTATGAATCGATTAGTGTATTTTCGCTGGGTTTCTATCCTTTTCAGCATGGAACTTTATATTCTCTCATTTTTGTCTTAGACCTAAGGCTTAAGTTTCTCTCCACTATAGACATAACAACACAATCTTCTTCAATTAGTTAGTAGCATCAGCAAGTTTTAAAGCAACAACCATACAAATCTAAAATTCAATTAGACAATAAAATACAGTTAAACTATTTTCAAAAAAACCCTAAAATTAAGTGCAATAGCTTACATTGATTTGTGTATTGCTTCGAAAGATGAGCGAAGACGGCGATAGACAAATCCAACAAGCCAATAGAAGTTGTTTTGATGTGTTGATTTGCAGAAAAAAGAGAGAGGCTGAGACGGTGGTGGCGTTGGGGTGAAGAGGATGGTGTTGGGCTGAAGACCGCGGTGCCCTGAGGTGAAGAGGATGGCTGTAGGGTTTTTCTGGGTGTTCACTGAGTGTGAGAAACAAAAATGAAAAGTTATTATTGAAGAAAGTTTGCGAGGTGAAATTAACCCTGTAAATATTTTTGACGTTGAACCTTGCGGCGTGTTAACCACCCCGCAACCTCCGTGTCTGACACATGTCCCCACTATTTTGTACCATCATTAATTTTCAGATTTATTTTCCCCCCAATTTTTTAGAAAACTTGCGTTGTGGTAGGCACCCCGCAAAGCATAAACGCCTTGAGACTTGCGGGGTGTTTTACACTTCACAACTTTTTTGTCAGTAAAATCCCTAAACGGTCACCTGCCACCCTGACTTTTTAATAAATGTAATATTTGATTTTCCATTAATTTTTTAAAAATATATTTGCGAGGTGATTAACACCCAGCAAAAGTTTTTCACAAAATTTCAAACTTTTCTCCCTTCGTTGCGGGATGGAAATACACTTATATATATATTTTAAAAAAAAAAACTAGGTTGAGAGGTTGTTTGCACCCCGCAACTGCAATAATTTGCAAGGTGTATGTCACCTGGCAAAGTCACCCAGCTAAACAGCAATTTTCTATCCATTGATCAGCGTCATACACTCTTGTAGAAAGATACATGTTGATGTTGGTGTTCATAATAGATCAGGTGTAGCACTCACTTCATGTATTGTTAGAGTGTATACTGAGGAGTGAGGTAGTTTGGAGGGATCCCCATCTACTAAAACCTCTCATACCAAGTCTTTAATAGTCATTGATTTAGGCATACATCGATTTGTCGAGCATATGATTGGAGACGCATGTGTAGTGCATCCGTGAGGGTACTACACATAGTTACATTTAGTATTTGTCACAGTCCTACCTCATTATTATAAATAATACGTTTTACGTCAGACGCGATATGTATTTAATTTCGGTTATAGAAACGGAGTAATGAAGAGCGTCATGAAAAGCTGTCATGGGTTCGAACCTCATCATCTGCATTTTAATTATTTTCAAAACTAGTACATCATACCTCTCAGTTTATAGATAAAACCGAGGGATAAGATAAAATTGTTTTAAACTCGTTACATTTTTTACACAAAATATTAATAAATTAATTTGTTTACAAACTATATTATTTACCCAAAATATTACATTGTTTATATAGAATATTAAAGTAAAAATTAATTTTTCTGAATATCTAGATTTTAGATCTACGAATAATAAAATTTTAGGGGAGAGAAAATATTGGGTGTAAGATATTTTCAATTGCTTTTGTATGCATTTATTTCTGAAAAAGAGGTTAGATAAATGAATGATTTTCTGCTCAAATAAATATATAAGAACACAAATCTTAAATCCAAATAATTTTCTTCTCTTGCAATCCATCGTTGAGATATTTTTATGGCAAATACTCTTACAAATTGAAGTGGTGAATGTAGATAGTTTCAAGCGCTTCATGATGTTTCACTTACTTTTTTATATTCAGCATACTTTTATAATGGCGGTTTTTTATGTTTCACGCGAATCACTAATGATATTGTCTTGAGTGTTGATACTCATGAAATAGACGACACAAATTTATTTAAGGACAATGATCAATATCCTCAATAATCACGCCAAAATTATCCCTTCGTTTTTTTAACGAGGTAAAATATGTTTACCCCTCAAATTTAGAAGGAACTGAGTGTCACGGCCCGAAAAATACTCAAGCACATCACACGCTCGAAATACAACAAAGTCGCCACCGAATTTTATTTATTCCAAAAGGAAAGAGAAAATATGGATAAAACCCACGAAAAAAAGGATAAGATGGTCATCACAACCAAATTAGGGTTCGGGAGTCAGTTATGCAAGGGGAATGTATTAGCGTCCCTCACATCCATTGTACTCAATGATACCCATTTAGTTAGTCTTGGGATCAAGTGTTAGCGTGAGGTTTACTTGCTATCTTTTACTTATTATACAAGGAGAAAGAAAAGGGTTTTTGAATTTTTTATTATTGTACTCGCCAAGATTTCAAAATCTTGTACTTACGTATCTTCGTAGTGTAATGAAGAAATCAGAACTTCGTACCTCGGGGTATCAAATGATTGTGTATTGGTTGATTTTAATGAACAATGTATGAATCGCTCTTTGTGGGAGTGAGTATTTGGTTCAAACAAAGTATGCATTAAGCCCTCCAACACACTCACGCGTTTATTGCAAAAAGATTTTGTAAAATGTCTTGATTAGGTTTTGAAAAGGGGCTTGATGTTGACCAAGCATTTGACTTATTTGAAGTTTATTTGAAAAGGATTTAACTATGAAAAACAGGTTTGAAAAAGAGGTTTGGTGTCGACCAAGATTTAAAGTGAAATAGTTTGAGAGGTGGGCTTGAGTATGAAGTGTAATGAAAAAACAATTTGATGTTGATTAATCGTTTAAACTTATCTTGAAAAATTGATTTTGTTATGCATTAATTTTATCTTGATTAAAAAAGAGTATGGTCTAAAGATGAATGGAAAGAGAGAATAAAGATCAAGCATAAGATCAAAACACACAAAGCATACACGAGATAACACTCAACTCATACAAAAGCACCTTTTATTTTTAAAAATAAGTAACTAAAAAAACTTTTTGTTTTTTTAAATGTTTTGAAAGAAATCCTAAAGATACATCCAAAGAAATAAATTTTTGTTCTTTTTAATATTATATATCTTAATAGAAAGAAATAACAACTATGCATACATCTAAAATATACTTTTTAGTCTTGTTTTTTTGAATAATAACATAAATTTAAAAAAGAAACAAAAACTTAAGAAGAGGCCATAGGCCTTAAGAGGGCTGTCTCCCCAAATTTTGAGGTACAAGGCCTAGGTAAATTCAAGGGAGTGCGCCCCACTAAGTGAAGGGAATATTTTAACACATTCATATATTTTCTTAGGAATTTCTGGTGAAAATCTCAAAATACTCCTAGACTTCGCATGTGGATATTCGAACGCACATTTTTTTCTAAAAAAAAGGTATCTTCGCAAATGCATGTCAGAAGTCACCTTTTTTTCAGAAAAAAAGTGACTTCGCATATGCACATTTGAAAGAACCTTTTTTTCCAATGAAAGTGCTTTCGCATTTGCACTTCCGAAGACACATTTTTTTTGGAAATAAATGTGATTTCTGATCTGCATATCCGAAAAGGTGTCTGAGACAGAATCCTTATCACCAAAGCAACAAAGCTTAAAGTCATCATAAACAATTGAAATTACATAGATAGTTCAACAAAAATTTAGCATTACATATTGTTATAAATTGGTAGTTGAGGACGTCGCAACATTTTGATAACATCTTCTCCCGATCTTTGAAGCTTCGTATCCAACTCAATCGTACCTTTTGATGAATATTGTCCACATAACCTCTAATTCATCGTCGTTCTTGAGTTCAAATGGGGTGAACTTTAATTTTCCTTCGATGTCAAGTGAAGGTGAACGATACACAAGCTTGACCACCTTCCGATTTTCAGGATATTACAAGAGAAATCAGTATCGAAATCAGCTCAGCAAACGAGGTGTCGTGCGACAACCTAAATTGAAGTGGCATCGTGTAACCACTACTGAAGTAGACAAAAGCAAGGTGAGGATAGGTTTGAGTCAGTTTTTATTGTGGCTTGTGATGTTACTTTTTGGAGTAATATGGACCCAAGAAATCTTATTTTGCTATCTTTGAATATTTTGGATATACGCTTCCGAAATAAGGCCTGATGCTTTTTAAAAAAAAAATTGAAGGTTCTTCGGATGTGTATATCCGAATTATGCGGAACTAGAGGACCATTCGGTTATAGCAGAATCAACAGCAAATCAACATATTCAACATAGAAAGAATAAAATCGATAGGAATAAACATTGACTACATTAAATATTGACATATTATATATGTTTTGAATCGTATTGGTTTTACATTCTTCACGAAAATACAGACAAAAATTGATTTGATGACATTCTAAAATGCACCGAACGAATCCTCACCGGTTAAATCTAAAATCACTAAATTCTCCGACTTCCACCATCCTTTCAAAAAAGTGATCCAGCCAAGTGCCCGCCTCTTTTGTATGATGTGCCATCCATTGACATGTTGTATCCGGAATAGGACACTCCGCTTTCAAATAAACGTGTACAAATTAGAGCTATCATAGATAAACGATACAAATGATGCAACCTGACAGGCCTATAGGTGGGCAACTATGAAGAGGAAAAATGTTTTTGAAAATATAAATCTCGTCAGATCGACACACACCCTTTCATACGCACTTGCTATAAGATGACCCATCTCAAGGAAGGACATCCACTCCTTTACCGAGTAAACCGACAACGACCCAATACCCGCAGTTACCATCGGTCCCACATCAACCATATTTTCAATGTGTTTTTCATAAATAGAGGCAGGAGCCTTTCTGGCAAATTTGACGCTTTTTGGGCCTTTGTGGCAGTTTCCCATTGAAATGGATTTATTTATCTGGATCATTATTTGTGTATCATGTATTAGTGTCAGTCACATTGCATCTCATATATTATAAGTAATTATTTAAAAAGAAATTATTAATTATATTTTAATTAGTGAAATTTTTGCTATTGTTTTATGATACTTTCTTATGGTGAGTATGATTCAATATGGATATGGAATTTGACCCTTACAATTAACATATTAGGTACTCAAGGAGAAAAGTATGACTGAGTGTTTTGCTTGAAGCGCGTATGAAGGAAACATGGTCTTTTGCAAAATTAGAACTTTCTTTAATATTTTGTCATCGCAGTACACTATTTTTATTTCAGTTATTTCAGCATCTAAACTTATTTAGAAATGCGAACTTGGATTTTCTTCTGCTAGGAATTTCTAAACTATTACACAGTTTTATTTAATCTATGTTTCTCTAAATTATATTTTTCTCTTATTGTTATATTTTTCCATTTAAAAAAAATAGTTGCATTTTTAATATGAAAATTTCAATAATATCTTGGATAAAAATTCTGGATATTACAGTCCCCATATCAACCATATTTTCAATGTTTTTGTGCATAAATAGAGGCACCCCATCAATCTAAATCATCGATGGTGTTTTAATCGGAGGTGTACGAGGCGGTTTGGAAATGCGAGCTCCCTTGTTAGCACTACTTTTGAATTTTGGTGTAGGTGAATCCGGGAACAAAGAATCAACAAATTCAGGGTAAGAAGGAGCTCGCTTAGTTGACATGTCGTCTTGGGTACTTTTCACGTTTTTAGGCACACCTTTGGTTTTAACCGGTTGCAAAGGAGGTTTCAAATTGGTTGTTTCCAGAAAAGCAATTTTCTCAATTGTTCTTTTATGTGAAATTTCATGGTGTCACCCGCTTTAGAAAATATATTCATGATTCACTTCCAACTCGAATGTGATGGTTACATTGGATGTACCCTCCTTTGCTAGTTCGTAGTCATCAAATCAGAGTCTTTTCTAATGAACGTGGACTTCATCCATGTGTATGGGGGAATTCAACTTTATCTTTTTAGAAATAAGACAAGCACATGGAAGCCCGTAAGTTTTTCTAATTGTACACCCACACTTTGAATTATCCGGTCCCGTAGTATCCGCCTGTTTCTCTTGAAGAAAAATAAAATTCAATACCGCCAGATATATATTGAAAATCAATTGCAAGTAGAGAGTGTTATCCTTAAGCCGGTGTTCATCCACAGTCTTGCTCTGACTAATCGTTGTCTGAATTTTATTATGTTGATTTTAAAGAATTTGGTTCACCGTGTCCCATTCCCCACAAAGATCCCTTTTGCTATCACCCAACCATTTCTTCAACGCCGCATGTGCAAATTTGACTCTGTTGGTTGTTGTGCAACCTAAATGTCTAACATGGTCCGTCCAAGCGCATACAACTTTCTCTTTCACATTTTCAAGGATAATAGACTCAAAGTTTTTCAGAAAATCGAGATATTCGACCACAACATAGGGTTTGATGATGTTTCCATCTTCATTATTTTTTTTCTTTGGTGCCAACTACAAATTTGAGCTTAGATCTCACATTTTTTGTTATATGATACTGACAAAGTAATGCGGTTGATGTTGGAAACACGGTTCTAACCGCATTCATAAGGAATTATCTCGATCGTTAACAATGACATTCGGCATATGTTGTGGATCAATTAACAAAATATTCTCAAATCCCATGTAACGTTATCTTCTTTATCAGATTCCAGAAAAGCGAATTTAACATAAAATGTCTTGTCTATAGAGGTGACACCAATCATTTCTAGAAGCGGAAGCCTATACGTGTTGGTCTTGTACGTCGAATCAATTATAAGGACTGTTGCAAATGTATAAGTGGAGGTGTGAATGTTAGGTCCAATAGGTTTAATGAAATTAGGTTAAGTTAATTATATAAGGATTACATTAATTAGAATGGAAAAATTCTTGGGGAATTGGTCATGGGAAGTTGCAGAGAAGAGAGAAAAGAGGAGAGAAACTCATTCCTATTTTCTTGCAGTAGTCTCACTAAATCGACGATCCTCAGTTTTTTAACCGTTGGATCATATTAATATTTTGAGGTTAGGTTCACAACAACAGTATCTAAATTTTGACCGTTCGGATCTTCAAAATAAGGTATGAGTTGTGAGATATCAATGTCGCACTATAACTGCATATTTGGGAAAATTTCAACTTTTGATTCTGATTTAGAAGAAAGAGGGTTGAAAGCTAGGGCAAAAACTAGGTTCAATCGGCAGAATAGAGCGGTCCCCAATCAAAGGTGAGGGTGGAATTCTGACTCTATAATGGGAATTACGATGAATAGTATGTAGGAATTGGTTTGTGTAAAATTGTTGTTTTGTCTGTTATTGTGTTATGATTAATTCTGAATTTGTGTGTTGTTGCGTTGTAGTTGGGTTGATTGTTTGTTTTTATGATATAAACGTTAATGAGTTGTTTGCATAACTTACACAAACAAAATCATCGAATCCATCGGTGAATAATTATTCTTGATGATATAGTTGTTATAGTGTTATGTTGTCCCTGTATGTTGTAATACTATTGATGTTTGTGGGAAAAGCGTATATCTGTTAACATTAATAAAAGACTGGAGAATTCTGTGTGGAGAGTGGAAAACACGATGTGCCGAGTGTCGTACCCCAAAATTTACCCAATCATTTTACGCCTGGTTAAAATTAATTCCCTAAGGATATTCCAAAAATAATAAATAATAGCCACGAGGTTTAACATCACTATTGTTAAACCCATTCTCTTATAAATGGGTTAAAAATAAAATAAAGGGGTGGATAGCAAACATTTTGGGGCCCAAACATTTGGGCCCATTTATCTCATTCTAAGGGTTTTTTTTATCATTTTTTTGGATATTCTACTACAATTTAGTTTTCATTATTTACTCATTTTTATTATCATTTACATTTTTATTTTTACTAACTAATATTATTATTAATTATTATTTGGATTATTATTATTAATATTAGTAGGATTATTATTAACCTTTTGTTTATTAAGTCAATTAGGGGGTTAATATATTATTAAAATTGGTTTGGTTATTAAACTATTAATTATTTTTATTATTAGTTATTATTAATTAGTTGGTTTAATTGATTACAAGATGGACTGGTAATAGGATATTGGGCCAGGGATCAGGATTTGGGCTGGACATGTGTACCAGGTGGTGGACCAGGTCAGAACCGACCTGGATCCTGTTCATTCTCCATCTTCCTCAGCAAACCCTAGTGCAACCAGCTCCTTCAACCAACAACCCTAATTTCCAGATTAACCCAAGCCCATAGAATGTAACGTGAATCAAAATCAAAACAAACGAAATCAAATCAAATCTTTTTCGTTAATCAATCAATATTACAACAAATCAATTACACACTGATTGAATCAAAATCAAATCAAATCTCAAACTAAAAACGTAAATCTAATCTAAGTTTTCCTAATCTAAATTAAAACCCTAAGTATAAATCTAAGAAGAAATCATAAGGGAGGGGATTAGACGAAATTTTTTGGAGAAGAGGCTTGAAGCTTGTCGCTGCCAACTCGAGCCCTCAATTAAAACCTGCGATCAAAGAGAGAAGAAGGGATTAGAGAAAAAAGGAGCTTACACGATCCAGAATTCAAGAACAAAAGGTAACTTAAATCGAAACTTAGCTTAGGTTTGTTAAATTGATCGCATGTGTTTTGTTTTGGATTGGTTCTTCTGGAAAAATAAGGGTTAGGGTTCCTCGAATCTAGGTTTAGGGTTCCTCATTCAAGGGGTTAGGGTTAGGGTTCATAAGTTTGGGTGAAGGTTAGGTGGGATTCTGGGTTTATCGTCAAGGGCCGAGGGCGGAGAAGATGAAGATCTTCAAAAGTGTTCATCTGGGTTGGGATTCTGGGTAGAGTTTGAAGGTTGCTGGGTTGGGGATGAATGTTTCGATGAACATTCATCGAGAAACTGGGTTGGGCAGCGGCGATTTGGGCGGAGGACGGTGGTGGTGAGGGCCGTTTCTGGGTTTGTTTGAAGAGAAGGGGGAAAGCTTGAGAGAAGAGAGAGACCGAAGAGAGGAAGAGAGAGAAAAAAGAAAGGGGACCGGAGAGGCATCGTTTTTATAATCACCCACGCGCATCATCGGATGATGACAAGTGGCCCTCCCATGGCCACTTGTCTGCACAACTGAACATGATTCAGTGCGCCATCCATTCCATACACCCTCTTGATCAAACGCATGCCGAACTTGGATGTCATCATAAACGTATCCCAGCCCTACACCTCACCTGAGCATACACCTGCGTCACACACGATCACACGGACCAAGACCCTAACTGGGCCTAACCCAATTACTATTTGCGCCCTGGTTTTACCACCCTTAGTTCAATTATACACCCCTGCGAAAAAAACAAAAATTAATTTATTTAATATTGCTTAATTGTTTTATTTGGTTAAAATAATCTTTTCCTTCTATTCGATTATATCTAATAATTGCGTTGGTGGAAAAACATCATATTTTATAAAAAAAACTAGTGGGAAACCCGTGCATCCGCATGGATTCTGTTGTGGGATGGACCGAGTTTTTCTTGTACATATATATTAGATCGGAAAAAAAGCCAGATGAAAAAAAAAGTTACCTTAGACTATATTTATAAGTGACCATAAGGCTATAAAATATAATATGTTTCGACATTTTTAAAAAAATAATAACAAAGACAAACTGTATAGTTATTTCGATATATCATAGAGTTTCTAAAAAAAATTGATGATAAAAAAATAAAAATATAATACACTAAAAATCTAACCGATATTAAGCATGTAATTAAAACTGTAATAATTCACGGGACCTAATATACTCTAACAAATAACCGTAAAAATCTCATAATACAAATACAATGTTAGAAATACTATGTAAAACACATACCATGTATATTACACTTAAATTAAAGTCTAAAAAAATAAAGTGATTACCATTAGCAAAATAAGTAGTTACAATGAATTAATTAAAATATTAGAGGTAATATTCAATATTTAATTTTTGATCATTTAAATTAATAATGACATGTTATTTTGACATTTGTAAAAATAAAACCTATGGTATTCTTTAACTCCATTAGGTTGAATGTTTGTTTTATTAAAAAAAGTAAACAATAATATTGACATAAGTTTTAATAATCACTGAAACGTTTCATTAAACTTACACTTGTTTCATGGCCTAAGTTGTGTAAAACCCATTTTTTCAAATCAGTGTCATTTATTCAAATGCTTGTTGAAGAGGAAAGGTTAGTCTCGTTTCAAGAAGTACAACACAACTCAGTCCAACCCTGTTCACTGTGACGGAAGACGATGGAAGGAGGTTCATCACAGCAACCGGCTACTGCATTGAAGACGTCATCTGCAAGGTTAGAACATGTTACCGTTGTTGGTTATATCTACTAATTTGTGTTTTGGGATGGTGATCGGAGGGTTTACGGGGATTAGGGTTAAAGTTTCTGGTTGGTTTAACCGTATACTACTTGGTTTTCGATCGTATCTGAAGTTACTAAGATTTCTGTTTTGAAGCATTTATACCATGTTTTTCAGTTGCATGTCGTCTTTCTTGTTTCAAAAGATGCTTTTAAGATATAATATGTGTGTTATTTTTTGTGTGTTATCCAATGAGGCTTCCATGGGTTTGTTTATACTACAAAGATGTAACATCGCCCTATATTATATTATCATTTAACGATAAAAAGATGAGGATATTAAGTTTTAGTTTATCGTTTTCGTCATGCAGGCATTTCACGTCCTCAGGTGAAGTGAAACACACTCCTAAACACACCAGGAGCTTTGTGTTGAAACAAATGCTTGAAGAAATACGTCGTGTAAAGAAGGAAAGATCAGAAGCAATCACAGAAATCGAGTCTTCAAAGGTGAAGACAGAGCCAGGGCTTGAGCACCAGGACAATGCAGTTAAAGGAAAACGTGTTATGATGGAGGAGGAAATTGCTGAAGGGACTGCAAGGAAACGAAATGAAGACGGTGTTGCTGGTGGTTTGAATGACAAAAGTTATCACGCGGCTGTTTACCGCAAATCTTTCCATTCATCTTCATCTCACAAGTATTGTTGTTGTCTCTCTAATCCTTATTACAAAATGTTGAATAACATCACATATGCTTACAATGGGAACAAAGCATAATATATGATGTTGGGTAACATGTAGGCCTGTGCGAGGCAATACCAATGTTGGAAAATCAAACCGAAAGGCAGTAGGTAT
Organism: Vicia villosa; assembly: GCF_029867415.1. Classification (NCBI taxonomy): domain Eukaryota; kingdom Viridiplantae; phylum Streptophyta; class Magnoliopsida; order Fabales; family Fabaceae; genus Vicia; species Vicia villosa. The sequence continues at coordinate 216,917 of NW_026705173.1, forward strand.
TACCATCAATGATGAGGCTGGAAGGAGACGCGATGCTGGCAGGTGCAAGAGTTGTGCACCTAGAACGTGTCGTCAATAGATTTCGGCATGGTAGGTTTAGTTAAATGTATATCTTTTAATCATCATATAATATATCTTTACCGCTAGTTGAATGTACAAAAAAAGTCAGTTTGCATTTCATATGTGTTTTACCGCCTTAGGAATCCCACACGTGAAAGAGTGTCAGACAATCTTAAGGGCAAGGCGAGAGCCACAGAGGTTTGTCTAGGTAAGCCAACCATTCCTGTCAAAGGCAAGGGCAAAGGAGAGGTTTCCCGCCATAGGGAATACCGTGGCCCCAGGGGAAGGTATATGCTCATTGATAACAAATCTCAATGAATAACACTTGTTTCGTGTACTTTGACTGTATAACTTATCTCAATGGAAGGGTATATATGTTTAATTCGTGTTAATATTCTGTAGGCCTTCAAAACTGGACTTTGTTCGTGATGGTGACATAAGGTGGACCAGGGTGGTCGATAACCCAAAGAAGCTCAGAACAAATGTTTTTGTAAGTTACGAAGCGGTGAATCTTTGGAAGAATAACCGTGCATCTGATTTTATTGTATTGTAACCCTGTTATTTGCTTTACTGATGCAGCAAATTCCCAGAGGGGTGATTCGTGCCTACAAAAGTGGTCACATTCCAAGGATTAAGTTGGTCGACTGCAACACCAATGTCCCATACTTCTGTGAGATGAAGAAAAGGGAAGACGGCATTGAAAGGTATTTATGCGGTGGTTGGTCCGACTTCCATAAAGACAGGAACCTCCAAGCAGGCGACACTTTGAAATTCTGCATTAGGTATCCCCCAGAGGAAGAGATTCTGGTGTCGGTGAGGCGTTTACAATCTGGTCGGTGAATCCCCGAAGAAGGTGTCGAACGGTGTGGCTGAACTTTGAAGAAAAATGTTATCATGATGTTGTATAATAGTTTACACCAGTAGTAGACTGGTTTTTGTCATGTGATGCAAGGATATTGGGAGGTTGTTGCTTTGTAAGCAACTTCCTCAAATCATATTGTGTTTTTCATGTTTAATGCAGTATTTATAACTGCCATTTTGGGTACAATTAAGTGTTTAATAGTTGTTTGGAATTATTCGCAATCATGTTTTGTCTGTTATGCTCCTATAGTCATATTATGTTTGTATTTTATGAACCTGCTATATTGCATGTGTGAATGCATGGGTTATTGTACAATACCACAAAGTTCAAGTTTACACCCACAATTTCTTTTTTCATTTTTTATGTGGTGGGTTCCACATGTTGTAGTATACCCAAATGCTTTATTAACATTTAAAATATTGTCCTCATTTTCCAATTGACATGCTTAATGTGCAACATGCTCAATGAAACATATTCAAAAAAACACCAAATAATAATTGTGGACACTGTGGACATTAAACCAAACACTAAAGTCCAACAAAAAACAACAGAAAGTGGTTGTTGTTGTAGATGTTGTTGATTGGCTGTAATTTTTGGTAAAACTCATTGTGATTTTATCATGTCAACACTGGTGTCATGACATGCATTCTACTGTTGTGAAGTTTTTATTTATGCAGGCCTTTACCTGATGTCAAGGCCGATGTCATGACATCCGTAGCTGTTACGTCTCTTTCTGTTACTAATTCTGGTTATGTGATCTGTTAATATCCTATGCGCTTTACTTGGAAATATTGGATCATGATCTGTTCAAGGACGTCTTTAATTGCTCTTATTTTAGGTTCCTTGATTTGTGGAAATTAGTTTAATTAGGTTTAAAACTAATTTGGATCCAAGGCCCAGCTGCTGCGTTTTTGAAGGCTATATATATTATGAAGAAGCTGCAGACCGGATTAGGGTTTTTAATTGAAATTCTGGACTCAGACACGCGATGTCTTACAGGATGTCACGACATCACTATCTGAATGTTTTTAAACAAATGAACAAAGTGTAAACAGAAAACAACACAGGAAAATTGTTAACCCAGTTCGGTGCAAACACACCTACATCTGGGGGCTACCAAGCCAGGGAGGAAGTCCACTATAAGTAATATCAATTCAAGGTAATACAACTCAATATTACGCCTCTCACTTAATATCTACCCAATGCAACTTCAATCTAAACAACTTAGACCAGAGATCCTACTCACTCCCCCTCAATCACAGCAGTGATGATAAACTAACCAATGAAAAAGAAGACACTCTTCAAAAACACAACTTGATCTTGCTTAAAAGCTTTGATCAAGTACAATAGTACTCTTGCTTAAAAGCTTCGAACACTTCTTACAACTCAAAACAAAAACACCTAGACCAAGACAATCATCATGATGATTGTTTGGCTTACAAGAAAACTACAACGAGAAAACCAAATCAAAAAGAGCTCTAACAGTTTCTCCAACAAAAACCCCTGACGGCAACAGCAGCACCTGCATGGATTAAATAGCCTTCAGACAATACAGCAACTGGGCCTTAGATCCACAAAATAGTTTTTGCCCTAATTAAAACAAATCTCCATTACACAAGGAACTCATAATAGTAATCATCCAAGACGTCCTTGAAACAGATCAGAATCCATTATTACCAAATATAGCGCATAAGGTCTTATCAGATCATACAGCCATAAGTAGTAAAAGAAAATAACGAACAGCTGTGAATGTCATGACATCGGCCCTGACATCAGGTAAAGGCCTGCATACTGAAGGACTTCACAACAACATAAAGCATGTCATGACACTGTTTTTGACATGATAGAACCACAATTAGTTTTACCAAAAACTACAGCCAATCAACAACATCTACAAACTCCCCCTTTGGCGAATTTTTGGCTAAAACAATAATAGATGCAAACAGATATCAGAGCATACAGCAGCCAATAACAGAAAAATAAATTCTGTAAAAAGAAACAGCAGCAACTTGATTCAACTTGATTAATCACCAACTACTTAATCAATTGTTGCAGAAACCACTTGTCATTGTCAGGGAGAACCAGAGAACACCCAAATAAAGGGAACCAAAAAGAACATGAACCAAAAAGAACATTGTCCAAGAAAAAAAACAAAAGATCATCAGAACAATCAAGACAATCAATACAACCATTACAATCAACCCCCAGATCCTACAGCATCAAAACAACAAACACATATTACTCCCCCTTTTTAGCCACAAAAGGAGCCAATCATCAGATGAAGATTTAATCTTCAGAGCCAGCAGTATCATCATCATCCTCCTCACTCATCTCTTCATCACTGGAGCTACTAGACTTATATTCATCCTCACTATCAGCATCCATATCAGCATCCATCTTCTCACCATCACCACCAGCAGCATGATCATCATCACTATCAGCAGACTGCTCAAGACTTTGTATAAGCTGCTCAAGCTTCATCTTCCTATTTTCCAGCTCTTTGCAGGTCTCCTTCAGCTCAGCTATAAGAGAGGCTTTGGCCACAGACTTGCTAGTTTGAGATGTCCCAGCAGATGTTGAGGCATCAGTCCTTTGAAGCAGCTTGTAGTGAAAAGTCAAAGCACTTTCCCTTTTGCAGACAGGATCTTTAGCTTTCAAGATGCCAGGGTATTGCTTCAGGATGATTCCACATATTAGGGATGGAAAGGAAATAGGAAGCTTAGTGGCAGAGGTACCTGCATGTCTCATAGTCTGGTCAAAAATATAGGTCCCATAGTCAAACACAGTTTTGGTCCCTATAGCATAAATGAATCTACCTAAGCCAACAGCAATGGTAGAGGTGTGATTTGTGGGCACCCAGTTGGCAGAGCCAATTTTATGCAGCAGAGCATACTTAACAGTCAAGAGACTAGCAGACAGTTTGCTTTTGATGGGCCACTTTTTAACCTTACCCCCAGTGATGGTGTTGCAGACCTCATTATCAGTTACTTCAAGCTCAGGTTGAGCTTCAGCATTTCTACCTAGATAGTGATTGATAATAGCAGGGGAGAACTCTATGCATTTTCTTCTAACATAAACTTTATGAAAATCATCTGTTCTACCATCAGCACAGTCTTGAGATAAATTGACAATAAACTCTTTCACAAGCATTTCATAACATTTAGAGAATTGAGAAACAGTCTTAATCAAACCTGCAGTTTTGATGAGCTGCATTACCTCTTGATTCTCCAGAGCATCATTTGCTAACTCTCTTTCAAGGGCCAGCCTTCTTTGATACACAAACTTCCACTGGATTGCATTAGAGGCATAGTGCAGATATATGTTATCCAAAGGAACATCACGAACCTTTGTAGCAGATTTAGTAACAGCAATCTTTTTCTTGGAGGGGATGTCAGGGACATCACTTGGGACATCAGCTTCAGAGTCAGCAATGCTTCTTTCCTTCCTCTTCTTCACACTAACTTTGCTTCCAGATTTTGAGGGTCCAGTAGGAACTTTCTTCATCTTATCTTTAGTAACAGTCTTCAGAGGAGTAACCTGTTGCTTGAGAGAATGTTGCTCACAGACTTGTTTTCCCTTACGAGCCTTGACCCTGTTGGAGATGCTGGAGATGAGGTCATCATCAGCAATATCAATAAGATCATCAAGTTCATCTAGATCCACCACATCATGCGCATTAGGGTTTTCATCTTTCTTAGCAGGAACAGCAGGAACCTCTTCATCTTTCTTAGGAGCAAGAGTCTCATCATCTTTGGAATCAGATGCTTCAACATTGATAGCTTCAGATGTTTCAACATCTTTGGCAACAGGGTCTCATTAACAGATGTCTCAACATCTTTAGTAACAGGAATCTCATCATTTTTCTCAGCAGATGTCTCATCATTATCAACAGCTGTCTCAACATCTTTAGCAACAGGGGTCTCATCATCTTGCACACCTTGATCAACATCGGAAGCAGGCATTTGGGCTAGAGGAACAGAAATTCCTTCAACTTTATGCCCTTCATTCAAGATTCTGGTGACCATATTTGCAATCGCATTATGAACATAGGAAGAGCCCTCTCTACCCTGGACAGAAAAAGTTTCTGGAACAGATCCTCCGGTTGATTTTCTTGCATGCATCTTTCTTGGTTGACTGCGAACAGAATCGGAGGCAGGAACAGAGTTCAAAGGCACAACATCCAGCACGACATCTTGATCGCTCACAACATTTGGTGCCCTAGAACCTGATGCTGTTTCAGAGATAGGAGAAGATTTCTTTGAGGAAGAATTCTGAGACATGGTGAGAGAAAATGAGAGGCTGGGTAAAGAGTGATGAATGCAGAGACACAAAGAGATAGCGTGAGTGTGGAAGAGAGGTTTTGGAGGAATGAAAACCGTTTGGGTAACTTGCAAAAGGGGGGGAAATGCACTTTAATGTGTAATGATATCCAAGATTTGGAGAGAGAAATAATGCTGGCCCCACCCCCAATTAATTGCTATAATCCTTCACAAAGACAAGTGCCTAATTTGTTTCTTAGAATTCCAAATTGATTTGTCTCTAAGGCTTTTGTAGAAATGTCAGTAGGTTGAAGGTCTGTAGCAACATGTTCCAAGTCAGTTATTTTGTCCTCAACAAGATCTCTAATGTAGAGGTGTCTAATATCAATATGCTTGGTCCTGCTGTGCTGAATGGGATTCTTTGAAATGTTGATGACACTTAAGTTGTTACAATATAATGTCATGACATCTTGTGTGACATTGTACTCTGTTAACATTTGTTTCATCCAAACAAGTTGAGAACAGCTACTTCCCAAGAAGGAACATCCTCCTGAAGTACTTTTTCTGTCATCAGCACTGCCTTCCCAGTCTCTTAGATAAAGGTGACCAAGTTTTTGGTGCCATAGCTTTGTTTCTTCTTCTTTAGAGCATATAGTAGAATAGCTGGATTCATGAGGCACCCACAAGTAGCAGTTATTTTTGGATCTGACACCCCTCATTACTACTTCCTTTTCTTCATTAGTAACCACACACTCAGCTTTAGTGAAGTTGACTTGGTATCCTTGGTCACAGAGTTGACTGATGCTTATGAGATTGGCAGTCAGGCCTTTGACTAACAAAACACCTTCTAAGTTTGGCACTCCTGAACAATCTAGTTTTCCAACTCCTTTGATTTCTCCTTTAGCTCCATCACCAAAGGTTACATAACTAGTAGAATGTCTCTTGATATCAACAAGCAGATTTTTGATTCCAGTCATGTGTCTGGAACATCCACTATCAAAATACCAGTCTTCTTTGGTTGAAACTCTAAGAGATGTATGGGCTATTAAAGCCATACTTTTAGGTTTCCATTTTTGCTTCTGGATAGGCATGATCTGCTTAGGTTTGTAAGAAGGAGCTTGATCTGGATATCCATATAGTCTGAAGCAGAAAGGCTTAATGTGTCCAAATCTTCCACAGTAATGACATCTCCATCTTTGAAACTTTCTCTTCATTTCACCTTTCTCGTGATGTTGAGTCACATGTTTTGACATCGGCTTCGACATCTCAGCTTCAGGTTTAGTTCTGCTACTATCTTGGACATATCTCTTTGCACCAACAAATCCTATACCAGACATATCTCTTGAACTTTTTCCAACCTGCAAGATCTCCTCCAACATATCCGTGCCACTGTTCAACATTTTTACTGATTTTGACATATGATCAAGTTTGGATTGTAACAGGATAATTTCACCATTCAGTTCAGATATAGTTTCATTAAGCTCTTTGTTATCAGTCTCCAACTGGGCTATGTATTTCTTCTGCTTTTCACCTTGTTGACATACTTCAGCACTTCTGATACAGAGCTTTCTGTAGGAGGATGCCAGTTCTTCAAAGGTTAGCTCATCTTCACTAGCATCTTCATCAGAATTGCAAACTCCAGTAAGGGCTGTGACATGTTTGGCTGATTCTTCTTCAAAATCACTCTCAGAATCTTCATCAGACCAGGAGACTGACAATCCTTTCTTTTGTTTCTTGAGATAAGTAGGGCATTCAGCTCTAATATGTCCATACCCTTCACATCCATGACATTGAATCCCTTTGTTGTGGTTGTACTTTTCTTCTGGTTTAACTCCTCTGCCAGAGTCATAAGATCTACTGATGTCAGATGAGATGTTCTTGACATTAGGTCTTGGCTTCTGATCCATTCTTCTTATAATTTTGCTGAATTGTTTGCCAAGCATAGCTATAGATTCAGATAGATTCTCTTCTCTACTTTCCTCTACTTCCTCTTGAGAGTTGGACACAAAGGCTATGCTCTTGTTCTTCTTTTCAGAATTTTCACTGATTCCCATCTCAAAGGTTTGAAGAGATCCAATTAACTCTTCTACCTTCATTTTGCTGATGTCCTGTGCCTCTTCTATAGCTGTAACTTTCATATCAAATCTCTTAGGTAGGGATCTAAGGATTTTTCTCACCAACTTTTCATCAGACATTTTTTCTCCCAAAGCTCCTGAGGTATTAGCAATATCGAGTAAATTCATATGAAAATCCTTAATACTTTCATCATCCCTCATCCTTAGATTTTCAAATTTTGTAGTTAGCAGTTGAAGTCTTGACATCTTCACTTTGGAGGTGCCCTCATGAGCAGTCTTTAGGATATCCCAGACATCTTTGGCTAGTTCACACTGGTGAACCAGTCTGAATATATTTTTGTCAATTCCATTGAATAAAGCATTTAGAGCTTTAGAGTTGCCAAGCGCCAATGCCTCTTCATCTTTGTCCCAATCTTCCTCTGGTTTAAGAGTTTTGTTGCCATCTTTATCAGTATTAACAGGATGTTCCCATCCTTTGTTCACAGCTCTCCATGCTTTGCTGTTCACGGATTTCAGAAAAGCCACCATGAGAGGTTTCCAATAATCATAATTAGAGCCATCCAGAATGGGTGGTCTCATTATAAATCCACCACCTTCTTTGTCCATCGAACCAGAAAATACTTTCCCTAGATCTCACCCAGTAAAAACAGGCAGGGTGCCTGCTCTGATGCCAATTGAAATTCTGGACTCAGACACGCGATGTCTTACAGGATGTCACGACATCACTATCTGAATGTTTTTAAACAAATGAACAAAGTGTAAACAGAAAACAACACAGGAAAATTGTTAACCCAGTTCGGTGCAAACACACCTACATCTGGGGGCTACCAAGCCAGGGAGGAAGTCCACTATAAGTAATATCAATTCAAGGTAATACAACTCAATATTACGCCTCTCACTTAATATCTACCCAATGCAACTTCAATCTAAACAACTTAGACCAGAGATCCTACTCACTCCCCCTCAATCACAGCAGTGATGATAAACTAACCAATGAAAAAGAAGGCACTCTTCAAAAACACAACTTGATCTTGCTTAAAAGCTTTGATCAAGTACAATAGTACTCTTGCTTAAAAGCTTCGAACACTTCTTACAACTCAAAACAAAAACACCTAGACCAAGACAATCATCATGATGATTGTTTGGCTTACAAGAAAACTACAACGAGAAAACCAAATCAAAAAGAGCTCTAACAGTTTCTCCAACAAAAACCCCTGACGGCAACAGCAGCACCTGCATGGATTAAATAGCCTTCAGACAATACAGCAACTGGGCCTTAGATCCACAAAATAGTTTTTGCCCTAATTAAAACAAATCTCCATTACACAAGGAACTCATAATAGTAATCATCCAAGACGTCCTTGAAACAGATCAGAATCCATTATTACCAAATATAGCACATAAGGTCTTATCAGATCATACAGCCATAAGTAGTAAAAGAAAATAACGAACAGCTGTGAATGTCATGACATCGGCCCTGACATCAGGTAAAGGCCTGCATACTGAAGGACTTCACAACAACATAAAGCATGTCATGACACTGTTTTTGACATGATAGAACCACAATTAGTTTTACCAAAAACTACAGCCAATCAACAACATCTACATTAATTGAGAAGCTTTAAGAGTTTTTCGTGTTTAAGTTTTTTGACGTTCTAGCTTTCTTGTAAGCCAAACAATCATCATGATGATTGTCTTGGTCTAGGTGTTTTTGTTTGAGTTGTAAGAAGTACTTGAAGCTTTTAAGCAAGAGTACCATTGTACTTGATTGAAGCTTTTAAGCAAGATCAAGCTGTGTCCTTGAAGTGTGTCTTCTATCCATATTCATTGAGCGTTATTCATCACTGTTGTGATTGAGGGGGAGTGAGTGGAATCTCTGATCTAAGTAATATTAGGTTGAAGTTGCATTGGGTAGATATTAAGTGAAAGGTGTAATCTTGAACTGTATTACTCTAAATTAATATTACTTATAGTGGACTTCCTCCCTGGCTTGGTAGCCCCCAGATGTAGGTGTGTTTGCATGGAACTGGGTTAACAACTTTCTTGTGTTGTTATATGCTTGTTTACTTCTTGTTCGTTTGTTTAAGAATATTCAGATAGTAATGTCGTGACATCCTGTTCGACATCGCGTGTCTGAGTCCAGAATTTCAATTGGCATCAGAGCAGGCACCCTTCCTGTTTTTCTTACTGGGTGAGATCTAGGGACAGCATTTTCTGGTACTATGGACAAGGAAGGTGGTGGATTTGTGAACAGACCACCCATTCTGGATGGATCTAATTATGATTATTGGAAACCTCGTATGGTGGCTTTTCTGAAATCCTTGGATAGTAAAGCATGGAGAGCTGCAAACAAAGGATGGGAACATCCTGTCACTATTGATAAGGATGGCAAGTCATCCCTCACACCTGAGGAAAATTGGAGCAAAGATGAGGAGGAGCTGGCTCTTGGCAACTCTAAAGCTTTAAATGCTCTATTCAATGGAATTGATAGGAATATATTCAGACTAGTACACCATTGTGAACTAGCCAAAGATGTTTGGGATACCCTCAGAACTACTCATGAAGGCACCTCCAAAGTTAAAATGTCAAGACTTCAGTTGCTAACTACAAAGTTTGAGAATCTAAGGATGAAAGATGATGAAAGTATTCAAGAGTTTCACATGAATATACTTGAAATTGCTAATACCTCAGGAGCTTTAGGAGAAAAAATGTCTGATGAAAAGCTGGTGAGAAAGATCCTTAGATCCTTGCCTAGGAGATTTGATATGAAAGTCACAGCTATAGAAGAAGCACAGGATATCAGCAAGATGAAGGTAGAAGAATTAATTGGATCCCTTCAAACCTTTGAGATAGGGATTAGTGACAATACTGAAAAGAAAAATAAGAGCCTAGCTTTTGTGTCCAACTCTCAAGAAGAAGAAGAGGAAGGTAGAGTAGAAAATCTAACTGAATCTATAGCCATGCTTGGAAGACAATTTAACAAGATTATACGAAGAATGGATCAGAAGTCAAGACCAAATGTCAAGAACATCCCTTTTGACACTAACAGATCCTATGATTCTAGCAGAAAGGTTAAACCTGAAGAAAAGTACAATCAAAGCAAAGGAATTCAGTGTCATGGATGTGAAGGATATGGACATATTAGAGCTGAATGTCCCACTTATCTCAAGAAACAAAAGAAAGGACTGTCAGTCTCCTGGTCTGATGAAGACTCTGAGAGTGATTGTGAAGAAGAATCTGCCAAACATGTCACAGCCCTTACTGGTGTTTGTGTCTCTGATGAAGATTCTAGCGAAGATGAGTTAACCTTTGAAGAATTGGCAGCATCATACAGAAAGCTATGCATCAGAAGTGCTGAAGTCTGTCAACAAGGTGAAAAGCAGAAGAAATACATAGTTCAGTTGGAGGCAGACAACACAGGGCTTCGTGAAACTATATCTGGTCTAAACAGTGAAGTTACCATGCTAACATCCAAACTTGATCATATGTCAAAATCTGTCAAAATGTTAAACAGTAGTTCTGATATGTTGGAAGAGATTCTACAGATTGGAAAGAGCTCAGGAGATATGTCTGGTATAGGATTTGTTGGTGCTATGAAACATCCTCAAGCTAGCAGTAATACTAAACCAGAATCCAAGATGTTGAACCCGATGTCAAAACATGTGACTCAACATCATGACAAAAGTAGAATGAAGAAGAAATTTCAAAGATGGAGATGTCATTACTGTGGTAGATTTGGACACATTAAGCCCTTCTGTTTCAGATTATATGGACACCCAGATCAAGCTCCATACTACAGACCCAAGCAGATCATACCCATCAAGAAGCAACAGTGGACACCTAAAAATATGGCCTTAATAGCTCATACATCTCTCAGAGTATCAGCCAAAGAAGATTGGTATTTTGATAGTGGATGTTCCAGACACATGACTGGAATCAAGAATCTATTAGTAGATATCAAAAACCATTCTACTAGCTATGTAACCTTTGGTGATGGAGCTAAAGGAGAAATCAAAGGGGTTGGAAAACTAGACTGCTCAGGAGTTCCAAATCTGGAAGGTGTCTTGTTGGTCAAAGGCTTGACGGCTAATCTCATAAGTATTAGTCAACTTTGTGACCAAGGATACCAAGTTAACTTCACTAAAACTGAGTGTGTGGTCACTGATAAAGGAAAGAATGTAGTAATGAGGGGAGTCAGATCCAAAGATAACTATTACTTGTGGGTCTCTCATAAATCTAACTACTCAACTGTATGTTCTAAAGAAGAAGAAGCAAAGTTGTGGCATAAAAAACTTGGTCACCTTCATCTAAGAGGTATGAAAAAGATTATTTCTATGGAAGCTGTGAGAGGAATTCCCAAGTTACAAATTGATGAAGGAAGAATTTGTGGTGAATGTCAGGTAGGAAAACAAACCAGGATGTCACATCCAAAGGTTAGACATCTGACTACTTCCAGGGTTCTAGAACTGCTTCACATGGACTTGATGGGACCTATGCAAATGGAAAGTCTTGGAGGAAAGAAATATGCTTATGTAGTTGTGGACGATTACTCCAGATACACTTGGATAAACTTCATTAGAGAAAAGTCAGATGTGTTTGATGTTTTCAAAGACCTGTGTCAAAGAATTCAAAGGGAAAAGGAAAATGATGTTGTAAGAATCAGAAGTGATCATGGAAAGGAATTTGAGAATCAAAAATTTGCTGATTTTTGCTCCTCTGAAGGTATACACCATGAGTTTTCATCCCCTATTACTCCACAGCAAAATGGGGTTGTTCAAAGGAAAAACAGAACCATTCAAGAATCAGCCAGAGCTATGATTCATGCTAAGAAACTCCCTATTTATTTCTGAGCTGAAGCCATGAATACTGCCTGTTATGTTCATAATAGAGTTACCTTAAGGAAAGGAACCTCTACCACTCTGTATGAGAACTGGAAGGGAAGAAAACCCACTGTCAAATACTTCCATGTGTTTGGTAGTAAGTGTTACATCCTTGCTGATAGAGATCACAGAAGGAAGATGGATTCCAAGAGTGATGAAGGGATTTTTCTTGGCTACTCTACAAACAGCAGAGCCTATAGAGTTTTCAACTCAAGAACGAGGATAATCATGGAATCCATAAATGTGGTGGTTGATGACGAACACAAACAAGCAGATGTCACATATGATGTTGGAACATTCTGGGAACACGCAGCTGAAGAATCTAAGAAAGAAGATGATTGCAGTCCCACTATTACAAAAGCTGAAGCTGAACCCTCTAACAAAAGACCATCTATAAGAGTTCAAAAAGATCATCCTAGTGAACTTATTATAGGAGATCCCAACAGTGGAGTAGTTACAAGGTCAAGAGAACAGGTCTCAAACTCCTGTTTTGTATCAAAAATTGAACCAAGAATGTTAAGGAAGCTCTGACAGATGAGTTTTGGATTAATGCTATGCAAGAAGAATTAGGCCAGTTTGAAAGGAATGAAGTATGGGAGCTGGTTCCAAGACCTAAAGATACAAATGTCATTGGAACTAAATGGGTTTACAAGAGTAAGTCAGATGAACTGGGAACTATAATCAGAAACAAAGCAAGGCTAGTTGCTCAAGGATACACTCAAGTTGAAGGAATTGACTTTGATGAAACTTTTGCTCCTGTTGCTAGACTTGAGTCAATTAGATTGTTGTTAGGAGTTGCTTGTATTCTGAAATTCAAACTATACCAGATGGATGTGAAGAGTGCTTTCCTAAATGGTTACTTGAGTGAGGAAGTCTATGTGGAACAACCTAAAGGCTTTGCTGATCCAAACCATCCTGATCATGTGTACAAACTAAGAAAAGCTCTTTATGGGCTGAAACAAGCCCCTAGAGCTTGGTATGAGAGACTAACTGAGTTTCTTACTAGTAATGGTTACAGGAAAGGAGGGATAGATAAAACTCTCTTTGTTAAAGATGAAGGAGGAAAGATCCTGATTGCTCAAATCTATGTGGATGATATTGTGTTTGGTGGGATGTCAGACACGATGATTAAACATTTTGTTGACCAGATGCAATCAGAATTTGAAATGAGTCTAGTTGGAGAATTAACTTACTTTCTTGGACTGCAAGTTAAACAGATGGAAGACTCAATTTTTCTCTCTCAGAGCAAGTATGCCAAAAACATTGTCAAAAAATTTGGGATGGAGAATGCTAGTCACAAAAGAACACCTGCACCTACTCATTTAAAATTGTCCAAAGATGAAAAGGGCACAAATGTTGATCAAAGCTTGTATAGAAGCATGATAGGAAGCCTGCTGTATCTCACAGCTAGTAGGCCTGATATTGCTTTTGCTGTTGGGGTGTGTGCTAGATATCAAGCAGAACCCAAGATCAGTCACATAAATCAAGTCAAGAGGATTCTAAAATATGTGAATGGTACTTGTGAGTATGGTAAGCTCTACTCTCATGGGTGTGAACCAATTCTCACTGGATATTGTGATGTAGACTGGGATGGAAGTGCTGATGATAGAAAAAGTACTTAAGGAGGATGTTTCTTCTTGGGGAATAACCTCATCTCATGGTTCAGCAAGAAACAAAATTGTGTATCCCTATCTACTGCAGAGGCAGAATACATTGCAGCAGGAAGTAGTTGTTCTCAGCTTGTTTGGATGAAACAAATGTTAACAGAATATAATGACACACAAGATGTCATGACATTATATTGTGACAACCTAAGTGCCATTAATATCTCAAAGAGTCCTATCCAGCATAGCAGGACCAAGCACATTGATATTAGGCATCACTTCATAAGAGATCTTGTTGAAGATAAAGTAATTGCCTTGGAACATGTTGCTACTAACCTTCAACTGGCTGATATTTTCACAAAAGCTTTGGATGCTAATCAATTTGAAAATTTGAGAAGTAAGCTAGGCATTTGTCTTTATGAGGGATTATAGCAATTAACTGGGTGTGGGGCCAACAGTATTCTACTCTCCAAATATTTGTTATCATTACATATTAAAGTGTATTTTCCCCCTCCTTTTCACTCCTTCCAAACGGTTCCCATTCCCACAAAACCTATTTTCGGCATTCACTCTACCTCTCTGATTCGCTACATTCACAAACCCTTCTCCATCATTTCATTCACTCTCAGCATGTCTCAGATTTCTCCTTCAAAGAAGACTACTTCACGCTCTGAAACAGCATCTGACTCTAGGGCACCAAATATGGTAGGTGATCAGGATGTTGTGCTGGATGTTGTGCCATTAAACTCGGTGCCGGCTGTAGCGGTAAAAATGTGACTCGACGCGTTTTCGCGCGCTCGAAGTACAACAGAGTCGCCACCGAACTTTATTTATTCCAAAGAGGAAAGGGAAAATATCGATAAAACCCACGAATAAAAAGAAAACGGATAAGATGGTCATCGCAACCAAATTAGGGTTCGGGAGTCGGTTAAGCAAGGGGAAGGTATTAGCACCCCTTACCTCCATCGTACTCGATGGGACCCATTTAGTTAGTTTCGCGTTTGAGTGTTTAGTGTAATGTTTGTGTTCTTTAGCTTACTAATCGAGAAAAGACAAAAGAAAGTGTTTTTTAGGTTTTTTATTATTATGAAGAAAAAGAAAAGATTTTTATTATTATGCTCGCCAAGACGTTTGTATCTTGTGCCTACGTATTCCCTAGTGCAATGGGAAAGTCAGAGCAATCGTAGTTCGGGGGAAGAACCACGAAAAGTTTTGTTGGTTGATTTTAGCGAGAGGTACTCGATCGCTTTCAAATGGAAATACTACGCGCACATGGATATGATATCACTACAAGAATGGATGACTAAATCAAGATAAGACATGATTTTGGCCATCATCGCATTCGAGTGGAAGATATTCGATCTTCACATGTGGAAGTAGGTTCGTATTGAAATTGAATAAGTCTCTCGTTTATGAAAAGAGTTTTAAAAGCCACGAGGCAAAAAAGGTTAAATGAATTTGAGATTGTATTTTAAAAGGACATTTAGCAAAGGATTGAGCATAGGTGTGCACCTAGCGCGTCTTTACCCAAGGTATTGAACAGGAGCGAGCCCCATTGTCACTTGTTGTCCTTGTTCAAAAGATCAAGGTATTCAAGAGGTGTGCACTTCTTGTCACAGGATCTTTCAGTTTTATTAAGGTGTTTTGATTCAAAGGATCAAGGTATTCAAGAGGTGTGCACTTCTTGTCACTCAATCTTTTGGTTTTATTAATATATTTTAATTCAAAGGATCAAGGTATTCAAGAGGTGTGCACTTTTTGTCACAGGATCACTTTGATTAATTAAAGAGTTTTGATTCAAGAAAATCAAGGTATTCAAGAGGTGTGCACTTCTTGTCACTTGATTTCTCGATTTACTTAAGAAAGCATTTTATTGTTTGATTCAAAGGATCGAAGGTATTCAAGAGGTGTGCACCCCTTGTCACTTAATCACTTTGATTTAATTAATGAAAGGTTTTAAAAAAGGTGTTAATCCAAAAGAATCGAGGTATTCAAGAGGTGTACACTTCTTGTCACTCGATCTTTCGGTATGGTTAAAAAGATTTTTGAAAAGGAACTCGACGTTGGATCGAGAAAATATTTCAAACGACTTGGCATTGGACCAAGGTTTATTGATTTTGGATGAAACTAATATAATATTTTTTGGTATTTTTAATAATAAAATTATAATCTAAATAAAATATATTTTTGGATTTTTTAATTTTTATTTCATGAAGAAACAAGGAGAAATTTTATTATTAGAACTGAATTATTTTTTTTAATTTTTAAAACAGAACTAAATTTTATGAGAAATAAAACAAAACAAGAAAATAAGAAAACAAACATGGGCCTGGGGTGTACTTGGTAAAGGCCCAAGAAGATAATAATCAATAAAAAATAAAAGAAAAGCCATGGTGTATTGGGCCGGTCCGGATCCACACTCAAAATACACAAAAAAAAAACAGAATTGGAGGACTGAACCGGGTTCAAGAACCCTAGCCCCCTTTCTCACTTCAACTTGCTCTGTATACTCTTACAAAGAAGAAAAAAAATGAAACACGTTCACACGCGATTGTCGCTTACGATTCTCTCTTCCCTCTCACGACTTCGTTTCCTCTCCTCACCCGGTCTCTATCTCTGCTTAATCATCAGCAAACAAAATTGAAAGAAAAATGATACAAAACTCTTGCGATCTCTCTTTCGATCTCTCACTGTTTCGCGGTTTCGCAGAAAAAACAACAAATAACCTTCGATCTCACCTCTCTTGATTTCTCAATGTGTTCAAGTTCAAACAACCACATCTAAACAGAGCACTACACAACGATAGGTTTTCATAGAAATAAGCTAAACATCAAAGAAAAGGAACAAAAATTGCAGTGTATCAAGGTTACCGAATGTACTTGCGAGAGATTACTGAGGTATGCTTTTGACTTTTCTCTCTGCTCTGAATTCAGCTTCCTCTTCTTCTTTGTGTGTGTTGTTCTTTGTGTCTGGCTGTGAATGAGTGTGTGAAATGGTGTTGTTTGTGATTTCTGGGCAGAATTTGTGTTGTGAAGTTTGGCTTTGGTGTGTGTTTCTGGTCTCTGCAAGTGTGGAGATTTGAACGATGGTAGGGGTTTATTAGTGATGGATATTAATGAGGGATGAAGGTTTTGCGATTTGGGGTTGTTGTGTAGTTTGGACTTTGTGAAGGTTTTGAAATGGATGAATGTATGTTAATGTTTTGCAGAGTTTTTGTGGAGCTTTTTTCTTGTGATTTTTTGTGTGTCGCCCCCTTCTTGCTGTGTTTTTATTCTTCTTTTATAGAGGAATTGAAAGAGTTTGGGGGGAAATTATATGAGTTTTGAACACATTTGGAAGCTGTTTGATTGGCTTTTTCTTGCAGAATTCAGTTGCACAAAGTAATGCAAGCTTTGTCTTGTTCTATTTGGAATAGGTTTTGGACAGAGTGGACTGCATAATGCAGGTAGGGAAAGGGATAGCAGCAAGGGTGCAGTTTTGGACTGTAATGGCATGGCATGGACAACAACGATTTTGAACCTTTGGGCAAGCTTTGAGATAGCAGAGATAGCAGGATTTTTTTGTCTTTTTTGTTTGTTTGACTTGCAAAAGGAATAATGGAATAATAATAATAATAATAATAATAATAATAATAATAATAATAATAATAATAATAATAATAATAATAATAATAATAATAATAATAATAACAACAACAACAAAAAAGAAGTTAATAATAATAATAAATAAATAAAAATGAAATAAAAATTAATCTAAAATAAATTTAAACTAAAAGATAAAAAAATATTAAAGACTAAAAATTAATCTAAATTAAATCTAAACTAAAAATAAAATAATATTAAAACTAAGATTAATTTAAACTGTCTAAAGCTATTTTTTGTTGACTTTAGTAAAAAGTCAATTTTTTTCTAAAATATGCAACGATGCGATGATATAATACAAATGAAATACGAATGCGATAATATCAAATGAATGAAATATGTGGGTCAAAAATTGGGGTGCGACAGATGCCCCTATTTAAGTTTCTTCTATCGAAGATGTGAAGAGACTTAAATACAAAGTACACAATTTTTGTCCTTCATATGCAAATGGAATGTAATGCATGGACTCTTTTTTTGTTATTTTGAATGCAATATGATATGAGACATTCTGAATCCTGTGGGGAATATGGTGTCGCAAGAGACAAATTAAGGATGGAGAGACTTTTAAACAAGGGATAAAAACTCTGGGTAGAAGGATAGTATGAATGTCTAAGGGTGGCATTAGACGACGTCAATAATCAGATGAATTCAAGAGCGACGTTGAATGATTATGACATCCGATAACAGGCTTTGGATGGCAATGAAAAATTATGACACTCGATAACAGGCTTCGGATGGCAATGAAAGATCATGATATCCAATAACAGGCTTTGGACGACAATGAAAGGTTAGGACATCTGATAACACGCTTCAGATGGCAATGACATCCGATAACAGGCTTTGGATGACAAAGGAGATTTATGACATCTGATAACAGGCCTCAGATGGCAATGAAAGATTATGACATCCGATAACAGGCTTCGAATGACAATGAAAGATTATGACATCTGATAACAGGCCTCAGATGGCAATAAGATTATGACATCCAATAACAGGCTTTGGATGAAAGAAAGATTATGACATCTGATAACAGGCTTCAGATGGCAATGACATCCAATAACAGGCTTTGGGCGACAACGAAAGATTATGAATCCAATGACTAGCTTTGGGTGAAAGGACAAACAATGTTTTGGTAGATGCCAAGTAAGTTGGGCTTTGATCTCAAGGTAAAGATGTAAATGAGTATGAATTTTGTTTAGATGCATGATTTTTTTTTGAATTTTCTATGCATGATATGTGAATGATGAATGTAATGCAGTTGATTATGACAACTGAGGTAGACTCTTTTGTGAAGGAAGATTGGAACTCTGGTTCCTCAACACAAGAACATTGCCAATATGGTTTTGTCATACCAGTGATCCTTTTGAGAAGGACTGATAAACTGCTTGGGGATCGCTGAAGAAAACTGCCCCTGATCGACTGCTTGCTAAATGATCCTTGCTTCAGTTCTTGAAATGAATGTTGGTAATACTTGCCCCCAATACAATTTTTGAATAACTGGATCTTAAAGTAACGTGCCCCTGATAGGATCACGGATCAAGTTCCTCAACTGTTTGAACTTCCTAAAAGATGAGTACTTGCAAATAAAATGTTCATTCAAAAATGGTAATCTTAATGCAATGCTCAAAGCATATTTTGAAATCAAAATCATTTATCGGAATGATGTTATTGATGTAAAGCAAATGAATCAAAAGTCCACACACGATGGTCTAGACTTTCAAAGTAATGGATAAAGAAAAAGATATGATAAAACAAACGATTTGCAAAGATCTTTAGGAGTCAGGTTAACGCAACCTTGTCGTAGTATGCTTTCAAAAGAAACCTTGCTTCAATTAGGTCTTTTGAAGGTTGTAACGTGGCTTGGTTCACGGTTTCAGAAATAAAGGATATAGGCTCAAAGTATATTTGTACCCACCCCATTCTTCGCGATGAACTTCAATCCTATGCTCAGTTAATTCAAACTATACATTCAGGTTTCAAGAGGCTTTTGAATTGCACCTATGATAATGATAATGGTTTAAAGACCAAGGGAATCTTTGAGATGGCAGTCACTTTTTCCTTTTGATGGTCACAACGCTTTGTTGTTGTTCAGGGAATTTATTGACTTCTTTTTTTTATTTATATCCCTAACTTTTGCCTGAACTGTTTCTTTTTAGGATTACAGTCAGCGGGATGCCCCAGTTTTGCCTAAGTCTCCTTCGTAGGTTTTGACTTAGCGGGCTTTTTCTTTGATTTTTTTTTGTTATCGGAAAGATAGTGACTGCCTTGATAACGATAACCATTTTGGTCACTTTTGACTGAAACCCTTATTGAAAGGTGTACTTAATGATTTACTTGTAATTGAATGCATAAACAAATTAACTGAGAACTACCCTGCCCCAGGTTAAAATTGCGGGTTTTTTCGTTTAAAAAGAAACTCCAACTTCGAAGGCTCAAAGGGGTTTGACTAGGGATTAACTTCCTTATTTCTCCAGTGTTTGGGGATTGAAACAATGCCTGTACATCATCAACAAAGTTCTATTTGAAAGCATACAATTCAACAACTTGGGTGTTTTGTTGTCATCATCCTCCCTCCAATCTTTGCATAAACAAAAGCTTGATAAAGAAAGTGAAAAAGAGATATATTTTTGTTGTTGTTTTTTCCTTTTTTAAAAGATAAAGCATAAAGATAAACACAATGGGTTGAATCAAAACACGCAATGCTCATTTCATTAAAATTAATAATCAAGAACAAACAAAATTCAAATGCAGTACACAAGATAAACAAGGAAACTGCAAACAGAAGGAAACGAGGCCTAGTGACTAATCAGTGACGAGGAGGAGCTATCCTGTCTGAAACACTTGGCTTTAGGAAATAACACAGCTTGCTCGGTCTTCAGCCACTCAGTTTTGGCAAAGGATTGCTGACAACATTGGGATTGATGTCCTTGAAAGTGAGCATCTTCGCATTAATCAACTCTTGTACTCTAGTCTTCAGTGCATAGCAACCTTCCAAGTCATGTCCTATACCACCTTGATGAAACTCACAATGAAGGTCAGATCGGAATCCTCTTGGAGGAGGATCTCGAAGCGGAGGTGGAGACCTAGTCGTTATCAACCCTTTATGAACCAACGCAGGATACAATTCAGTGTACGACATAGGAATAGGATCAAAGCGGGTGTCAGCACGGTTCAAATTCTGATTAGCAGCTTGAGGTTGAGGAGTTTGAACTTGTGGAGCCTTGGTCACAGGAGCAACTGTAACTACAATTGGTTGATCATAGTTATTAGTTCTTTGACGAGGTCTTCTTCCTTCATCACTCACAGCATTTGTTTCTCCTTCCTTCTTCCTATGGAAGTTTCCAAAAGACCTCCTTGCTCCATTAGAAGATTCAGCAGTATTGGCAACTTTGCCATTCTTAATTCCTTCCTCTAGCCTTTGACCAATAGTCACCAAGTCAGTAAAGTTGGAGGACACGCTTCCAATCATCTTTTCCCAATAGAAAGGTGAGAGAGTATCCATGAACATTCCAGTTAATTCTTTCTCGGCCAACGGAGGTTCCACTTGAGAAGCTAGCTCTCTCCAGCGTTGAGCATACTCCTTGAAGGGTTCCCTTTCTTTCTGAGACATGTTTTGTAGTTGACGGCGATCAGGTGCCATATCCAGATTGTACTTGTATTGTTTCATGAAAGCATCATTCAGATCTTGGAAACAATGAATATGACTCTTCTCCAGTCCCATATACCACTTCAGGGAAGCACCAGTCAGGCTATCTTGAAAACAATGAATCAGCAATTTGTCGTTCTTGGTGTAGGCAGCCATCTTGCGGTAGTACATGGTCAAATGACTTCTTGGACAAGTGTACCCTTTGTACTTTTCAAACTCAGGAGTTTTAAACTTTGCAGGTATAACCAGGTCAGAAACCAAACACATATTCTCAGCAGCAACCCCAAAATAACCAGCACCTTCCATGGCTCTTAGTCTTTTCTCCAGGATTTGATACTGTTCTTTGACTTCATCGATGTCACCAGCTTCTTTTTCACTTTGATGATCTCCAGCATGGTACTCAAAGAGAGGATTTCCATAAGTAGTTTGGGCAGCAGCGTGCACAATTGGCTGAGACTCGGTCATGATCGGAGCTTGGAACATTGGTCGCGAAGGTTGGCCCAACACAGCAGTAGTAGCGTGAGGTGGAGAATAATCAGGAGGTAAACCAAACTCAGGCCATGTAGTGGCAGGCCTCTGAACAGGAATAGGGTCTTCAACATCGTCGGCGACCTCTTGAATGACAGTCCTTTGAGGTGGTTCTCCTCTAGCAATCAGAACTTGCAACATCTCGGTGAGCTTAGTCATTCCTGACTTCAGATCCTCAATCTCCATTCTAACTTCAGCATTGTGTTGTTCTTGGTCCGCCATTCTTTGTCTGACGTTGGCTCTAGTCTCGTACTCGTGTGGAGGAACCAGTTTGACCGTTGATAGATAACTGAATGAAAGAGACAGTTGGAATGAGGTACTGGCGTGATGCAAATGATATGCAATGTCATGCAATGTTGGATGCAAAGCGTGATAACAAAAACAACCTATTGAGGAAGGCTCCCTAAGTTAGGACAGTTCTAAGTTCTTTTACCCAAGAATCCCCTCACAAGGTTAGCTCTAGAGTTTTTGGATATAACATAAACTCTACAGATGGAACGGGTTCTAAAGGTCCTTGGAGTTAGCGACGAAATCAGATTTCTACCATGCGATGGGCGAACCATCTTATGACAAATTTCATGACTAAGTCTCCTCCAAGTGGGGTTCTCGTATTAGCCATTCAAGGTGTTCACCTTGGGGACTAGCACTACACAACCACCTCCTAACTTATGTTTTTCTCTTGTTTTTCAAAGCTCGGGTTGAGAGCTTCACTCAAGTATCATTCCCATATCCACAAATGAATATATACAAAAATAAAATAAAAGCGATAAAGCAAGAGTAAAGAAACATAAACAACAAAAGAGTAAACATAAAGAATATAAGAACAAGCATAAAGAACATAAGAATAAACAAACAAAAGCAAACACTCAAACGCAAAATGAACTAAACTAGGGTTGACTCTCTTAGAATAAAACTCCCCAGCAGAGTCGCCACTTTCTGTAGCGGTAAAAATGTGACTCGACGCGTTTTCGCGCGCTCGAAGTACAACAGAGTCGCCACCGAACTTTATTTATTCCAAAGAGGAAAGGGAAAATATCGATAAAACCCACGAATAAAAAGAAAACGGATAAGATGGTCATCGCAACCAAATTAGGGTTCGGGAGTCGGTTAAGCAAGGGGAAGGTATTAGCACCCCTTACCTCCATCGTACTCGATGGGACCCATTTAGTTAGTTTCGCGTTTGAGTGTTTAGTGTAATGTTTGTGTTCTTTAGCTTACTAATCGAGAAAAGACAAAAGAAAGTGTTTTTTAGGTTTTTTATTATTATGAAGAAAAAGAAAAGATTTTTATTATTATGCTCGCCAAGACGTTTGTATCTTGTGCCTACGTATTCCCTAGTGCAATGGGAAAGTCAGAGCAATCGTAGTTCGGGGGAAGAACCACGAAAAGTTTTGTTGGTTGATTTTAGCGAGAGGTACTCGATCGCTTTCAAATGGAAATACTACGCGCACATGGATATGATATCACTACAAGAATGGATGACTAAATCAAGATAAGACATGATTTTGGCCATCATCGCATTCGAGTGGAAGATATTCGATCTTCACATGTGGAAGTAGGTTCGTATTGAAATTGAATAAGTCTCTCGTTTATGAAAAGAGTTTTAAAAGCCACGAGG
The DNA here is from genome assembly GCF_029867415.1 of Vicia villosa. Lineage (NCBI taxonomy): Eukaryota > Viridiplantae > Streptophyta > Magnoliopsida > Fabales > Fabaceae > Vicia > Vicia villosa. The sequence continues at coordinate 240,090 of NW_026705173.1, forward strand.
CAAAAAAGGTTAAATGAATTTGAGATTGTATTTTAAAAGGACATTTAGCAAAGGATTGAGCATAGGTGTGCACCTAGCGCGTCTTTACCCAAGGTATTGAACAGGAGCGAGCCCCATTGTCACTTGTTGTCCTTGTTCAAAAGATCAAGGTATTCAAGAGGTGTGCACTTCTTGTCACAGGATCTTTCAGTTTTATTAAGGTGTTTTGATTCAAAGGATCAAGGTATTCAAGAGGTGTGCACTTCTTGTCACTCAATCTTTTGGTTTTATTAATATATTTTAATTCAAAGGATCAAGGTATTCAAGAGGTGTGCACTTCTTGTCACAGGATCACTTTGATTAATTAAAGAGTTTTGATTCAAGAAAATCAAGGTATTCAAGAGGTGTGCACTTCTTGTCACTTGATTTCTCGATTTACTTAAGAAAGCATTTTATTGTTTGATTCAAAGGATCGAAGGTATTCAAGAGGTGTGCACCCCTTGTCACTTAATCACTTTGATTTAATTAATGAAAGGTTTTAAAAAAGGTGTTAATCCAAAAGAATCGAGGTATTCAAGAGGTGTACACTTCTTGTCACTCGATCTTTCGGTATGGTTAAAAAGATTTTTGAAAAGGAACTCGACGTTGGATCGAGAAAATATTTCAAACGACTTGGCATTGGACCAAGGTTTATTGATTTTGGATGAAACTAATATAATATTTTTTGGTATTTTTAATAATAAAATTATAATCTAAATAAAATATATTTTTGGATTTTTTAATTTTTATTTCATGAAGAAACAAGGAGAAATTTTATTATTAGAACTGAATTATTTTTTTTAATTTTTAAAACAGAACTAAATTTTATGAGAAATAAAACAAAACAAGAAAATAAGAAAACAAACATGGGCCTGGGGTGTACTTGGTAAAGGCCCAAGAAGATAATAATCAATAAAAAATAAAAGAAAAGCCATGGTGTATTGGGCCGGTCCGGATCCACACTCAAAATACACAAAAAAAAACAGAATTGGAGGACTGAACCGGGTTCAAGAACCCTAGCCCCCTTTCTCACTTCAACTTGCTCTGTATACTCTTACAAAGAAGAAAAAAAATGAAACACGTTCACACGCGATTGTCGCTTACGATTCTCTCTTCCCTCTCACGACTTCGTTTCCTCTCCTCACCCGGTCTCTATCTCTGCTTAATCATCAGCAAACAAAATTGAAAGAAAAATGATACAAAACTCTTGCGATCTCTCTTTCGATCTCTCACTGTTTCGCGGTTTCGCAGAAAAAACAACAAATAACCTTCGATCTCACCTCTCTTGATTTCTCAATGTGTTCAAGTTCAAACAACCACATCTAAACAGAGCACTACACAACGATAGGTTTTCATAGAAATAAGCTAAACATCAAAGAAAAGGAACAAAAATTGCAGTGTATCAAGGTTACCGAATGTACTTGCGAGAGATTACTGAGGTATGCTTTTGACTTTTCTCTCTGCTCTGAATTCAGCTTCCTCTTCTTCTTTGTGTGTGTTGTTCTTTGTGTCTGGCTGTGAATGAGTGTGTGAAATGGTGTTGTTTGTGATTTCTGGGCAGAATTTGTGTTGTGAAGTTTGGCTTTGGTGTGTGTTTCTGGTCTCTGCAAGTGTGGAGATTTGAACGATGGTAGGGGTTTATTAGTGATGGATATTAATGAGGGATGAAGGTTTTGCGATTTGGGGTTGTTGTGTAGTTTGGACTTTGTGAAGGTTTTGAAATGGATGAATGTATGTTAATGTTTTGCAGAGTTTTTGTGGAGCTTTTTTCTTGTGATTTTTTGTGTGTCGCCCCCTTCTTGCTGTGTTTTTATTCTTCTTTTATAGAGGAATTGAAAGAGTTTGGGGAGAAATTATATGAGTTTTGAACACATTTGGAAGCTGTTTGATTGGCTTTTTCTTGCAGAATTCAGTTGCACAAAGTAATGCAAGCTTTGTCTTGTTCTGTTTGGAATAGGTTTTGGACAGAGTGGACTGCATAATGCAGGTAGGGAAAGGGATAGCAGCAAGGGTGCAGTTTTGGACTGTAATGGCATGGCATGGACAACAACGATTTTGAACCTTTGGGCAAGCTTTGAGATAGCAGAGATAGCAGGATTTTTTTGTCTTTTTTGTTTGTTTGACTTGCAAAAGGAATAATGGAATAATAATAATAATAATAATAATAATAATAATAATAATAATAATAATAATAATAACAACAACAACAAAAAAGAAGTTAATAATAATAATAAATAAATAAAAATGAAATAAAAATTAATCTAAAATAAATTTAAACTAAAAGATAAAAAAATATTAAAGACTAAAAATTAATCTAAATTAAATCTAAACTAAAAATAAAATAATATTAAAACTAAGATTAATTTAAACTGTCTAAAGCTATTTTTTGTTGACTTTAGTAAAAAGTCAATTTTTTTCTAAAATATGCAACGATGCGATGATATAATACAAATGAAATACGAATGCGATAATATCAAATGAATGAAATATGTGGGTCAAAAATTGGGGTGCGACACCGGCTACTGATCCTGTTGGTAGTATACCAAGAAAGATGCATGCAAGAAAATCAACTGGTGGGTCTATTCCAAAAACGTTTTCTGCTAGGGATAAAGAGGGTTCTTCTTATGTCCACAATGCGATCGCAGGTCTTGTCACGAGAATCTTGAATGAAGGTCACAAGGTAGAAGGAATATCTGTTCCTTTAGCTCAAGCTCCTGCTCCTGAGAACAGCAAAGACGATCAAGTTGATGCTAGCAAAGATCATGTTGATGTCGAAACATCTGAAGCTAACATTGTTGAGAGTTCTGATGCTAAAGATGTTGAAGCATCTGAAGATAAAGATGCGGAGATTCTTGAAACAGAGAAAGCTGAAGAGGTCACTGCTACTTCTCCTAAAGAGAAGCCTACTCGCCCTACTGACAATGCAAATGATGTGGTGGATCTGGATAATCTTGATGATCCTATTGACATTGCTGATGATGACCTCATCTCTAGCATTTCCAACAGAGTCAAGGCTCGAAGGGGAAAGCAGGTTGATGATCAACATCCTCCCAAGACTAAAGTTGCTCCTCTAAAGACTGCCACCAAAGAAAAAATCAAGAAGGTCTCTGCTGAACCTTCAAGAACTGGGAGCAAGGTTGCTGTGAAGAAGAGAAAAGAAAGAAGTGTTTGTGACTCCGAAGATAATGTCCTAAGTGATGTCCCTGACATCCCTTCAAAGAAGAAGATTGCTGTCACCAAATCCTCCACAAAGGTTCGTGATGTTCCCTTGGACAACATTTATTTGCACTATGCTTCAAATGCTATCCAGTGGAAGTTTGTGTATCAAAGAAGACTGGCTCTGGAAAGAGAACTTGCAAATGATGCTCTGGAATGTCAAGAGGTCATGAAGCTCATCAAATCTGCAGGTTTGCTTAAAACTGTTACTCATTTTTCTAAATGCTATGAAATGCTCGTGAAGGAGTTTATAGTAAATTTGTCTCAAGATTGTGCTGATGGGAGAACTGAGGATTTTCATAAGGTGTATGTTAGAAGAAAATGTATAGATTTTTCCCCTACTGTTATCAACCTCTATCTAGGTAGAGATGATGAGGCTCAACCTGAGCTTGAAGTGACTGACAATGAAGTGTGCAAAGTTATCACTGGTGGTAAGGTTAAGAAATGGCCCATAAAGAGTAAATTGTCTGCTAGTCTTTTGAATGTCAGGTATGCCTTGCTGCATAAAATTGGTGCTGCTAACTGGGTGCCTACAAATCACACTTCTACCATTGCTGTTGGCCTAGGTAGATTCATATATGTTGTGGGAACCAAGACAAAATTTGATTATGGGACTTACATATTTGATCAAACTATGAGGCATGTTGGTACCTCTGCTACCAAGCTACCCATTGCTTTTCCATCCCTGATATGTGGGATAATCCTCGAGCAATACCCTGGAATTCTGAAAGCTAAAGATTCTGTGTGTAAAAGGGAGAGTGCTTTGTCTTTTCACTATAAGCTGCTCCAAAGGTCAGATGACATAACATCTGCTGGGACATCACAAACCAGCAAGTCTGTGAACAAAACCTTTCTTATTGCTGAGCTGAAAGAGACTTGTAAAGAGTTGGACAACAGGAAGATGAAGCTTGAAAAGCTCATTCAAAGTCTTGAGCAGTTTGCAGATGATGATCATGCTGGTGGAAGTGATGGTGACAATATGAATGAAGACAAAGGTGCTGATAGTGGTGATGAGGAAGAGGCTGAGGATGGTGAGGGTACTGAAGATACTGGGAGTAGTGATGCTGATGAAGAGACTAGTGGCTCTAGTGATGAAGAGACTGATGGATCTGACAATTAGCTCTACTGCTCTTCTACTGGTGTCTCTTTTGATTGACTGATTTTGTTCCCCTTTTATGCTGATCTTCTGTTTGTGTTTGGCTTCCTTTTGTGGCTAAAAAGGGGGAGTGATGGATATTTTGGTTTTTTTGTTTTTATTTTCTTATATTTTGGATGTTTTCTGGTTCTCCTTGACAATGCTAAGTGGTAGTCTGTAACAGATGTTTAAATAGATGTTTTCTGGTTTTCTGGTGATTAAACAAGCTGGCTGTTGTTTTACTACAGAATTTATTTTTCTGTACTCTTGGTGTTGTTGGCTGCTGTGTATGCTCTGATATTATATGGTTACATCTATTCATGTTTTAGCCAAAAATTTGCCAAAGGGGGAGTTTGTAGATGTTGTTGATTGGCTGTAATTTTTGGTAAAACTCATTGTGATTTTATCATGTCAACACTGGTGTCATGACATGCATTCTACTGTTGTGAAGTTTTTATTTATGCAGGCCTTTACCTGATGTCAAGGCCGATGTCATGACATCCGTAGCTGTTACGTCTCTTTCTGTTACTAATTCTGGTTATGTGATCTGTTAATATCCTATGCGCTTTACTTGGAAATATTGGATCATGATCTGTTCAAGGACGTCTTTAATTGCTCTTATTTTAGGTTCCTTGATTTGTGGAAATTAGTTTAATTAGGTTTAAAACTAATTTGGATCCAAGGCCCAGCTGCTGCGTTTTTGAAGGCTATATATATTATGAAGAAGCTGCAGACCGGATTAGGGTTTTTAATTGAGAAGCTTTAAGAGTTTTTCGTGTTTAAGTTTTTTGACGTTCTAGCTTTCTTGTAAGCCAAACAATCATCATGATGATTGTCTTGGTCTAGGTGTTTTTGTTTGAGTTGTAAGAAGTACTTGAAGCTTTTAAGCAAGAGTACCATTGTACTTGATTGAAGCTTTTAAGCAAGATCAAGCTGTGTCCTTGAAGTGTGTCTTCTATCCATATTCATTGAGCTTTATTCATCACTGTTGTGATTGAGGGGGAGTGAGTGGAATCTCTGATCTAAGTAATATTAGGTTGAAGTTGCATTGGGTAGATATTAAGTGAAAGGTGTAATCTTGAACTGTATTACTCTAAATTGATATTACTAATAGTGGACTTCCTCCCTGGCTTGGAAGCCCCCAGATGTAGGTGTGTTTGCACCGAACTGGGTTAACAACTTTCTTGTGTTGTTATATGCTTGTTTACTTCTTGTTCGTTTGTTTAAGAATATTCAGATAGTAATGTCGTGACATCCTGTTCGACATCGCGTGTCTGAGTCCAGAATTTCAGTTGTCATAAAGAATCTCTGCTATATTGTTGACATGTGATATTGCAATAAAACTCTCTCACCACACAAAGGCAATTATCCATATACACCCCTACCTCTTGCTGTATACACAAACTTAGATCTGAAGGTGGTTGTGTTAAATTCACGTTTTAGATCTGCAATTAGAGGCAACCCCAACAATGGTAGGAAGTGTGTTTAGCCCCCACCTGGATCTGCTTGATACCTTTGCAATTGCCAAGTTATCATATCAAGTAAGTATGTGTGTTTCACAAATCTGTGAACTTGCAATGTTCATGTGTTATTTTTTTATATGAACAAATACTAACTTTGTATTTCTATTACAAACTGGATATCATGCTTTAGGAATTTGCAGAGGTGGAGCCATTGTTTGTAAGAAACCATTTAACAGATCTTAGTCGGACCTGGAATTTTATGGACAATGACGGAACGGTGAACAAATTAATTGTGAATATAAATGAGGATTTCCCAGTTGTTGTTGGTGGTCGGGAACAGTTGTGCTCCGTTTACAAAATCTCAAACGACGTCATAGTCTATGTTGGATATTACGGTAAAAACATTTTTGAGATCGTAGGTGTAGAAGAGGTCCTAACCAATGAACAATTGCCAACTTTCCACAGTAGGTTCACACAAAAAGTAGTTTGCATTTGTATCGACTGGTCTTATACTGAGCAACTACTTTGTATTTGTTGTGTAGAAATTGGCGCCAGACTTTGACCGTGCCTTGCGAGATAACGATTATGAGGTACTGACACTGTGCGGCGACAACGATATGACTCAATCTCTGTTAGTCGTTAACCAGATGACCCAGAGCGTACAAAATTGGGATACGAATGGGGTGATTTCTGCATAAGCAACAAACTTGCATGTGGTGAAACCATCAGATTCAGACTGGACGTAAACGACGTAAAAAAAACTTGCCACGTATATAAGGTTCGTATTTCATAAATCTGAATCTTCTTGCTTCTATGATACTTGTTTCAATGTAATGTGAATTCGTGATAAGTTTTCAATTTTCAATGTCATAAACATCTTAATTTTGCAAAATGCTACAGATTCCTCGATTTAGACAAAAAACACTAAATAGAAAACAAAAGAGACAAAAAATGACGTTTGTTGTAGAAACCTAAACTATAAGTTTTTTTTGCATCAGGGAAGGTATTTCTTCATACATTGTTGAAAACCTCCTTGTAGACGATGTTTGTTGTAGAAACCTTCGCGTTGTTGTTGTCGTCATGGATCAACACTTTCATTCCTTTTTTTGTCGTGACTCTTGAAAGTGCGACATATATTTATCCGTGAGTAAAAACATCTCGAGGAATGTAAAGCCCGACCCAATCTAGGGACTGACCCTATGACTTGTTTATAGTCATTGCGTAGGAGACAATAATTGGAAACTGACGACGGCTCAACTTGAAAGGCCAGGGAGACTTTGAAGGGGACATATTCATTATGGGGATATATACACAGTTGCCATGTTTTTTGCCACCCATGATGTGCACTTCAAGAACATGGTTAGCCATCTTTGTAACAATTAGTCGTGTACCGTTACACAAACCTTCGGACTGATCAATGTTCCTCATTAACATAATTGGTGTACCGACCTTTAGTTTTATGTGCTGATTAGGCAATCTGGAAGTTTTCAAAGAGCTTAAAAACTCAGGACTGGGGACATCAAGCATGTCCCTGTCATGTATCTCGGACCGATCCACTGAATTAGAGCTAAAGTAATCCTTCAACTCACCTACAAAGAATATCATAGATTATTTAATATACGCGATAATCATATGCAATAATATAGCTTCGGTTTTTATAATTGATTATACCTGGCATCATAGCCAAACCATGGTCGTTAATGTTGTCAACCATTTCAATGGTCGACGCCAATATAGCCCTACTTTTCAGGTATTCGTAGTCACGATAATGATTCAGAAAATCCGGATACATACTGTCGCACGCTCGCGAAAATGAACAACAGAGTCGCCACTAACATATCTATCCTAAAAGGAAAGGAACGTCAGCAAACCTAAAACGAATAAGAGGAAGGTCTTACGACCAAAGGAAATAGGTACGGAAGTCGGTTACGCGAGGGGAAGGTGCTAGCACCCCTCACGTCCATCGTACTCGATGGTATCCACCTATGTTTGTTGCTATCTAAAGGGTGTGTAGAGCTCAATGCTAAGTGAATGCATGCAAAAGAAAGAAAAGAAACACGGGGAAAATAAGGGTTATAAATAGTTGTGCTCGCTTAGGCCCCGCGACCTAATGCCTACGTATCCTTTTCAGGAGTCAGAGCGACGTAGTTCGGCTCACATGTTTTTGTTTGTTTTTGTGTTTTTTAGTGGACGGAGTTACGTTCGCAATCTAGCGTCAGGATAGTAGCTCGTTGAGTGGAGTCTTATGCGTTACCAGTCTGCGATCGAAAGGAAGCAACATGTCCGATTAAGGGAAAGATTGCCTCGGAGGCGAGATGAAGAAGAGATTTTAAGCGTTTCAAGTCGAACCCCAAAGCAAGGGAGACTCGAGTTGCTCTATGGTTTGTGTTTTTTAGAAATTGGGAACTTACGCTCGAATTGTTCCCTTAAGCAAGGGAGATCCAAGCACTCGAATGATTCCCTTAAGCAAGGGAGATTCAAGCTTCCATTCCCTATTTAATGATTTTCACTTTTTTATTAATGATTTTTTAGTATTTTCTTGGTATTTTTTATGGGGATTTAATTTGGATATTGTTAGGTGTTTTAAAGTTGAAAAGGAAAAGAAACTAGCCTAAATGAAAACTAGCCTAATATTATCATGGTTTCTACATAAGGTTAGGAATAAAAGAAACATGAAAATTAAAGATCACAATTAGAAGTCAACAAGTAGGATACATGAAAATAAGTACAAGAGCATGAAATAGAACAAGTCAAAAAATAGTACAAAATGAAGTAAAACACTGTGATCCGCTGTCGTGCACGGATCAAAAACGAGTATTTTGAAAACGTAGTTTAGCGGTAACGACAACTCGGATATCGTTCTCACAAGGATTCTTGATTTTATTAACTAACAATAAAAACGATAATGGGGGTTTGTTTTAGAATCAATTTATAAAACAGAGTAAATTAAGTGATTATCAAAATAAGCTAAACGACTAATCCTACTGATTCGGGTTCCGACTTATCATCGGTTATAATAACACCAATCCCTAAACGGCTTCGATCCTATTCGATTATGAGATTAATCAGACAAGCGCTTATCAAAATCATACGATTTATGTTCCTATTTACCGAATTAAGCAAATGGTTAAGAATATGACGAGTTAACGAATTAAGCAAACGATAACACGCAATTAAATTTAGGAACATGCATACAATCGAATTTAATCAATTCTATCCTATGAACAACAATCGAATTAAGCAAACAATTGTAATCAAATTAAGCAAATGATTTCATAGAAAAGAATTGAACAGAAATCGAATTTAAATTAGTATTAGAATAAACTCAAAGCAATGGAACCCATAAGCAGCAGGATTTGCCTTCGGGAGTTAGTTCTTCATTCTAATCATGAAACCAAAAGTGAAATTTGTGGCAAAAAAGGTCTCCCCTATTCTAGCGGCTGCCAACCCTTATAAAACAAAATAAGGTTTTCTTCTCTACTAACTCAAACTGGGTCAAAAACATAACCCAAGCCCATAAACTAATGACCCAAAAATAAATTATTCTAATGATTGAAACTTCAACGAAATTCTAGGAACTATGCATTTCGAATTTACCTTTGACTCCAACATGAAAGATGTAGCTCTTTCTCTTAGCTTTCCGGAGATTATTAGAACGCGTCGATCCGATTCCCGAAACTCCAGTTATGATCAATTTAGTGCAGACTGCTAATGCTGAAAATAGATTGCGAAAATCAAATAAGTGCAAAAATAAACTGATTTATAAAAACACATTAAAATAGAAAAATAACCAAGGTAAAGTAAAGAAATGCGTAAGTAAAAATATAGGAGAATGTGCATAAATATGCACTAATCAAATTCCCCCACACTTGAACTTTTGCACTCCGAGCAAAATAAAATCAAAACAAAGTAAGCACAAACACATCAACAGTTACTCATTTCAGGCTAAAAGTCTTCGATTAAGTTTGCATCAATAGGTACTAATCTTGCACACTAAGGATATCATAGGAACACTAATCCACAACTGTGCAGACATAAGCCTCCTAAATACACAAACGAATTCAAATCATATTATTATACCATACCCTAACTTACTCATCCTTTTTGCTCTTTTTCATTCAGGCGCAATCACATTAAGCCCGTTATCTCCACACACTTATAGCAAGACGGCCGGTTAGTGACTCTGATCCTTTTCTGCACGGGGTTCTGGTACTTACGTGGCATAACCCTTTGCTTACTCAGTTTTAGTTGCGGGGGATCGGACCGTAATCCTCCCTACCAAGTTCAGCACCAGAAACCGCTGAACCAACTAACAAAGAGTCTTATTTTCAACTTTTTCTTTTCAAGATTTCACAACCGTTGGGTTAAGTGACCGGGTGAGGGTCACCAAACTTAGAAGGTGCATTCCCCTTTTCTTTTTTTTCCGGAACACTCACTTATATTCATCGGCTTCCCTGCGTAAAGTGTGTGAGAGATGGTGCCGACTGCTGAAATAAACTACTCAAGAGCTGTCAGAGAATGAGAATTTAAGGCTAAAACATAATAAAAAAATTCAAATCAATTTCCATATGCAAGAGACTCACGGTGTTAAAACGATACCGATCTTATGAATTTTTCCCAAGTCTTCGCAAACTCGACTCAAATCAGTCTATAGCCCAAAACTTTCAAAAAGATGCTTTTTTTTAAGAACGAAAACAAAGGAAAAAAAACAAAAACAAAGAAAATAAAGAAAATAAATTATTCCCTCCCCCACACTTAAAACATGCATTGTCCTCAATGAAAGAACATAAATATAAAATAAGAGTGAGAGAAAGGAAAGAACACACCCAAGGGGTTAAGGTGGAATGTAGCTTTCATGTCTGGTGGTTTTGGTGGAGGCCTTTCTGCACTACGAACATATGAAATAGGAAAAAGTAAATAGCAAGTGAACTTGGATATTAGTAAAAAATCTGGTGGCTTAGGAGGAATAGTCTGCACATATGGTAAACCTGCAATAAAAAAAGTATGAAGAATAGAAAATCCACATTTAGCTAGTGAGTTTGATAAAATAGGTGGAAGAGATGCACAAATGGTGAAAGATAACTCCATGTTGTTTGGCTTAATTAGAGTTTCCACCAAAAAAAGTTCTGCTATGGGCAATGGTTGCTTATGGAAAAAATCCACATTTTTTGTTGCAAATTCAAGAGTTGTTGAATTTGCTAGAATTTCTGCACAAGTGGTTGTCGGCATCAAACTATCTTCACCTGAAATGGCTGCACTGATCTCAAGACAAACATTACAAACACCACATTCACAAGCAAAAATTTCAAGAGAGTTATCCACTTCAAGAGAAGTATATAATTCATCCAAATCAGATTTCAAGAAATTTTGTGGCATAATCTCTTTCATGCATTCACTTGAATGTTTGTTTCTTACCATGAGTTCATTATATGAAACAAACACAGTTTTAATGGGCTCACCTGGAAATTCATCAAGGCTGGTACCACATTGTGTTAACTCTAATGATGCAACAGGTTGTACATCATCATGAAACATCACGTTCTCTTGAATTTGATGGACACTTGAGATTATTTGTTCACCTTGGACTTTTTTAACTGGAAACATAGATTGCATATGTTGTTGAAATTGCAAATTATTTTCAGTCATTCGCTTATTATTTTCAGCCATTTGCTTGATAATTTCTTCCAAATATGATTGTGTGTCAGCTTTCAATGATGCATTTTGTTGAAATTGTTGATATGGCCAAATAGGCTGCTCTTCAATGTATGAGTATTGTCCTTGAAGATCACCTACCATTTGGGCCTCACCATAAAAATTAGTATCTAACAACATAGGACATGCATCATTACCATGAAAATTTGAAGAACAAATATTGCAAATCGCAAGTGGAATATGATTTTGATAGCACGATTGATGTTCTCTTGCTTCCATCAAATTAATAAGATAAGCCAACTGATCCAATGAGTCTCCCATTTTTTTTTTGACACGAAAAAACAAATATGATTAAAATAAATTCAAAAAAATACAAAAGCACGAAATTTAATCTAATGAAGACAAATAAAAATTTTGAGAATTTTTTTGGAATTTTTTGACACTATGAAAACAGTAAATAATTCATAAAAAATAGAAAAACAACGAATTTGCGATTTTGAGGGTCAAATTCCTTTAGAATTCTATTCTAAAAGAGTACTGTTCAACGATTTATTTCTGACTTTGTGGAAAAAATTCGGAACGATTCGAAACAGTAGCTTTCAAACTTACCTGATAGGCTGGAAAACTTATCACTGTACACCAACCAGAATTGCAACCCTGAAAATCAACAAACACAACACAAAAAAAATCCTAGCAACAACACTATGCCTAATATTACTTAATAACAACAAGAATCCCCGACAACGGCGCCAATTTGACCCGCTGTCGCGCGCGGATCAAAAACGAGTATTTTGAAAATATAGTGTAACGGTAACGACAACTCGGACATCGTTCTCACAAGGATTCTTGTTTCGTTACTAACTAATATAAATAAAATTGGGGGTTTATGGTTTTAGAATCAATTTATAAAACAGAGTAAATTAAGTGATTATCAAAATAAGCTAAACGACTAATCCTACTGATTCGGGTTCCGACTTATCATCGGTTATAATAACACCAATCCCTAAACGGCTTCGATCCTATTCGATTATGAGATTAATCAGACAAGCGCTTATCAAAATCATACGATTTATGTTCCTATTTACCGAATTAAGCAAACGGTTAAGAATATGACGAGTTAACGAATTAAGCAAACGATAACACGCAATTAAATTTAGGAACATGCATACAATCGAATTTAATCAATTCTATCCTATGAACAACAATCGAATTAAGCAAACAATTGTAATCAAATTAAGCAAATGATTTCATAGAAAAGAATTGAACAGAAATCGAATTTAAATTAGTATTAGAATAACCTCAAAGCAATGGAACCCATAAGCAGCATGATTTGCCTTCGGGAGTTAGTTCTTCATTCTAATCATGAAACCAAAAGTGAAATTTGTGGCAAAAAAGGTCTCCCCTATTCTAGCGGCTGCCAACCCTTATAAAACAAAATAAGGTTTTCTTCTCTACTAACTCAAACTGGGTCAAAAACATAACCCAAGCCCATAAACTAATGACCCAAAAATAAATTATTCTAATGATTGAAACTTCAACGAAATTCTGGGAACTATGCATTTCGAATTTGCCTTTGACTCCAACATGAAAGATGTAGCTCTTTCTCTTAGCTTTCCGGAGATTATTAGAACGCGTCGATCCGATTCCCGAAACTCCAATTATGATCAATTTAGTGCAGACTGCTAATGCTGAAAATAGATTGCGAAAATCAAATAAGTGCAAAAATAAACTGATTTATAAAAACACATTAAAATAGAAAAATAACCAAGGTAAAGTAAAGAAATGCGTAAGTAAAAATATAGGAGAATGTGCATAAATATGCACTGATCACACTGCTATTTTTATATGGTTTTTATGAAGGAAATTGAATTCTAATTAACCAAAAAAAAGAATTAAAAGAGATAGTCTAAACTAATATTTTTGTGATTATTTCTATATGTCAAAATTTTGTCAAAGTCTAAGAATTATTAAGAAAAATTAGCAATTTAATTACTCAAAGAAAATGGTAAAAAAAACTAATTAATCTAAATAACAAAATGATAGAACCAGGGGGGTGCAAACTGAAATACAGGGTGCGAAGAGCAGTGGGCGCAGGGCCCAGCCCAAAGGATGTTTTTTGTTTTCAGACTTTTCTATGTCAAAAAGATGATATGGGCCCAGAGAGGGTGCGTCCAGCAATTCAGTTACAGGCCCACAGAGTAATGTTGTTCAGATTTGTGTTGCCAAAAAAGCCAATGGGCCCGAGGGGGTGCACTATAGCAATTCGGCCCGAGGCGGTTTCTATTCAAATTGAAACATAACAAGGAAAGTATGATGGGCCACATGGAGGTGTGATCATTAACTCGGCCCAGGATTGTTTTTCGTATTGATCCATTTAATCTTCAGAATTTTCAATTAACAAAAAGAATTAAAACGAAATAAAAAAATAATCAGAAAAGGATTAGGGTTCTGAAAGTGTGACCTTTGATATTACACGAGCTCAACACTTTTCCTCTTTACCAGCATAAAGGTGCGGCGGCGATTCTTTCGTTCTTCTCCGATCAAAATCAATTTTGATCTCTCAAATCTCCTTCGTTTCTGACTTCATGTTCTTCTTCTTCTTTTCGTTCACAACTCGCGATGATGGTGAAAACTTTTGTTGTCGATTGGTCTTGAAGATGAAGATGTTGTTGAACGCCGAAGTCGTGTTGAACGAATTGATGTTGATGCCGCAGATCAACGTTGCTGAGTTGGACGAATTCACGTCGACGAGGTGTATTGAGAAGCGTTGTTGAATTGTTTCGATTGGTGTTCTTGATGATCGAAGATGAATCGCGCGATGATTGTTCAAGATCGTGAATGGTAATCTCCGATGGTTTACAAGGACTCAAGCGCGAAACCAGAATCGAAAGAGATCGAGAGCCAAAATTGGTTAGATTTTTTTTACTTTTCTGTGATAATCTTTCTCTTTTCCTCTCCTGAATTCTTATTGCGTTCCTTTTTCAGAATACAGTGAAGACTATGGAGAAGGTCAATTGAAGATGAAGAGAAGGATGAAGATGGTTATGCAGTGATGATGAAGAAGGTTGGTGGATTGGAGATGTTGAAAATGGTGAAGAATGGAGATAAAAGTGAGGAGAAAGTGGTGAAGGTCAAAAAAATGGTGGAGATTGAAAGATGAATGTGAAGAATGGTGGTTCTAAATTCAGAGAGTGAGAGTGAGAAGGTGAAGATGGAGTGAAGGTGATGATTGGAGGTGGTGAAGAGAAGAGATTGAAGAAAATGGTTAAATATGCGTGATGAATGGAAGAGGAAGATTTGAATAATTGTGGAGAGTGAGAAAGTGAAGAATCGAAGGAAGAAAGAGTGAAGGAGCTTCTGAATTGGTGGTGATTCTGATTTTATAGAAGTGGAGGAGATTGAATCTGAAGTAAATTCTCTTCCCCAAAACTTTCTGTTATCTTGTGTTAGTTCTGTTATGGTTGTTCAGGAGTTAGTTAGACTCTGTTATAGGGTTGTTATGATTCTGTTTTCTGTTAGTTAGGGAGGTAGTTAAGATTCTGTTTGACAGGTTTGGTAGTTATAAGTTAGTTAGCAAATCTGTTTTGGCTCTGTTGGAAAACAAAGAATTTCTCTTCTGTTTTTATTGATAGCCTGCTGCACTATTTTTTTGTCTTAAATTAAATATGGCGGTTGGTTTGGTTAAGGGACTGAACTGGTTTGAAAATGCAGGATGTAACTTGTTTTGATATGAACATGTAAGTGAAAAAAAGGAATTTTGTGGGGCTGGTTTATTGCAGTAGGTTAGGTTGTGAATATCATTTGGTTTCATGAATATGGATTGGTGAATTTGGGTAAGGGAATGCTAATTTGTTTAACTCGTGCAGGGTCTGTTTTGAGAAAGTAATTCAACTCTGGGTTGGACAAAGAATTGGAGAATGACTATGGACTAAAAGAGAAAAGATGAACAATTAGGAAAAACCGTCAACTCTGGGTTGAGTGGGAAAGACAAGAGATAACCGTCAACTCTGGGTTGAGTAAGGGATTGGAACTACGGGTTGAAAGCGGAAAGATGAACAATTAGAAATAACCGTCAACTCTGGGTTGAGTGTGAAAGGAGAAAAGATAACCATCAACTCTGGGTTAAGAGGGAAAAGAAACAATAAGAAATAACCGTCAACTCTGGGTTGAGTGGGAAAGGACAAAGGATAACCGTCAACTCTGGGTTGAGTGGGAAAAGACAAAAGATAACCGTCAACTCTTGGTTGAGTAGGGACAAAAGAAGATAACCGTCAACTCTGGGTTGAGTGGGAAAAGGATAATCAATTCTGGATTGAATAAAAGATAACCGTCAACTCTGGGTTGAGTGGGAAAGACAAAAGATAACCGTCAACTCTGGGTTGAGTGGGAAAGAAAGAAGATGACCGTCAACTCTGGGTTGAGTGGGAAAGAAAGAAGATAACCGTCAACTCTGGGTTGAGTGGGAAAAAAAAGAAGATAACCATCAACTCTGGGTTGAGTGCGAAAGACAAAAGATAACCGTCAACTCTGGGTTGAGTGGGAAGGAGAAAAGATCAACTCTGGGTCGAATAAAAGATAACCGTTAACTCTGGGTTGAGTGGGAAAGATAAAAGATAACCATCAACTCTGGGTTGACTGGGAAAGACAAAAGATAACCGTCAACTCTGGGTTGAGGGGGAAAAGAGAAATCAATAAGAAATATCCGTCAACTCTGGGTGAGAGGGAAAAGGACAAAAGATAACCGTCAACTCTGGGTTGAGTGGGAAAAGAAACAATAAGAAATAACCGTCAACTCAGGGATGAGTGGGAAAGGACAAAGGATAACCGTCAACTCTGGGTTGAGTGAAAAAAGACAAAAGATAACCGTCAACTCTGGGTTGAGTGGGGACGAAAGAAGATAACCGTCAACTCTGGGTTGAGTGGGAAAAGGATAATCAATTCTGGATTGAATGAAAGAAAACCGTCAACTCTGGGTTGAGTGGGAAAGACAAAAGATAACCGTCAACTCTGGGTTGAGTGGGAAAGAAAGAAGATGACCGTCAACTATGGGTTGAGTGGGAAAGAAAGAAGATAACCGTCAACTCTGGGTTGAGTGGGAAAAAAAGAAGATAACCATCAACTCTGGGTTGAGTGGGGAAGAAAGAAGATAACCGTCAACTCTGGGTTGAGTGGGAAAGACAAAAGATAACTGTCAATTATGGGTTGAGTGGGAAGGAGAAAAGATCAACTCTGTGTCGAATTAAAGATAACCGTTAACTCTGGGTTGAGTGGGAAAGATAAAAGATAACCGTCAACTCTGGGTTGACTAGGAAAGACAAAGGATAACCGTCAACTCTGGGTTGAGGGGGAAAAGAGAAATCAATAAGAAATATCCGTCAACTCTAGGAGAGTGGGAAAAGGAAAAAAGATAACCGTCAACTCTGGGTTGAGTGGGAAAAGGAATCAATTATGGATTGAGTAAAAGATATATGTCAACTCTGGGTTAGAGGGAGGAGAAAAATGATGATTGTCAACTCTGGGTTGAGTGGGAAAATATAATTAACTCGGGGTTAAAAGATGAAAGGAAAGTCAACTCTGGGTTGAACAGAAAAACATCGACTCTGGGTTGAAGAAAGATGAACATGATTGACTATGGGAGATGACACTACAATGGTAACTCTGAGTGATCCAATGGAATATGAGTTGAATGTTTGTAGGGAACTCATCTTATGAATAACTTGGCTCACGCTTCACATGCAATGTTTGATTTATTTGTGCACTTCTGGAGATACAATGCAATGAATTCTATATGCAGTGTACTGATTGATCTGTCAGGGTTTCTGCTTTGTATGGAATAGATTGGATGGAGTTCAGAAACTCTGCTTGATTTAAGATGAGGTGGATGCCCCTTGCATTGTTGGTGATTGGATTATTAAGGGAGATATGCCAATGGGGATGCAATGATATGTATGATGTATGTATGATTATGAATGGAATGATTGTTCCCAAGATATAAGTAGTGGATGGAGGATGTCTTTATGGAAAGGTCATAGCTTGAAGGATAGCCCTTGTGAAGGTGAGGTGTTGAGCTTGACTTCTCGTCACCTATCTCGATATCTGACACTTGATTGAAGATGAAGAGATGAATTATTACTAGCTTGCCCCAACTTGTATGATCTTTTGATGTAGGACTTTGATAATGCTTGAATCATGGAGAGTCGAAATGGTCTGCCCCAGTGTAGATCATGGAATAATTGAATGTTCCAGATTGAAAGGAACTCTTCCACTTAATGGATTCTTTGGATATTTGCTCAGCGGATGACCAACCTTTGCCTTTGTAAGACTACTCGATGGAATTTCAATGTTGAACTTTCCTTGGTATCAAGTACTTACTTTCAGATTAGAGACGATTATGTTTTGAAAAAGATAATGAGAATGCAATTCACATGTTAATCTCGAAGAAAAGTTTTTATTTGTCAGAAGGTTGTATTGATACTAACACAAGTGACAAGCAACATTAGGAGTCAGTTTTGACATGATTTTACAGTTTGTATGCTTTCGGAACGAACCCTGCTTAAATTAGGACTTTTGAGGGTTGTAACGTGGTCGGGTTCATGGTTTGAGAAATAAAGGATAAAGGCTCAAGTTCTACTTAACCCATCCCTTCTTCGTGATGTTCTCCAGTCCTACGTTCAGCTAGTTCGACACAAGTATTCGCCTTTCAGGAAGGATTGTGATGGATGAGGATCCTTTATGGCTTTGATGGAGGTGGCAGTCACCCTTTGGTGCTTTCGTTGATGATTATAACAACTTGTCCCTTGGAAGATTTTTGTTCTTGTTCTTTTCTTTTGCTTTCCCTAACTTTTACCTGGACATAAAGTTTCTTTTGATTTTGGTTTTCGTTGTCCAGCGGGATATGCCCTAATTTTTGCCTAAGTCATTTGCTTCAAAGATTTTTTCTTTTTGACTTAGCAGGCTATTGTTTTTTTTTCTTCTTTTTTTTTGATCATGATTCGTAACTTTCTTTTCATTCTTTTTGTCTCGTTCGGAAACAAGTTGTATGGCTTTTGTGATTGACTTGTAGAAAAGGTAGCGATCGCCTTCTTCTTAGTGAATGAGAGACATCCATTGTGGATTGTGCTCTTCCTTTTTTGTTGTGAGATCTGAGATATGATTGATCCTCTGATGGAATACCTGAAAGTTGAGCGCTCGGTCGCACTAACTGAAGACTACCCTGCCCCTGGTTAAGATTGAGGGTTTTGTATTTTTTGAAAAGAAACTACTACTCCTTAGGCTCAAAGGGGTTGACGAGGGTTTCACTCCCTTATAACTCCAGTGTTTGGGAATTGAAATAATGCCTGTACATCGTCAGCAGGATCCTTGTTCCAAAAGCATACGATTAATAGTTCATGTATTTTTTGATTTTCATCATTCTCCTTTTTTAGTTTCTTAAGACAAATGAGTTGAATATCAATGAACATAATGACAAAAATAGAATGATTTGAGAAAAACATGTATATTGTATTATTTTTATTTATTCAAACAAAATGAGTTTCTTACAATGAGAAGTACTTGATAACAACAAAGTATTACAATTGAAAATGCTTGAGAAATCTAGACAATGGCAAGATTGGCCTTATTATGATGTAAATGAAATGTTCTCTGAGAAACACAAAGTCTTTAGGCTCTAATGGTGGAAGGTGCCCCCATGAGGAGGTATGGGGTTTTCTGATAGTAGCTTGATCTTGTTTGAAATTCCCCATGATTCTTTGTCTGTGAGCTCTTGTCAGATATTGGTGTTGAGGAATCGTCTTGACTGGTCTGATGGAGAGGAAGAAGGTAAGAGTCTTGGTAATCATGGATGCATATGCATGAATGCAAGATGTTAATGAAGATGCAAATGTATCATAAATCAGGATCAAGGATCAAGGCCTCTTGGATAACAGATTCTAATGGTCAATAAGATATGGTCGAACCCTCCAGATTCAGAGGTTCGATGTTGCTTTCCGGATAAATAGCTTGTGCATAAGCCAAATATGGTCGAGCCCTCCAGATTCAGAGGTTCGACGTTGATTCTGATAGATAACCTTTGCATAAGTCAAATAAGGTCGAACCTTCCAGATTCAGAGGTTCGACGTTGATTCTGATAGATAACTGATGTAGAACTTCAGTATAAGTCAAATGTCCCAGGATCAAAGGTTCGACGTCTTTTGTTGAATAGCAGAAATCCGGGTATGATGAAGGTCAGGTTTCCTGTCCCATCCCAATCTCACGGGTATGTAGTCTAGACACGGACAAGTGGTCCCTAGTGGTCACCAGGGTCTACAGTTCTCATGGGGTACAAAGTGTTTGAGGCAACAAGCGTGCCAGACACAGTGTTCCATGAAAGAACCTCGCCCAGTTGTGGTACCCCATGTCAAGTTCGATCATAGCAAGCGCTACGAGAGTCAACATGAGCATCCACGCTAACCCTATGTGTCACTGGCCTGGGTAGTGGGCCTTTTACCTCACAAAACCCCCACTTGCAAAGACAAGTAGAAAAATATGTGGCCCCCACAGGGACCCATAATATAGTCCAGAATGCGAGAAAATAAACATGATATGCAAGCATAAAGTAAACAATGCAAAACATAAACAATATATAAGCACACCCAATAAACAAACAACAAACAAAGGCTAGGATCGACTTTCTATCTAGTCCCCAGCAGAGTCGCCAGCTGTCGCACGCTCGTGAAAATGAACAACAGAGTCTCCACTAACATATCTATCCTAAAAGGAAAGGAACGTCAGCAAACCTAAAACGAATAAGAGGAAGGTCTTACGACCAAAGGAAATAGGTATGGAAGTCGGTTACGCGAGGGGAAGGTGCTAGCACCCCTCACGTCCATCGTACTCGATGGTATCCACCTATGTTTGTTGCTATCTAAAGGGTGTGTCACTTATAAATCTAGAGCTCAATGCTAAGTAAATGCATGCAAAAGAAAGAAAAGAAACACGGGGAAAATAAGGGTTATAAATAGTTGTGCTCGCTTAGGCCCCGCGACCTAATGCCTACGTATCCTTTTCAGGAGTCATAGCGTCGTAGTTTGGCTCACATGTTTTTGTTTGTTTTTGTGTTTTCTAGTGGACGGAGTTACGTTCGCAATCTAGCGTCAGGATAGTAGCTCGTTGAGTGGAGTCTTATGCGTTACCAGTCTGCGATCGAAAGGAAGCAACATGTCCGATTAAGGGAAAGAATGCCTCGGAGGCGAGATGAAGAAGAGATTTTAAGCGTTTCAAGTTGAACCCCAAAGCAAGGGAGACTCGAGTTGCTCTATGGTTTGTGTTTTTTAGAAATTGGGAACTTACGCTCGAATGGTTCCCTTAAGCAAGGGAGATCCAAGCACTCGAATGATTCCCTTAAGCAAGAGAGATTCAAGCTTCCATTCCCTATTTAATGATTTTCACTTTTTTATTAATGTTTTTTTAGTATTTTCTTGGTATTTTTTATGGGGATTTAATTTGGATATTGTTAGGTGTTTTAAAGTTGAAAAGGAAAAGAAACTAGCCTAAATGAAAACTAGCCTAATATTATCATGATTTCTACATAAGGTTAGGAATAAAAGAAACATGAAAATTAAAGATCACAATTAGAAGTCAACAAGTAGGATACATGAAAATAAGTACAAGAGCATGAAATAGAACAAGTCAAAAAATAGTACAAAAATGAAGTAAAACACTTCTATTTTGATATGGTTTTTATGAAGGAAATTGAATTTTAATTAACCAAAAAAAAGAATTAAAAGAGATAGTCTAAACTAATATTTTTGTGATTATTTCTATATGTCAAAATTTTGTCAAAGTCTAAGAATTATTAAGAAAAATTAGCAATTTAATTACTCAAAGAAAATGGTAAAAAAACTAATTAATCTAAATAACAAAATGATAGAACCAGGGGGGTGCAAACTGAAATACAGGGTGCGAAGAGCAGTGGGTGCAGGGCCCAGCCCAAAGGGTGTTTTTTGTTTTCAGACTTTTCTATGTCAAAAAGATGATATGGGCCCAGAGAGGGTGTGTCCAGCAATTCAGTTACAGGCCCACAGAGTTATTTTGTTCAGATTTGTGTTGCCAAAAAAGCCAATGGGCCCGAGGGGGTGCACTATAGCAATTCGACCCGAGGCGGTTTCTATTCAAATTGCAACATAAGAAGGAAAGTATGATGGGCCACATGGAGGTGTGATCATTAGCTCGGCCCAGGATTGTTTTCGTATTGATCCATTTAATCTTCAGAATTTTCAATTAACAAAAAGAATTAAAACGAAATAAATAAAATAAATGAAATCAGAAAAGGATTAGGGTTCTGAAAGTGTGACCTTTGATATTACACGAGCTCAACTCTTTTCCTCTTCACCAGCATAAAGGCGCGGCGGCGATTCTGTCCTTCTTCTCCGATCAAAATCAATTCCGATCTCTCAAATCTCCTTCGTTTCCGACTTCATGTTCTTCTTCTTCTTTTCGTTCACGACTCGCAATGATGGTGAGAACTGTTGTTGTCGATTGGTCTTGAAGATGAAGATGTTGTTGAACGCCGAAGTCGTGTTGAACGAATTGATGTTGATGCCGCAGATCAACGTTGCTGAGTTGGACGAATTCACGTCGACGAGGTGTATTGAGAAGCGTGTTGAATTGTTCCGATTGGTGTTCTTGATGATCGAAGATGAATCGCGCGATGATTGTTCAAGATCGCGAATGGTGATCTCCGAAGGTTTACAAGGACTCAAGCGCGAAACCAGAATCGAAAGAGATCTAGAGCCAAAATCGGTTAGATTTTTTTTTACTTTTCTGTGATAATCTTTCTCTTTTCCTCTCCTGAATTCTTATTGCGTTCCTTTTTCAGAATACAGTGAAGACTATGGAGAAGGTCGATTGAAGATGAAGAGAAGGATGAAGATGGTTATGCAGTGATGATGAAGAAGGTTGGTGGATTGGAGATGATGAAAATGGTGAAGAATGGAGATAAAAGTGAGGAGAAAGTGGTGAAGGTCAAAAAAATGGTGGAGATTGAAAGATGAATGTGAAGAATGGTGGTTCTGAATTCAGAGAGTGAGAGTGAGAAGGTGAAGATGGAGTGAAGGTGATGATTGGAGGTGGTGAAGAGAAGAGATTGAAGAAAATGGTTAAAGATGCGTGATGAATGGAAGAGGGGGATTTGAATAATTGTGGAGAGTGAGAAAGTGAAGAATCAAAGGAAGAAATAGTGAAAGAGCTTCTGAATTGGTGATGATTCTGATTTTATAGAAGTGGAGGAGATTGAATCTGAAGTAAATTCTCTTCCCCAAAACTTTCTGTTATCTTCTGTTAGTTTCTGTTATGGTTGTTCAGGAGTTAGTTAGACTCTGTTATAGGGTTGTTACGATTCTGTTTTCTGTTAGTTAGGGAGGTAGTTAAGATTCTGTTTGACATGTTTGGTAGTTATAAGTTAGTTAGCAAATCTGTTTTGGCTCTGTTGGAAAACAAAGAATTTCTCTTTTGTTTTTATTGATAGCCTGCTGCACTGTTTTTTGGCTTAAATTAAATATGGCGGTTGGTTTGGTTAAGGGACTGAACTGGTTTGAAAATGTAGAATGTAACTTGTTTTGATATGAACATGTAAGTGAAAAAAAGGAATTTTGTGGGGCTGGTTTATTGCAGTAGGTTAGGTTGTGAATATCATTTGGTTTCATGAATATGGATTGGTGAATTTGGGTAAGTGAGTGCTAGTTTGTTTAACTCGTGCAGGGACTGTTTTGATCTGAGTGTGTTTCATTTATGTATGAATGCAGGGCATGGTTTTTGTGGAGGTTTGAAGCAAGAAGCTATGACATCTGAAACAAAGAAGTGGCACGACATGATGATGAGATTATACAAGAAGAAGTGGTGGAAATGGCATGAAGATGAAGAAATAACTTGTATATATATTTTTTCTTTACATGTATTGAAATCCTGTACTTTGTAAGATCATAAAACACTTGCCCTGAACCTTTGTTGTAATTTTGTAACATATCTCCATGTATGGAAGTGAATTTAGTATGAATTGAATGTATGGGCTTTTGTTGATGATTCCAAATAATTTGAATCTTATTTTCCCTCCATATGCATTACTTGAAGTTCCGCCCTTTAAATTCTTTCATCGGCCATACTAGGGCCAAGTTATAAACTTGTAGGGCCAAATTCTTCATCTTGCAGGCTTAAATGAAAGAGGTAATGACAATAATGTCTCACACCTTGTATGCCAAGAAACCACACGGATATGTCCCTTGATTTCAACTTGTAACTTGAATCCAATAGCATGAGATGAAACGCTAATTTAATAAAAAATCCAATTCAATGCACATTTGTTCGGTGAGAATCCATAATGACTCAATGCACAACAATTAAATGGATTTCCTTTCGGGTGAATAAATAAGCCTCTTTACTTGGTCCTTGATCCCACATTTCAGCTTAGTTTTTTACTTTTATTTAATGAATGAATGCATGAAGGTAGATGACCTAAGATGTAAATGAATGAGATATGTGAGCCAATTAAGAATAATTAGATGGGCAAATTTTGAGGTGCAACACATACTGGTCACGATGCCTACAATGGGATCCTCAAAATCAGTAATCAACATCTCAGGGGGAAAAACAATTTCCGCGGTACCATCATTAGGTTCTCCAATTTTCCCTTCACCTATTTTCAGCAGCCAATCTGAAAACTCAGCAATCTCGGCCCTTTCGTGTTCGGTTGGTCCCGAGGTTAGGTGCATGTTTTTTGTTAAGGTCAACACCTCAACCGAATGCCAAATATAGGAAGCGTTGGTGGTGGCATGCATAATGTCAGAACGACTGCCCCTGGGTATTATGGACAATATTTGTCTAAAGTCCCCACCAAAAACCACAACCTTGCCACCAAACACTTTGTCAGAGTTCCCATAGCTACTCATAAGGTCCCTTAAAGTCTTGTCCACGCTTCGAAACACCATTTGTTTGGCATGGGGGCTTCATCCCAAATGATTAATTTTGCCTCCTGAAGTAGATCAGCAGAATCTTCAAGATAAGTAATGTTGCAGGTTGAATTATCCAAAGTCAGCACAGGTATTTTAAACCTCGAGTGAGCAGTCCTCCCACCAGGTAACAATAGGGATGCAATGCCACTTGCTGCTACAGTTAGGCAGATGTCGTGTTTGGCCCAAATAGCACTTGCGAGCGTCCTCCACATGTAAGTTTTATCAGTTCCGCCGTAACCATGGAGGGAAAAAACACCACCATTTTGCAATGTAACAACGCTCATTACTTTTTCAAAAATTCCCCGTTGCTCATCTATATTTGTGGAAGAAAACTTTCAATTAAACCATGAAATCAATATAATGTGATGTTCCAAAATCTAAATCATATCGTGTACGCAATACCTGTCATTGCAACGTGCAGTGCAACACACTCGTCCTGCATAGCTTGAACGTCATATCTCCGTTCTTCATAAATGAGTCTGTTCCCAAGCTGGTCCAAAACATAACTGTCGGGATATGGAATAGGCTTAAAGTCCCTAAGGGATCTTCTGTTGGACAGCAACAATTTTTCTATCTCAATCAAGAAGAGATCCATCAGTTCTTTCTCCGTCAACGTCAGAGCTGCATAAAATAAAAGCATTAATAGTCAGATCATACAGCACACAACTTAGTTACGGTGTTTTACAACATGAGTAAGAGTATTTTATAAAGTCACTAACAGATTTGTTTCATTGTAGTTAATGAGTTTATAAATTCCCACCTTGGTTGTTAATCTGAATCCTTTGATGGTGCAATACACCATCTGATAGTAAAATCCATGACTGCTCTCACACATGTGCATGTCTATTCACATCTCCTGACAAAAGCATAACAACAAACAAATTCCAAAGGTAATGACCAGAGCCCCATTCACTTGCCTCTTTAAGGGCCCCAATATATTCCCGATCATCTTCAAGGAAGCCCATGGAAAACACGCATCCCTAAACGTGTCATATTGTATATCACCGACCTTTCTGATATCATCATAAGTTGTAGGACCCTTTACAACCGTCAGTATCAGGCGTAGATAAAACAACTATCCGGTTGTGGGTGGAACCCAAATAAGTCGTCCAATGGTGTAACCCTTTTTCTGTGGCTTCCACGCCCTTTCCCTTTTATGGTAAACAAACTTCGTGACAAATTGGCCATAAGTCAATTGTCTCGCACCCTCATAGGTCTGATTTGCAACTAACCACGAAGTAAACATAGATTCCGTGACACTCGCCTCCTCTAAGACATTTTCCATACGGGCATGATCTGGGTAGTAGACGGACTTCTCACCAATTAGATGGAAAAACATGCGCTCAACTGCCGGCTGCCGTCCATGTATACTGTAAGAGAAGATTCTCCAACTTGCCTCGTAGGGGGATACGTACCTGCAGTCAAGGTACTGCTTTATCTCATCTACAGGTTCATTAGGACAACCATTTTGTGCCGAGTTATGAACAACTAATGCGGTAATTCGGTTATGTCCTTTGTGTATGTATTTGAAAAGATACTTGATTGACGTACTTTTATTAAACCATTCCATGTTAATGTGAGCATGGTACTTGAGTAGTAATTTCTTGTTGTAGGGGACAACACGCGTATTGTCAAAATGGATCCCCTTTTTTTTTGTATGGTGTGAGTAGATGACCGTCGTCTATAGAGAGGGTATCCATCGGAATCAACAACACTATTTTTAATGAACTTTTTGGGGAAGAACTTAGTGCACCTGTTGTTTTTAGTACACTGTGCATTCTGATTAGCTAACCCACATGGACCATGGATCATATGTGATTTTACCAAGTTTTACAGTGCAGGATGTGTTGTAGGGTCAGGTATTTCTGCACAAATTATTCGATCGATATCTGCAGGAGTAGGATATTTACTTTGAGGATGTAGGAAAATTAAAATATGTGCGTGTGGGAGGCCTCTTTTTTGAAATTCGATGGTGTACATGTCTGCAATCACATATTAATTGTTATAATACTAAACCGTGATTAGAACTAAGTAATGTATTAAAATATGTCATAGTTCAAGACTTACATGCCAAAACGCGGTCGAGAATATGTTTCCTTGTAATATCTTTAAGTAGTTGGTCGAATTTAATCTTGAAGACCTTCAATACAATATCAGGACGGTCCTATGGTGTTAAGTTCTCAGGAGCAAGTTGGCATTTGATCTCAGGCCAATTTGGGTTGCAGGTGAAGGTTATGAAAAGGTCGGGGAAACCCAACTTACTTGAAATAGCCATCGCGTCAAAATACAGCTGGTCCATATATCTCTTGCTCCCAACAAATGTAGAAGGTAAAACCACCTTTTTTCCTTGTTTTGTACTTTGATTTGATACACCAACATCAGGTTGATGCTGTAAGTTGTTATATTTACCTACCCTTAATTTTGATTGATTTTTCCGCAACCAATTTAGACGTTCTGATTCCATCATAGCATAGCCGTCTACCAGGAATTATTGGAAAAGGTGTAACACCCCATTTCTACCCGGCAAATATACAAGAATCAGAGTTTCAAAATTTCTCGACAAACAAATGAGGCGTCACATATTCATTTCACAATAAATCACTTAATCGCATTCAGCGGATACATAGCACTTTCTTTTAACCAACTAAACAAAATACTCAGCATATATTACTTTTCAAAACAGAATAACTTCTTTTATTAGAACATGGCGGAATCATAGTTCTCAATCTTTGAATCAATAGCATCATATTCAGCTAAGATAAAACAGTAAAACAACAAAATCATAAACATCATAACTCGTCCCCCCGATGCTACGTATCAGTGCGACAACCGACTTGATTAACGGCAACTAAATCATCATACTTGAATACCTGCACGTTACCAATGTAAAGGTAACGGCGAACAAGAGAAAAGGGTGAGATATCAAATCATATAAGTGAGTGTATGATAAATTGTATATTAGGATTCAGACATATATAGTTATCACATCACCAGTATTAATATTTCCATACACTTCATACTTTCACTAACTCACAAATCTCACATACTTCTCATCGCATCATAAGTCACAACACTTCACATTCACATCAATTATATATAAACATATCAGTCATTCACTTGCAAGTCAAATCATGATACATCACGAGTATAAATTACAATTTTAGTCTCAAACATCACAGCATATAAGTCACTCATCTAGTCACAAAACATCACAGCATATAAGTCGCTCATCTAGTCACAAAACATCACACATACATTTAATTACAAAACATCACATATACGGCTAATCATAAAACATCACATATAAGTCACACCAGACATATTCACTTAATCGCAGTCAGAAATATTGACATCATCATACTATACATAAAATCATCAATTCGCATTTTCACATACTTCTATCATTTAACAAGTCACAATATACAGTCACGATATCGTCATAAAACGTCACAACTATGAATCACATAAGACAAATGGGACATGACTCATGTATATGCATGTGGTACCAATCAGAGCTTCAGCCGCCGTCACCAATTGCCATTTGGCCCGTCATGTTTGCCATAGTTTTTAGGCCGTCATGTTTGCCATAGTTTTCAGGCCGTCATGTTTGCCATAGTTTTCAGGCCATCATAGAGTATGCATATGAAATGTGACTCTACAAACAAGACAACACATCATACTCATCACAATCACATATCATCACTAGGTGTTATACCCCAAAATTTGCCCGCGTTTTTTCTCAAAGAGAAGTCAACATACTTCTGTCTAAAAATTTGAAGTTTTATACAATCTTGGATTTTTATTTCATAAATATCCTGATTTTATGAATACTCAATTCTTAGAATTTTTTATACAGTATTTTGGTTCGCTGTTGAATTTATTCTTACATAAACGCCAAATACAGTTTATCACTTCATACACTGTTTATTCGAGATTTATTTTCAGATAAATAATGCTGACACAGTTGGTACAGAATTAAAATTTGCAGGCGCAGAGTCTGGGATTTCAGATTATACTGGTAACAATTAAATTATTATTGGTTTTATTTCCCACTAATTTTTATTTTTATACTATATTATTTTTTCAAAATCTCTTTCTTTCTTTTCAAATATCTTCCTTTCTTTTCAAATATCTTTCTTTCAAATCAAATCCTAACTTTATTCTATACCCCTTTCTTTTCAAAACCTACCATATTTTTTCAAATCCTACTACTATTCAAATTTTCCCTTTTTACGGTACCACTCCATTCCCCAACGTCTTTATCTCTCTCTTTTCACTCTATAGATACTCCTCATTTTTTTCCATAATTGCTCACATCAAATTTCACTCATCTCCCAAATTTCTATCATACTATCTCCTAATCATTTTCTCTTCTTCCCCGGCAAAAAATGGCAAAGTGGGTGGATACGTTTCTTCTTGTGGTCATCACTGTTTTTGTGGTGATCATGTCCTTTTTCTATCTGCATAGTCCTGAAAAATGCGGACCTGGGATGTTTACACTCCTGTACATCTATATACTGTTGTTTATAGCATGGATCTTTAATCGTCATACTTAAAGTTTGTCGTATCTGTCGCTTTCAAAATAATGTACCGTTCATTATATTTGTCGTACTGTTCGTTATATTTTTTGTTATGTAATATTTGTACAGTCAGTATTAAATATTGTATTATCTGTTGTACCGTCGTTTAATTATTGAGATGATATTATGCGTGTTTATTGCTAGTTAAATTTTTATTTATATGCATTAAATCCTTTTCAATGTTATTATCGATAATTTCATTCGCGTACAGTATATATTTTTATGTTTTTGTTTTTCTAACAAACCATGTAAATAATTTTTCACCATTAACACAACAAAAACAAAAAGAAAAATTAACTTTAACTGTTAAGTTTTCACTTTAACTGTTACGTTAATACCCGGACAGCCAATTACCAGTCAAAACCGCTATCAGCGCAATTGTCCGTGTTTGTACCATCAGTCAAATCAATTTTTCGCACTTCAAATTTCCAAGATTTTTGTTCTAGAAGTCTTTTGATAATCACGTGATCAACAGAGACTCAACACTGCACAAAAATCAGCTACGCCTAACTGTCTCCTACACAAACAGTCCCTAACTAGGGTTTTTGGTTTTTTTTTCAGGAGAACGAGTTTTTGAGACCTCAAATGGATTTCATGGATATCCATATGTCTCAAAGTACCACCAGACAAATTTTCAAACTTCGATTCGCTTGGACGCACAGTCAACAACTCAAACGGTCAACAGACGACCAGTTTGACCAAAAAGTCAACAGACAGTCAAAAATGCAATTTTTGTCAATATCCATATTTTGTCAAAAGATTCATCATTTTATCAATGGTTGATCATAATTCATCAAGAAAAGTTCAGAAATCGACAAAACTCCAAGTTTCAAAATTAGGGTTTTTTCCTAAAAGTCAACTGAATTTTGACTGGCCATAACTCTCTCCTCGTTCATCAGAAAAATTTCAATGAAAGCTCATTTGGAAGGAAATTCAATTATCTTTCAAATGAAATTTGTCCCATGGTCATTGGATTTACCATTAGGGAGATATGAGCCAAGACATTACATGTCATTTTCAAAGTCAACAAAAAGCAGTTTTTTGTCAAAGCCCATAACATCAAGATAACTTCTCCAAATGCAAAAAAGCTTCCAAAGTGGCTTGTAGAGGACATCTTGAGGATTCTAAAAAGTACAAGAACTCCTTCATATGATCAAAATTGAGGGAGTTATGCCTTGTTGAAGTTGGCTATTTTTTGGGAAAATACATGAAACCAACATTGATCAAACTTGATTTTTTTCCAAAGGGGCCTAATCTTTTATGATCCAAACATGTTTCTAAGTTGCTTAAGGCCATCCACGACCAATCTTAGGCCCATGAGGTTTTTATTGCATTTTTTGATTTAATTTTATTTCATTTAAAATTAAATTAAAAAAGAAATAATCAAAGATATTATCCAAGGCTTTGGTTTCTAGTGTGAGTTGCCAAGATTGATTAAAAGATGTTGCAGAGAGTACAAAGAGACTTATGGCAAGAGTGGGTGGAGAAAATTGGAGCCATGGCCATTTTTTTCAAAGCTTTATCCATAAAAGTCAAGGTACTCAAGTATGCAAGAAAAACTTAGCTCATGGAGTTTATCACCTTCAAATCATTGCTTATATATACATAAGCCTATCAGCATCAAAAGGACACGAAAAGATTTCCAAAGAACTTGCAACAAACTCACCAAAACTCAAAAAAATATCAAAACACTTGTAATTTTTGTTTTCCTATTTACAACTACTATCAATACAAAGTAATCATTCCATTACTCTTGTGTAACATCATAGGTGAGGATTGAACCATAGCATGTGATAGAAACTACCTCAAACACGTGCATAATCATCTTCATACTTATAACCATGTAGCTTTCGTTTTCTTATGTGTACTTAATTATAATACAAACTAATCATTTGAATGGACTCATGGCATGATATAGAGTGGATCTGGGTGGTTACATGCAAGCTTTAACGTGGTATTAAAGCTCTACCATTTTTAAGCTTCAAACATGTAAAGGTTTCGTTTTCCATGATGCGAGCTTCAAATGATAAAACTAACCACATATTCGTGTTCAGGAGACAAAATTAAGTGGATCTGGGCTGTTTTAGTTTTTGTTTGGTTCCATTTTTGCAGGTTTTGAACGTGGGAGAGATATGGCGGTTTTTCGAAGAAAATACGGCAATTAAAACCGCCACAATTTTCATAAAGAAAAAGTTGAAGGAGCCGGATGTTGAAGACGACCACGCGTCCCAGCGTGGTTCGCCGGTCAAACCTGACCTCTCACTCCGCTCGCGTGTCATGCTGGCGTTGGCTGGTCAATTTTTCAACTCTTCCTCTCTCAGTTCTCATTGGTCCACGCAAGATATAGTGGGGCCAGTCTGACTTTGGTCACCACACAAATCTAGTGCTTTACCCTTTCCCCAGATTATCATGTGCTTTAAACCATAGCCCTTGGATCATCACTGTGCCATTATCACACGCTCTTGAACGCAAGCACACCATGCTCCTTCATAGATCAACCACACATGATCTTTTTATTTAATTTTTCTATATTTCTTTTAATTAATTTAATTTCTCTTTTAAATTGATTAAAAATAGTTTTAAAAGTCAGAAAATTATTTTAATTTCAATTTTAGGTTGATAAAATGTTTAATTAATTTTTTACATGAAAATATTTTATTTTTCTTCACAATTAATTTATTTTGGTTAATTAATTAGTAATTATGTAAATATTTGCTATTAATTAATTTTCAGCCAATCAAAACCTCCAAAAATAATTTTCTCTTTTATATTTAGGTTTAGATCTTTATAATCTAATTTTTGGACATAACAAACCATATTTTTATTACTAGGTTAATTATTTGTATAATTATTTGTATAGTTATTTGTTTAATTAACTTAAAAACAATTTCAAAAATCACAAAAATTAATTTTATTTTAAAATTAATTAACAAACAACTTGGAAATATTTTAGACTTAATTTTTTAGGTTTAAATTTTATTTCTAATTTTTGACCTTTTAATTAGATTAATTATGCTTTTAATTTTAATTAAAACACCATCCAAAAAATCCAAAAAAAAAAACCTTTTCCCTTTATCTTATTGCAATTTAAATTCTTAGATAAGTGTATTAGGTTGCAAATTTCATGTAAATAGCGTAGTTTACATTTCTCGCACAATCGATGTAATAGCGTAGATTTACTTTCCGCACTTTACATTCCGCATTTTAATTCCTGTACATATAAAACTGCTAGTATAACAAGAATAAAACTGAAGCGCTAGATCACTAATCTCAAAGATAATATATCTGAAAACAAAACACAATCACACTTGCATCTCTTAGGGTAATCCCTGTTACTCTTTTCAAATCAATCCTATTGTTTTAAATGCAACTCAAATTTCTGTTTGTGTCCAGTTAAGAAAAATTTTCTAAAAGAAATAGGAAAGAACCTTATGAACTTAGGGTAGACCTCCTAATTGCTTGCTCAAATAAAACAAAACAACAAATGTTTCACACATCACTATTTTTCCAAAATAAACTTTCAAAAGACTATACTTTGTATATATCCAAGCAAGGATTATTACAAAGTTAAAAATCTTTTTCAAACTATCAAAACATCTTTCAAAGATAAACACTTTGTATATATCCGCACAAAGATCATTACAAAGTTAATTCTTTTGCAAAATGTTTAAAACAACATACAAGCATTTCAAGCAAACGATGATTCAAACAAGTGAGCTAAGCAATTAAGAGCTCATGGATAACCATGGATAGAAAGGGTGCTAACACCTTCCCTTTGTATAACTTACCCCCCGAACCTAAAATATCTTTAAGGTCTTTTTCTATTTCTTTTATAAACCTTTCCTTAATTGGATAAAATAAAAGTCGGTGGCGACTCTCTACTTTTTGCAATTAAAAAAAAATAAAAAAATAAAAAGAAGAGTCAGTTCACGTCCAAAAACCGAGGTGACACTAGGCATACGCCCACGTCACTTATAATTACCAATTATTAGAGGTAATTCAACGTCACAATTAATCATTCATCTTCACTTAGTCACAAAATTATAATCACAAATATATACAACATCACATATTATCAATCATCACAAACATCGTCATGTTTCGACACATCATCACAATTATACAACTTCTCATATAAACAAGATAATCATAATTATCATCATGGTTGGCACGTCATCACAAATCAACACATTAAGTCAATTCACATTAGCCTCATAATTCTCTATGAATTAGTCTTTTTATTAACTCACTAATACACTATCAACTACCCAAAATTATTCACCTAACACTCTCTAATTAATCGGATACATCACGCGTCACTACCGGTTATCTAATTTCCGTTTAAATCCTTAATATTCACGACTTTACGGATTTTCGGGCTATACTCCCAAGTCACTAAAAACACAACTCAACCGGTTAATTCGGATACAATTCTATTTCTTAACTGGTTATTCGATTTGTTCGGTTAAATTCTCAAGATATCGTAATTTACCGATAAACCGAATAGTTAACTAAGTTCATATTTATTCTAATTAAATAGGCTTATTGAACATTAATTCAACCATTAATTTAATCGACCGATTAATATCACAATTTCGACAAAAGAACATCACCATGTTAAAGTACTAATTAAACTTAACTACCACGTAAATTTTCATCAAATTCCGGACAACTAATTATACCACTTAATTCGGCTATTTCGATCTAACGGGACATTTTATTAGTTTTAGGAAAACAGAACATAAACCAAAATGAATAGTACGCCTAGCAATGTAATTTAGTGGCTTCATGGATGTCTCACTTCTATTATATTACCATATACTTATTCTAACTAATAATACTGAACACTAAAATTACACAGCATATGCATATGAAGGTTTCAGCAAGAACACAAAATCATAACCAAAATTAATACGTCACTGCCTGTCATCAACCAATTAGAGTGCCGATTGTCAATACAAGCCACGAGGGCTGCCGGTATATATATATATATATATATATATATATATATATATATATATATATATATATATATATATATATATATATATATATATATATATATATATATATATATATATATATATATATGCATTTATCAAGTAACCACCAGCAAAAATGCACATATATGAAAAACAAAAAGAAATTAAAAAAAAAAAACAGTAATAAATAAAAGATTTGCCAAGATTAACTAACACAACTTCTACAATTCCATAAACATTAGTATCTATCATATAAGAAAATAAGATATTCTTGAAATACCTAAATTACCCTACTTGCTCCAAATGATACCACGTGGATGGATGTCTTAACTAATAAGCCCAACTTTTGTTTTGATAACAAACTCTATTTTCCTTCTATTAATGCTATTTTTTTGCTTTGAAAGCATATCAGATTTTCAAAATTATATTGCTATTCCCTAGGCGTGTTATTACTGCAAACCTTCTCACTTCTCTCTCAAACCTCTCTTCCCTTTTCTCTGACTTTTTTTCTTTTTCACTACTCTCTCTGTTTTCAATCTTCTTCCTCACAACTGGGGACATCATCTTCTTTATCATTTCATTCATCATCAATGGAGTAAAGTTTCTTATTCAAAACTTTGTTTATTTTTCATGTTTTATTAACTAATTGAGTTTTTGTTTTCTATTTTTCAGTTGCTATTCATTACTCTTTACCAAGGATTTATCTTCTTATTCATCTTTCAGATCTGAAATGGCTTCTGACTGGACCACCAGATCTGAAATTAAAACCACAAAAATCATCACCAGGTTTGAAATCAAAACCAATGGATCTGTGATGGAAACCTCCGGATCTTAAAAAAGTTTATTTTTAACCTTCATCTTCAAGTGTTAGGCCTTATAGATTTCTGAGTTTTTTTCTTACCTCTTTTCATTGTTTTATTTTTCAAGCATTGTTCTACATCAATGAGCCATAACATATCTATTTCCTCAATGAGTTTTTCTCTTAACTACTTTTTTAGTATTTGTATGTTCTATTTATTCTATTTATTCTTTCTTCATCATTTTTTTTCCTTTTACTATCTCTATTAATTTTACTTTTTTATATCTTGCTATCATCTATTAGCTTCTTTTGTAATGATTAATAGATTGTTATGAAAAATGCATTTTGAAATAAACTTAGTATTGCAATATAAGAAGTGTTTTTTTTTATTAATTTGTTTGCATGTTTGATTTTGTGGTTGATGTTAAGGTGTGAAAGTAACTGTAGCTTGATGGAATTTTCGGGAAGCTGTTGGAATTTTTGAGGTTCCCACATGCTACTACTAGTGTTTGATGGTCTGCTTCTTCAAAAACAAGGTTTGTTATTTTTTGAATTTTTATTATACAAGTCTTCTTTAATCGATATTAAGAAATTAATGAAGGATAGAAAAACACTTAGAAAGGGGGGTTTGAATAAGTGTAGTCTAAAAACTTGAACGATAAAAACAAATTGCACAGTTATTTTTATCCTGGTTCGTTGTTAACTAAACTACTCCAGTCCACCCCCTTGGAGTGATTTACCTCACCCGAGGATTTAATCCACTAATCTCAACAGATTACAATGGTTTTCCACTTAGCCCACGACTAAGTCTTCTAGAGTATCCTGATCACAACCTGATCACTCTAGGAACAACTGCTTAGACACAAGCTAAGACTTTCTAGAGTATCCTGACCACCACATGATCACTCTAGTTACAACTGCTTAGACACAAGCTAAAACTTCCTAGAGTTTCCTGATCAAACCTGATCACTCTAGTTACTTACAAATTAATGTAATCAATTCTAAGAGTATTACAATGCTTCTGAAAAGCTTTAATCACAACAGTGATATTTCTCTTAAAGTTTAAGCTTAATCTCACTAATATATTACAACAACAATGTAGTGAGCTTTGATGAAGATGAAGTTTGTGAGCTTTGATTTGAACAGCGTTTCAGCAAGTTAGTATTCACAGAATTCGTCTACTTGCTTCTCATCAGAACTTCATATTTATAGGCACTTGAGAAGATTACCGTTGGGAGTATTTAATGCTTTGCGTATTCCGTACAGCATTGCATATAATGTTTCACTCTTTTGTCAACTACCTTGAGCCTTGTTTACGCTGTGTCTACTGACGTTGCCTTTAATAGCTTAGCTTCTAACGTTCCTTTTGTCAGTCAGCGTAGCCTGCCATCTTGTACTTGGTTCTGATCTGATGTTTGTGTATACAACGTTTGAATATCATCAGAGTCAAACAGCTTGGTGCAGAGCATCTTCTTGTCTTCTGACCTTGAAGTGCTTCTGAGCGTGATACCATGAGAACTTCAGTGCTTCTGCTTCTGAACTCAAGTTCTTCTGATGCTTCCATAGACCCATGTTCTGATTCTGCTTTGACCATCTTCTGATGTCTTGCCAGACCATGTTCCGATGTTGCATGCTGAACCTTCTGAGTCAGTGCTTCTTGCGCTGAATTGTGCGTACTCTTTATATATTTCCTGAAAGGGAAATTGCAGTGTATTAGAGTACTACATTATCTCATACAAAATTCATATCCTTGTTATCATCAAAACTAAGAATATTGATCAGAACAAATCTTGTTCTAACAATCTCCCCCTTTTTGATGATGACAAAAACATATATAAATGATATGAATTTGCGATCAGAAAGAGCAGACGGCTAAAGACAATTACACAGCTATAGCATAAGCATATAGACATTGTGTGAATATGTCTGCCCCTGAGATTAACAATCTCCCCCTGAAATTAATACTAGAAGAATTTTATAAATAAAAGACTTCCCTGAGTATTTCAGTAGAGACGTTCACATATGCTTGATCTTCAGAACATCCATGAATTCTGATTCTTGCTTCCATAGGACAGCTTCAGAACTTGAATTTCTTTGATCTTCAGAACATCCACAGCTTCTGATTCCTGCTTCCATCGGACAGCTTCAGAACTTGAATTTCTTTGATCTTTAGAACATTCACAGCTTCTGATTCCTGCTTCCATCGGACAGCTTCAGAACTTGAATTTCTTTGATCTTTAGAATATTCACAGCTTCTGATTTCTGCTTCCATCGGACAGCTTCAGAACTTGAATTTCTTCTTACATCACTTCATGCTAGATTGTATCAGAACATTGTTGAATGTACCAGAGCATCATCAGAGCATCTCTACATCCTGAAATGTTATAGAACAAACTAAACGACAAAAGTCAGCATGAATGAATCAGAAAATAGAATATGTTTCAGAACACATAATATGTATCAGAGCCACATAATATGTATCAGAATAAATAGACATAATGTTTCAGAGCATATTCTATCATCAGAATATCTGAACATTCTCCCTTCTTGCTTCTGATCTTGAAGCTTTCTAGCACTCAGCTTGCTTCAATTTCCAAAAGCTTGATTCTTTATAGAATTGCTTTTCCTCATCTCGTTGCTTCTTATGTTGAGCTTTTAAGATTGTCTTCAATCCTGCAAAACACTTTAGAAACACAAATCTTGCAAATTCTGTTAGTGGTGTAGGGACTTTCTTCCCGGTAACTGATAATATTAATCAGTTCATTTATCACATTTTCTCCCCCTTTTTGTCATAACATCAAAAACATAAAAGATTCAGATGAAAAACAAAAGGAAACATATGGAAGAAAAAGATAATTTTCATTTAAGCTCAAGAAGACAGAAGTACAGAAGTACACGAGGATAGCAAGAGAAGATGCACAAAACAGATGCAGCAAAGCAAAAAACGAAAAACAAAACAACTAAGACTCAATCTAAGATGACCCTAGCTTCGACAAGATCTTGGCCAGCATATCTTGAATCCCATTGTTGTGCTCATTCTGCCTCTCCATGAAAGCTCTAAACTCAGCATTGACTGAGCTTTGCTCATCCTGGTTCTTTTGAATAACTTCCAGAGTCCATGCAAGACGGGAAGGTTCATCAGAAGAAGCTTCACAGCTTCTATCCACAAGGATGGCATTGTGATCTACAGCTTCCATTGATAGATCATTTGCAGGGTTTTCCTCAACAGTAACTGTTTCAGCAACATGATCTTCTACATCTGCTTCTTGCATAGAAGCATCTTCATATTCTGCAGTCGGAATCTCAGAATCTCCATTCTCAAGTGCCTGAAGAATGGCAGCTAGATTCCTAGGGGCAGAAGGACCTTCAACTTCTGGTGGGTCAACAACTTCTGGAATGACCAAGCTTGGGTCTTCCTTAGAAGGGTTTTCCCTCAGAAAGTCAAAGAGAGTCTTGAAATCTCCGAGCAGAACAGGATATTGAGGTCTCCATACCACAATTTCCCTACAAGGGTTAGCTTCCAATGCAGCAGCAAGTCTTGCTTCATCCAATTCATCCACAAAGGGCTTCTCCTCAGCAGCAAAACAATTTCTGAGAGGATGGTAGTATATACCATTATCACCCTCCAGAAGGTAACCAGGGTAACCAGGGGCAACAACCACTAGTCTCTTCTGTACTCCCATTGCTCCTACTTGAAAATCCTGGCGAAAGCTTCTCCAGAGATTTATTGTAGAAACATCATCCAGACCATTTAGGAAGGCATCCTTCAGAAAGTCTAGACTGCTAATCACCTCATGTCTGAACAGTTCCAGGTAGGCATAGGGTTCAGGTTCAGGTGGATTGAAGGTGAATTTGTAGTCAGGGTAGAGAAGGCAGTAGGGTTTGGATTTTCTGATAGGTAAGGGATGGGATAAAGAAGGTGGAGGTGCGGTGGATGAGGAAGAAGGGACATCTGAGGGAATGATTGATGTGGATGGAGTATCAGAAAATATAGGTTGTGAAGAGGATAGAGTATTTATGAAGGGGATTTGTGAGAAAGGTTTATCAGAAGGAGTTGGGGGAAGAATACTTAGAGGTGTGGGGTTTAGAATGGGAGTGGAAAGAGATGATGGAGAAGGATTTGGTATAGTGAAGTTGATTTGTGGTTCAGAAGGAGGTGATTGGGGAGAAGGTTTAGGAACAGAAGGAGGTGGAGTAAAAACATGCCTGGTGACGGATTCAGAAGAAGCATATGTAGATCTGGCGGTGTGAAAAGAGTCTCTGATCCTTTGCTGCCTGTATTCAAGAGAGTACACCTTGCCAGGATCATAGGTGACCCTCAGCTTCTTGGCTTTCTTAGCCTCATCTTCTCGGGCCTTTCTTTTTAGCCTTGCCTGTTGTTCCTTCTGATCCTTCTTCAGAAGATCAGCTTTGGACAGAAGTACTCTGCCACGGATCCAAACAGGATCAATATCTGATTGCTTCCTAAAAAATCTTCCAGGTAAAGCTTGACAGCCTGATGAAGTTCTTTATGAAACAAAGAGACAAAACCTTCAACAGCCACTCTTCTTGACAGAATGTCAGGAAAGCTTGTGCACACAGAAGGTACATTTTGGATGAGCTCTAGTCTGAACAAATCCTGAACAAATCCACACCATTGAAGATGGGACCCTGAGCTACTCCAAGAAAATGGGACGCATCAAGTGTTCTGATGGAGTCCAGCAATTTGCTTTCAATCAGAATGTCTAAAATCATTCTTCCGAAAGGAATAGTCTTTCTAGGAATATGAGGGTACTTCGCCCTTTCATCTTCTCTTGATTCAAATATAGAAGTCTTCAGATTCTCAAATAGAATGTGAGAGATGTTGAGTTCTATCTT
The DNA here is from genome assembly GCF_029867415.1 of Vicia villosa. Classification (NCBI taxonomy): domain Eukaryota; kingdom Viridiplantae; phylum Streptophyta; class Magnoliopsida; order Fabales; family Fabaceae; genus Vicia; species Vicia villosa. The sequence continues at coordinate 279,775 of NW_026705173.1, forward strand.
TCTGCCAATGCAGAAGAGAGTGTACTTGTGATCCGGACTGATGTAGGCGGAGGGTGAGAACATCTTCTTTCTGTGGTGAAGAGAACCCAGAATAATCTCAGCCCATACTTGATAAAACGGCCTCAAAGTGCCCGTTTTATGAGAATCAGCTCCGAAGGCAAGAGAGATTTGATTTTCAACTTGATACCAGTTAACCGTTCCAGGTTGAAGACCAGACCAACCTTCTTCATCATTCAGATTATACAGCTTCCTAATGAGCTTTTCATTAATAACCACTTCATGCCCTAGCACGAAGGAAATGATAGCAGTTGGGGTAACCGTTGCATGTACCCATAAGTCCTTCACAAGTTCAGGATAAATTGGTCCAACCAATCTATCAAGATATTTCGACCATCCTTGCTCCAATATTCTAACGTCACATAGAAAACCATTTGCTCTAAGGTTGTTGAAGTTCACAGCAGATTCACAAAGAACTTCCAGTTCGTCAGTGGGAATCATGCATGTTTTCAAAGGAGCATACCCATATTTGCGTAGAAGAATATGTGTAGAAGTGAGTCTTTCTGCTGGGTTTGATGAACTTGAAGATGAGTTCATAATGATTATGCTTTGAGATCAAATCAGAAACTAGGGTTTGAAAACAAATGCAACGAAAGAGATATACAAAAGAGAGAGAGAGAGAGAGAGAAAAGGAAAAAATGAAGATGATGCGGGTTATTTAAACGATTTGAAAAAAGAAATTAAAATAAAGAAAAAAGAAAACTGTTTTGAAAGAAATTGATTACAAGAAAAAAGACATCATTATGCATTCAATGAGAAATGACATTAGGAGAGAGAACATGGTAAATGAAATGATTTAACACAGTTACCTAGGTCGGCGTCTTTTCAACTGCACGCTTGTACTGACCGTACAGACACGCGTTCATTTTCAGATACTCATAGATGACAACTGTGTTGTTTTGAAAAGACTGAACATCTTCTGATTCTGATCACTACTTCTGATAGTTATTCTTTAGAAAGGATCTTGTTCTGATAGGATCATCTTTCTTCCCAAGAATCACATCTTCTGAGTGAGCTGATGAAAGTCTAGATGATCTTCTGACTATTGGCTCTTCAGAGATCCTGAGATTCTCTAAAGATGCAGCAACTTGATCTTCTGATCCATTGCTTCTGAGACTTCCAGCTTCTGCAGCTTTGCTTCTTGGTTCTACAGCTTCTGATATAACAATATCTATATCTGCAAAATTCTCAAGCTGCTTTGGTTTTTCAAGACCAAGATTATCATCAAACCTGATATTGATTGATTCTTCTACAATCAATGTTTCAGTATTGTATACTCTGTAGCCTTTAGAGCGTTCAGAATATCTAAGAAGGAAACACTTTTGTGCTTTAGAATCAAATTTACCAAGATGATCTTTAGTATTCAGAATGAAACACACACATCCTAAAGGATGAAAATATGAAATGTTGGGCTTTCTGTTCTTCCACAATTCATAGGGAGTCTTATTTAGAATAGGTCTTATAGAGATTCTATTCTGAATATAACACGCAGTGTTTATTGCTTCTGCCCGGAAGTGCTTAGCCATATTGGTTTCATTGATCATGGTTCTGGCCATTTCTTGTAGAGTCCTATTCTTTCTCTCTACAACTCCATTTTGTTGTGGAGTTCTAGGGCAAGAGAAATCATGGGCAATACCATTTTCTTTGAAGAACTCCTCAAAGAATCTGTTCTCAAATTCGCCACCATGATCACTTCTGACCTTTATGATCTTGCACTCCTTCTCAGATTGGATCTGAGTGCAGAATTCAAAGAACACTGAATGAGACTCATCCTTGTGTTTTAAGAACTTTACCCATGTTCAACGGCTATAATCATCTACGATGACTAATCCATATTTCTTTCCTCTGACAGATGCTGTTTTGACTGGGCCAAACAAATCAATGTGCAAGAGTTCTAACAACCTTGAGGAAGAAACAACATTCTTAGACTTGAATGCAGGTTTGGAGAACTTGCCCTTCTGACATGCTTCACAAAGAGCATCTGATTTGTATTTCAGATTAGGAAGTCCTCTGACCAGATTTAGTTTGTTAATCTGAGAAATCTTTCTCAAACTAGCATGTCCTAATCTTCTGTGCCAGACCCATTGCTCTTCAGAAACAGACATAAGGCAAGTCACCTTCTGCTTCTCAAGATCTGAAAGATCGATCTTATAAATGTTGTTCTTTCTCTTGCCTGTAAATAGGATTGAGCCATCCTTCTGACTTACAACCTTGCAAGACTTTTGATTGAAGATTATATCATAACCATTGTCACTTAATTGACTTATGGACAATAAGTTATGCGTCAATCCTTCTACAAGAAGTACATTAGTTATAAAAGGAGAGTTACCAAGACTTATGGTTCCAGAGCCAATGATTTTGCCCTTCTGATCTCCTCCAAACTCGACTTCTCCACCTGGTTTAAGCACCAGGTCTTGGAATGTAGACCTTCTTCCCGTCATGTGTCGCGAGCACCCAGAGTCCAGGTACCATGACATTTTGCTTTTTGTCCTCTTTGCAGCAAAGGATATCTGCAACAGAAATTATCTTCTCCTTAGGTACCCACAATTTCTTGGGTCCTTTCTTGTTAGTTCTCCTCAAGATCTGATTGAACTTGGGTTTAGCATAATATTTAACAGGAGGAACAACATGATATTCTTTAGGTTTGTCAGCATGATATTTCTTAGGATGTGTCACATGCTTCTCGGTGTGAACACTGTTAAAGCTCTGTGCGTGTGAAGTGAGCCTAATATCATGTGCATGGCCATATTTGAACTGATCATACAATGGCTTGTATGTGATCTTCAGATCATCAATAGGTTCAAATTTGTGTGAGGTATCACCCTCATAGCCAAAGTTAAACCTTCTGTTTCCAGAAACACCATATATCATAGAAGCAAGATGACTTCTGCCAATACTTCTAGATAAGAACTTTCTGAAGCTCGAGTCATATTCTTTCAGAATATGATTGAGACTTGGAATGGATTTTTCTGTTTCAGAAGGAGATCCACTATCTTTGGATAAATTTAAAACTTTTTCCTTCAGTTCAGAATTTTCCACTTCCAGCTTCTTAGTTTCAAATTCAAACTTCTTCTTCAGCTTTTTGTATTTGATACTAAGATGAGCCTTGAGTTCCAGAAGTTCTGTTAAACTGGAAACTAACTCTTCTCTGGATAGTTCAGAAAATACCTCTTCAGAATCTGATTCTGATGTAGATTCTGATCCATCATCTTCTGTAGCCATCAGCGCGAAGTTGGCTTGCTCTCCTTCAGAGTCTGATTCTGATTCTGATTCAGAATCATCCCATGTTGCCATAAGACCTTTCTTCTTATGAAACTTCTTCTTAGGATTCTCCTTCTGAAGTTTTGGACATTCATTCTTGAAGTGTCCAGGCTCATTGCACTCATAGCAGACAGCCTTCTTCTTGTCAGATCTTCTGTCACCAGAAGATTCTCCTCGTTCAAATCTCTTTGAACTTTTGAAGCCTCTGAACTTCCTTTGCTTGCTTTTCCAGAGTTGGTTTACCCTTCTGGAGATCATGGACAGTTCATCTTCTTCTTCTGATTCTGATTCTTCAGAATCTTCTTCTCTAGCCTGAAAAGCGTTAGTACATTTTTTAACATTAGATTTTAATGCAATAGACTTACCTTTCTTCTGAGGCTCGTTTGCATCCAGCTCTATTTCATGGCTTCTCAAGGCACTGATAAGCTCTTCCAAAGAAACTTCATTCAGATTCTTGGCAATCTTGAATGCAGTCACCATTGGACCCCATCTTCTGGGTAAGCTTCTGATGATCTTCTTTACATGATCAGCCTTGGTGTAGCCTTTATCCAGAACTCTCAATCCAGCAGTTAGAGTTTGAAATCTTGAGAACATCTTCTCAATATCTTCATCATCCTCCATCTTGAAGGCTTCATATTTCTGGATTAGAGGAAGAGCTTTAGTCTCCTTGACTTGAGCATTTCCCTCATGGGTCATTTTCAATGACTCATATATATCGTGGGCAGTCTCCCTGTTAGATATCTTCTCATACTCAGCATGAGAGATAGCATTCAGCAAAACAGTCCTACATTTATGATGATTTCTGAAAAGCTTCTTTTGATCATCATTCATTTCATGCCTGGTAAGCCTTACGCCGGAGGCTTTTACTGGATGTTTGTAACCATCCATCAGAAGATCCCAAAGATCACCATCTAGACCAAAAAAGTAACTTTCCAGTTTGTCTTTCCAGTATTCAAAGTTTTCACCATCAAATACTGGTGGTCTAGTGTAACCATTGTTACCATTATATTGCTCAGCAGAGCCAGATGTAGATGCAGGTGGGTTTGTTGGAATTTCACCAGCCATCTTTTACTGAAGCGTTTTTCTCTACCTGAATCTTTTCTAAACACGGTTAAGTGCTTGCACCTTAGAACCGGTGCTCTGATGCCAATTGAAGGATAGAAAAACACTTAGAAAGGGGGGTTTGAATAAGTGTAGTCTAAAAACTTGAACGATAAAAACAAATTGCACAGTTATTTTTATCCTGGTTCGTTGTTAACTAAACTACTCCAGTCCACCCCCTTGTAGTGATTTACCTCACCTGAGGATTTAATCCACTAATCTCAACAGATTACAATGGTTTTCCACTTAACCCACGACTAAGTCTTCTAGAGTATCCTGATCACAACCTGATCACTCTAGGAACAACTACTTAGACACAAGCTAAGACTTTCTAGAGTATCCTGACCACCACGTGATTACTCTAGTTACAACTGCTTAGACACAAGCTAAGACTTCCTAGAGTTTCCTGATCAAACCTGATCACTCTAGTTACTTACAAATTAATGTAATCAATTCTAAGAGTATTACAATGCTTCTGAAAAGCTTTAATCACAACAGTGATATTTCTCTTAAAGTTTAAGCTTAATCTCACTAATATATTACAACAGCAATGTAGTGAGCTTTGATGAAGATGAAGTTTGTGAGCTTTGATTTGAATAGCGTTTCAGCAAGTTAGTATTCACATAATTCTTCTACTTGCTTCTCATCAGAACTTCATATTTATAGGCACTTGAGAAGATGATCGTTGGGAGCATTTAATGCTTTGCGTATTCCGTACAGCATTGCATTTAATGTTTCACTCTTTTGTCAACTACCTCGAGCCTTGTTTACGCTGTGTCTACTGACGTTGCCTTTAATAGCTTCTAACGTTCCTTTTGTCAGTCAGCGTAGCCTGCCATCTTGTACTTGCTTCTGATCTGATGTTTGTGTATACAACGTTTGAATATCATCAGAGTCAAACAGCTTGGTGCAGAGCATCTTCTTGTCTTCTGACCTTGAAGTGCTTCTGAGCGTGATACCATGAGAACTTCAATGCTTCTGCTTCTGAACTCAAGTTCTTCTGATGCTTCCATAGACCCATGTTCTGATTCTGCTTTGACCATCTTCTGATGTCTTGCCAGACCATGTTCTGATGTTGCATGTTGAACCTTCTGAGTCAGTGCTTCTTGCGCTGAATTGTGCGTACTCTTTATATATTTCCTGAAAGGGAAATTGCAGTGTATTAGAGTACCACATTATCTCATACAAAATTCATATCCTTGTTATCATCAAAACTAAGAATATTGATCGGAACAAATCTTGTTCTAACAATTAATATATTAATTACGTGTTGATTCAATCCAAACAAAAGTTACATATTTTGTAACTTCTATTCTTATTTGTATTAAATTATGTGATTTCTAAATAAATATTTGCATATTCATAAATATACATCAATTTTATCAAATCTAAAAAAAAAAAATTCCATACTCATTTTGATTTTCTCCTTCTTTTGTTCTTCTCCTTCTTTTGTTCTTATTTATTTTATTTTATTTATAATTTTTGCAGATTTGCACAAGAATTAAGGATTTTGTTCTTATTTATTTTATTTTTTATAATTTTTTGCAAATTTGCACAAGAATTAAGGAGAGAGACTGTATTTACCCTTCAATTGAGTCTTTCCAAAGCACCATGTCCAATGGAACCATTACTGCAGCAACCTACTCCTCATTATTTTTCTGAATACCCTCATCTATGTAGTCGATGTGACATTATTGAATTTTTATCTTTATTTGAAAAATATGGAATATTAATCATTTATTTTTCTTTACAAAATATAATATTAATATTAATAGACCTATCTTATAATATTTAGAGTTTGATGTGATATCTCTCATTTTTTAAGAAATCAAAAGCATTCTTATAGTTAGTTCAAAATATTATAAGTTAATTTTGTCGGAAGTTTAAATTTCAAAAACATAATTTTTGTTAGGGTTAATGAACTTTTTGATCCCTCTAAATATCTCAAACTCTGTTTTTAGTCCCTCTAAAATTTTCCTTCAAAGAATGGTCCTCCTAAAATTTTAAATTTTAACTTTTGGTCCCTCCTTCAATTTAGCGACGGTTTTTTACAATTTAGCGACGGTTTTTAGCGACGGTTTTAGCGGTTTTTTATTTTAGCGACGGAATTAAAGACCATTTTAACTACGATTTTGTCATGAGAGGCCAAAAGTAAGAATTTAAAATTTTAGGAGGACCATTCTTTGAAGGAAAATTTTAGAGGGACTAAAAACGAAGTTTGAGATATTTAGAAGGACAAAAAAGTTCATTAACCCTTTTTGTTAAAAGTAGCATTTTGTAATTTAAACGGTTTATATAGATTCTATTATATTTACTTTCTATGTTAAACATATTACAATTATATTTTTTATTTAAAAAAAATCAAACAGATTAAAATTATATTTTTTATTTAAAAAAATCAAGTTAAATATTATTTTATTAGTCGTTAAATGATTATAGGAATGAGTCATATGAATTATATAAAGTTGAATGATATATTATAGTTTATAGCAAGTTCTAACCAATTTCAATATTCCTATTTTAAAAACCAGCCTCTAATAAAATATTAATAACAGAATGAACATAAGAATTATATGAGTTATTCACTTTCATGAATAAATAAACTATGAGAAATTCAATTTCATATTTTATGCATTAAGAAAACAAACTTTCATTGTTATTTTACTATTATTTATATACGAGGAATAAAAAATAAATGATGTATTCATCAAATTAATCATCTATTTTATTTGTTCTTGGAAATATTTTTAGTTATTTTTTATTGTAAAATTTTAATTTATAATAATGATATTGTTTTGAAAATGACAATTACAACAGTTTTGAATTTTTATTTTTATTTTATATTTTAAAAAATATGCATCACTCATATATAGAATATTAATCTTATATTTTTGTTTATAAAATATAATATTATGATCTAAAACCAAGATCTCACACTGTTCTAAGAATTAAAAAAATATATTCTACAATTCAGATCTCATAGTGTTTCAAAAATTTAAAAAAATGTTCTACAACACCCAGATGTCACCCAGATGTCACATTGTTCCAAGAATTAAAAAAAATGTTGTAAAATCCAGATGTCACATTATTCCAAGAATAAAAATGAGATGAGATATTACAATGAAACTATGAAAGTAAGTAGACCAACTTTTCATGAGATGGACATTAAAATAAAATATGGACATTAAAATAAAACTATGAAATTACGTTATAAAGTGAAATTACGTTATAAACGTGGAATTATGTTATAAATTGACCATTTATGATAATAATTCATTAATTACCATGATATTAATTTTCAATTTTCAATTTATTTTTAATATCAATTAATTACGTTAATTATGGTAATTAAATTTTAATACCATTTTTAATATCAATTTTCAAATTATTAATAATACCAATTTACTTTATATTTTCAGTTTTTCAATTTATGATAATTAAATTTTTCATGGTCCATTTATGATAATTAATACCTTTATTCTAAAATAAATAATATTTTTAATTTTAAATGCAACATTAATTTTTATTTTCAATTTTTTTTACAATTATTGCATTATTTTTTAATTTAATATTAATATTTGATATTTATGATAATCATAAAACTATTCATCTTTATCAAACTAAAAATGCAATTGGATTTCAATAAAAAGTATATTTTTATTAAATAGTGTAAATAATTAAAATAATGTAAGAAATTTAAAATATTTATTGATAAAAAAAATGTTACTACTGATTAGTTGGATAAATAAATGACTTTCTTATGTGGGGAGATCCATGACCAAATTCATAATATATAAATTGCTTTAATTATAATTTATTTTATAATCATTCATGTCATAAATTTTTATTTCTGATAATAATTAGAATACAGTAATTTTGTTACTAATTTTATGGATGTTAGTTATTATTTGGCAAAGAGAAAATAAATGCAATAAAATTTTAATAAATTTATTTTCTTCTAATATGAAAATTATATAAAATAGAAAAATGAAATTATTAATTCAAATATTTAAATATGAGAATTAATCAACTATTAGAATATTGAATATTAACGGGAACATGAAATTACTGATCAAAATATTAAAAATTACCAGAAACATGAAACTACTGATCACAATATTATAGGCTTAATTACAATTTTGGTCCCCCTATTTTCTCGTATTCACGAAATTGGTCCCCCTATTTTAAATTTAAACAGTTTTGGTCCCCCTATTTTAGATTTAAACAATTTTGGTCCCCTTTCATACTTTTTCACATAAAATTAAAGATATTTTTACTTTTTGAATGACAAATTACTTGTAAAACATGACAAATCATCGTATATAAACTTATTATTGAATTTCATAGATAAACATATAAGTTAATAAATAAAAAATCTCATTGATTTTCTTTGAAAAAACATGAGAGAGGGACTAAAACTGTTTAAATATAAAATAGGGGGACCAAAACTGTTTGAATTTAAAATAGGGGGACTAAATTCGTGAATCACACAAAATAGGGGGACCAAAACTGTAATTTAGCCTATTAAATATTAACGAGAATCTAAAGTTACTGATTAAAATAGTGAATATTAACGAAAACATGAAATTACTGATCAAAATATTGAATATTAACGAAAACATGAAGTTACTGTTCACAATATTGAATATTAACGGAAACATGAAGTTACTAATTAAAATAATGAATATTAACGGGAACATGAAATTACTGATCACAATATTGAATATTAACGGGAACCTGAAGTTACTGATCACAATATTTAATATTAACGGGAACATGAAATTACTTATGACGATATCGAATATTAACGGGAACCTGAAGTTACTGAATATAATAGTGAATATTAACGGGAACATCAAATTATTGATCACAATATTGAATATTAACGGGAACATGAAGTTACTGATCACAATATTGAATATTAACGAAAACCTGAAGTTAGTGATCAAAATATTAAATATTAACGGGAACATGAAGTTACTGATCAAAATATTGAATATTAACGGAAACATGGAGTTACTGATCAAAATATTTTAAAATGAATGAGAACGAAGTTTGTGAATAAAATATTGAATATTAACTGGAACATGAAGTTACTGATCAAAATATTGATTATTAACGGGAAAATGAAGTTATAAAAGGTTGTTTAGACACAATTTAATTTTGGTGTTTTAAATTTTGTTCCTAAATTTTTTTAGACACATGAAGTTACTGATCAAAATATTTTTAAGTTAACGAGAACGAATTTCGCGAACAAAACATTAAATATTAACTTAAACATGAAGTTACTGATCAAAATACTGATTATTAACGGGAACATGAAATTACAAAAGGTTGTTTAGACACAATTCTTTCAATTTTGTTCCTGAATTTTTTTAGGTACAATTTAATGTTAATTATTCTTATTTTTTCCACAAAAACATTACATACTTTTAATATTTTTTTGAATTAAAAATATACATCTGAAACAAATGCGCGTCCCATATCAGAACCCGTGCGTTCGCACGGGTTTGTTACTAGTTTCATATGAAAAACAAACGATATGCTATGCTATTGAAAAGAAGGTGTTGTCAAAAATCTAAAGAATGCTTTAAAGTAGCTTTCCTAAAAGATGATGCCGCCTCGGCCATGCATACGACTGAAAGACCCAATTATGTTTCAAAAATTTGTAGCGCACTTACTGCCGGCCGTCAATCCCTCAAAGATGATGTCAAATTTTCCAGCAACAATTAACACAATAAATGCAATAAATCTACACACTCAATTCGCCATATACAATTGTTCATGAGCCCCACTATAGGAAGAGAACCCCACCCTTACCTTATCAACTGAAGCAACTCAATGGGTCTCCGATTCACACTTCCAATTGGGCACCATAGATGAAAATCTTCAAGCTTTGTTCATCTTCTCCAAAACTTGCCTCTTTCTCTTCTATTCTTGTTTCCTCCAAAAATGACAACTACTCATTCTCATCTCTAAAACCCTAATTTTATCATTCTAATTGGGCTTAGTCTTTCACTTCTTTTTCACAAACTAATTTAGGCCCAATAAGAATAATAACTCAAAATAACAATATATCACTTTAAATAATATTCCACCGATATAATAATTCCGACTTATAAATAATATTATTCTTAATATTATTTTCTGACTTCAATTTAATAATTCCAAATGTGCCCTTAAATAACATTGACAATCCAAATTCGACTAAATCGGATATTTCCGGTCTAATCTTAATTACTCAGAAAATTCCCAAAACTTCAAATATTCTTCCAATAATATTTCTAATACTTAAAATATCAAAACTCTTGATTAAATATCAATCCGCTATCCCGGACTAATACCGACTAAATCGTCTCAAAATACGAAAACTTCACTAAACACTCCAGATGTCTAGATTAAGAGAATAATCGAATTTCTGGGCGTTACAACTCTACCCCACTTAGAATATTTTCGTCCTCGAAAATCTACTTGACAATACCATCACAACCAAATCTCGTATCTAATTCTCAAATATCCAAATTGCGTTTGGTAACACTTCAATCACTACTTCTTCAGCACAACAACGATTCCATAAGAACACAAACACATTACTATTCTTACCAGATTCACAATAATCTACGACCCAATGCAGCATCCTGGCTCATCACACTTATTCCAACAGTCTATCAATCCAAACCTCAAGATAACTCCACTTCACAGCCTTCTGTCATATCGTCCTTCACTTCTTACAAGTCGTATAACAACAGTGTCACATAATACTTCTGTTGCGCAACTCTGATAATTCTTCTTAAGTCACTTCCTTGTTAAAACTCCGTCAACTGTATGGTTCACAAATTTTCAATCCAACGCAGACTTTCCTTAATACTCATTTTCACATCGTTGTTTCACTGTTACTTTCAAATCTTTCCCTTGCGACATTCGCTTGTACAATACTCACTACTCCGAATTGTTCATTTCGTCAAACTCTTACTCAACCACTCCTCTTAACAAGCTAAACGGACTGATGAGCGACCATCTTCACGATAAGATATAAATACTCTTTCTACACTATTAAGACAACAAGACAAATCCATAACATCCAACACGAGTTTCGTCTACCATTAACAATAGATTGAGGGTGATCAGTTCCCCAATTTGTCAATTAGTATTCGACAACCATAGTGGAGTATAAACCGTTGTTACTTCATAACAGCGTCATTTCCGGATTATCACTCAAATCCATTAACACGTCATAATCCAATGATTCACCTTGGGTTTTTACAATACCCATAACTTCCTACTCGTTATATCTTGTCGATGAGACACCAACGTCCAAGCATATTACAAAATCTGCTTCATAGTCACTTAGCATCACACATTCGTCAAACGTCTTTCCATCTCCAAAATTACTTATATACTCGTAATTCACAATTCATCTCAATATCTTTCCGATGCTTCAAACGGAGCTCAAATCGGATATCTGGAACTCAAGTTATGAAATTTTAAAGTTTCACAATGATTCTGAATTTTCTGTGACTTGCTTACAGAGATCCTACTCCGAAACTCACTTTTCTTCAACTCAAACACATCCCAAACAGCCTCTAGCATAACTCCTTATAACTCGAGAGATGCATTCTTTCATCGAAATTCCAGTCTTGATATCACGGAGACAACAATTCTTTTTACAAGATACGCGCGTCCTCGAGTTTCCAACTCGAACTCGCGATTCACAACTCCAAGCATCGACCACGTCCGACAGTTACTTATGAGAGTCCAACATAAAGCCCACTGCAACTTCATTACTCTATCACTTTTCAAACATCGGCATTTCACACAAAGGTTACCCGTATCGACAACTTCACAGTCCTCCATCATGCTGAACATCGCAGCTCTCTAAATTTCGTCTCTCAAAATCATTCTTAACTTCACGTCATCTTCGAATCTAGATAACCTCCAAAACTCTCAACAACGCTTGCACCGACTCTTGTCGATAGCATACCAGACTATCTCTTACAATAGAAACCCCTTCGAGAAGCAAGGTTTCTCCTCCATTTATCGTCAAACCAATTCCTGAAATCAAAACAAACAAGTACCAACAGTGTTCACACACTCGTCGCGTACCAAGGGATAGACAACATTGGCCGGATAGACCGACCTGCTCTGATACCACTAATGTAACACCCCATTTCTACCCGGCAAATATACAAGAATCAGAGTTTCAAAATTTCTCGACAAACAAATGAGGCGTCACATATTCATTTCACAATAAATCACTTAATCGCATTCAGCGGATACATAGCACTTTCTTTTAACCAACTAAACAAAATACTCAGCATATAATACTTTTCCAAACAGAATAACTTCTTTTATTAGAACATGGCAGAATCATAGTTCTCAATCTTTGAATCAATAGCATCATATTCAGCTAAGATAAAATAGTAAAACAACAAAATCATAAACATCATAACTCGTCCCCCCCGAGTGCTACGTATCAGAGCGATAACCGACTCGATTAACGGCAACTAAATCTTGATACTCGAATACCTGCACGTTACCAATATAAAGGTAACGACGAACAAGAGAAAAGGGTGAGATATAAAATCATATAAGTGAGCGTATGATAAATTGTATATTAGGATTCAGACATATATAGTTATCACATCACCAATATTAATATTGCCATACACTTCATACTTTCACTAACTCACAAATCTCACATACTTCTCATCGCATCCTAAGTCACAACACTTCACATTCGTATCAATTATATATAAACATATCAGTCATTCACTTGCAAGTCAAATCATGATACATCACGAGTATAAATTACAATTTTAGTCTCAAACATCACAGCATATAAGTCACTCATCTAGTCACAAAACATCACAGCATATAAGTCACTCATCTAGTCACAAAACATCACACAGCATATAAGTCACTCATCTAGTCACAAAACATCACACATACATTTAATTACAAAACATCACATATACGGCTAATCACAAAACATCACATATAAGTCACACCAGACATATTCACTTAATCGCATTCACAAATATTGACATCATCATACTATTCATAAAATCATCAATTCACATTTTCACATACTTCTATCATTTAACAAGTCACAATATACATCCACGATATCGTCATAAAACGTCACAACTATGAATCACATAAGACAAATGGGACATGACTCATGTATATGCATGTGGTACCAATCAGAGCTTCAGCCCCCGTCACCAATTGCCATTTGGCCCGTCATGTTTGCCATAGTTTTCAGGCCGTCATGTTTGCCATAGTTTTCAGGCCGTCATATTTGCCATAGTTTTCAGGCCGTCATATTTGCCATAGTTTTCAGGCTGTCATATAGTATGCATATGAAATGTGACTCGACAAACAAGACAACACATCATACTCATCACAATCACATATCATCACTAGGCATACGCCCACGTCACTTATAATTACCAATTATTAGAGGTAATTCAACGTCACAATTAATCATTCATCTTCACTTAGTCACGAAATTATAATCACAAATATATACAACATTACATATTATCAATCATCACAAACATCGTCATGTTTCGACACATCATCGCAATTATACAACTTCTCATATAAACAAGATAATCACAATTATCATCATGGTTGGCACGTCATCACAAATTAACACATTAAGTCAATTCACATTAGCCTCATAATTCTCTATGAATTAGTCTTTTAATTAACTCACTAATACACTATCAACTAACAAAAATTATTCACCTAACACTCTCTAATTAATCGGATACATCACGCGTCACTACCGGTTATCTAATTTCCGATTAAATCCTTAATATTCACGACTTTACGGATTTTCAGGCTATACGCTCAAGTCACTAAAAACACAACTCAACCGGTTAATTCGGATATAATTCTATTCTTAACTGGTTATTCGATTTGTTCGGTTAAATTCTCAAGATATCGTAATTTACCGATAAACCGAATAGTTAGCTAAGTTCATATTTATTCTAATTAAATAGGCTTATTGAACATTAATTCAACCATTAATTTAATCGACCGATTAATATCACAATTTCGACAAAAGAACACCACCACGTTAAAGTACTAATTAAACTTAGCTACCACGTAAATTTTCATCAAATTCCGGACAACTAATTATACCGCTTAATTCGGCTATTTCGATCAAACGGAACATTTTATTAGTTTTAGGAAAACAGAACATAAACCAAAATGAACAGTACGCCTAGCAATGCAATTTAGTGGCTCCATGGATGTCTCACTTCTATTATATTATCATATACATATTCTAACTAATTATATATATATATATATATATATCAAGTAACCACCAGCAAAAATGCACATATATGGAAAACAAAAAGAAATTAAAAGAAAACAGTAGTAAATAATAGATTTGCCAAGATTAACTAACACAACTTCTACAATTCCATAAACATTAGTATTTCATGTGAAAAACAAACGATATGCTATGCTATTGAAAAGAAGGTGTTGTCAAAAATCTAAAGAATGCTTTAAAGTAGCTTTCCTAAAAGATGTTGCCGCCTTGGCTATGCATACGACTGAAAGACCCAATTATGTTTCAAAAATTTGTAGCGCACTTACTGTCGGCCGTCAATCCCTCAAAGATGATGTCAAATTTTCCAGCAACAATTAACACAATAAATGCAATAAATCTACACACCCAATTCACCATATACAATTGTTCATGAGTCCCATTATAGGAAGAGAACCCCACCCTTACCTTATCAACTGAAGCAACTCAATGGGTCTCCGATTCACACTTCCAATTGGGCACCATAGATGAAAATCTTCAAGCTTTGTTCATCTTCTCCAAAACTTGCCTCTTTCTCTTCTATTCTTGTTTCCTCCAAAAATGACAACTACTCATTCTCATCTCTAAAACCCTAATTTTATCATTCTAATTGGGCTTAGTCTTTCACTTCTTTTTCACAAACTAATTTAGGCCCAATAAGAATAATAACTCAAAATAACAATATATCACTTTAAATAATATTCCACCGATATAATAATTCCGACTTATAAATAATATTATTCTTAATATTATTTTCCGACTTCAATTTTATAATTCCAAATGTACCCTTAAATAACACCGACAATCCAAATTCGACTAAACCGGATATTTCCGGTCTAATCTTAATTACTCTAAAAATTCCCAAAACTTCAAATATTCTTCCAATAATATTTCTAATACTGAAAATATCAAAACTCTTGATTAAATATCAATCCGCTATCCCGAACTAATACCGACTAAATCGTCTCAAAATACGAAAACTTCACTAAACACTCCAGAAGTTTAGATTAAGCGAATAATCGAATTTCTGGGCGTTACAAAAGACGTCAGGAATGAAGTAACGTCTTTGGCTCATCAATGCGCCGTTGTAATCGAAAGCACAACCAATCTTTGATACTCTGCCGATTCTTTCTTGTTTGTTGAGTTTCATGTTTGTATTTGTGTAAAATATCATCTCGGTAACCATCTTCTCCATATACAAATATTAGGGGGTACTGGTACGCAAGATACGCTGGATGGAACTCATCAATCCGTTGCAGTCCACCGTCACGTTCATGGATGATGATGTCCCTGAATTCGGCAGAATCAATATCACCGACAATCAGAGTCGCAACCTCCGCTACGGTGGGCATGTTATATACGCGACCGTCACTTAGGCGACTGGAAATTAACTTCAGCTTCAAGTCTTGGAACAGGTTTTCTTTCAGCATGTCTCTTGCACTTCTAAATGCTTTTGCATGCACATTATTTTTATCCAATATATTTTTTATTAAAGCGATAATATCCCTATCGAGCTTTGTATTGTCCCTACATAGGAAACATTAACAAACATTAGGACAATGTGATTTCAAGAGTTATTGTGACTGATTTTCACTAACGCTGGTAAGAATGGTTACATCAAAATAGTCACCTAAAAGGTTTAATTCTGTTTTCAACCTCATTATATGTGTCGTAGATATAAAGCTGAGCATGTTGAGGTGATTTTCCAAATTCAGGAAGCATGGTTCCTATACGGTGGCATGTCTGACCATGGAGTCTTAATGTAGGCGGAACGTGTCTAGGGATTTGTTTTTTGTCAAACGTCGTATAGTGAGAAGTAAATGAGAACATAGCATTGTAAGTTCGAATGTTTTCCTGAAAATTTTTACTATGCTGCGATGTTCGGTTGAAAAGCAATTTATATAATAAGGGAGGTGGCTGCCTCATTAGTGGGAGTACTACTTTACCACTTCTGCAACAAATATGAAACTTAGCAACAGTCGTGTGTACATTTCTAGCTTTCCGCTCTTGGTACCACATACACGAATTACAATGTTCACATTGCCAATTAGGATTACCTATATCTGAGTACTCTTCATAGGCAGACAAAATTTAAAAGGTAAGTGTAAACAGAATTTCAGCAATAAAAATACAATCCAATTGAAATTTGGTACCGAAGGAATACCTTGAAGCTTATCATCTACGACATCATGTAGCTGGTCTTCATCGGAGCCAGAGGAATTACCCAGGACATAATCCTCATCAGAATCGGAACTTTCATCAGTTGAAGAACCAGCAGTGGCACTATGGTTGTAAAATTTAGGAGACTGTGTATTACTCAAAGGAACTTGAGTCACATCCCTTCTTCCTCGGCGACCAACGTTTGGTGTCGAGGTGCTAGGCTGTGCCGGGCTGTTGTGTGTAGTAGCAAATACAGTGGGAGGAGGATTGACAGACGACGACGTGGAATCACTATTTTCAATGTGATTTAAAGTGTATGGCCAACACCTCGTAAGCCCCTGATTTCTTGATGTTGACACAGTCGGGATAGTTGTCGAAACTGTCGAGGCATGGTTGTTTGTTGATAACACCTCATTGGAATTGAAAGCAGTAAAGACATTTATGTCATACCCCAAATTTGTCCTACCCCTTATTTCTAACTGGCTTAAGCTTTGCATTCATACGCATCTCTCCATTAGGTCATCTAACATATCATACATTCATTAATCAATAATTGGCATTGGAATCAAGGATCTGGAATTGTTAAGGCGTCATGGCATTGAGGTGTACATATCAAATAACACTGATTCATCTTGTGATTCTTAAAGCATTGAGCTGTGAAAGCGGGGTTTGGATTCATGATTGCTGTATACTTCAAGACAAGGCTTTCCTCTATGCTCCCGATATTATCTTCAATAAGAAACTTTGTCAAGACAAAGATGAGGTTACATGTCCATTTTGTGATCGAGGCATCGTTATAAGTTATTGCTTGCTATGCGGGTGTGGTTTGGAAAAGGCTGGATTGAAGTCAAAAATTCATTAGAGATTGTAAGATTGTCATTATTATTCAAGACTAGATGAAAGGTCATATTGGAAAATTCATTCATGATATTCATTACAAGAAGCCAAGAGTCCACACATTCACAAATATTCAAACATTCAATACCAAAACCTCATTACAAAAAAGAGAGACAAACTATTATAGACATCTTCAAATCAGCATCACTACAAATACATGAAAATCAATTCCAAAAGGAACTACATAGTCCTTGCGGCAACACATATCATCACCACCTGTTCATTAAGAGCCACTCCATATAACAACCCCCATACCGTGTACCAGCAACCTACACAATCCAAACATTGCCATATCAAAAAGCTTCTTTTTTCAAACTAAACCACAACATATTTAACATACATTTACCATAAACTTCTAACCAAACTCAGACCCGCCATCATTAAAACCAGCAGCCTAATACCTTTAATTGCTAACAACCATACACTTGAAGAACTAACAACTTTCTAATGTTAATTGAGAGTTCTGAGTATTACAAGCCTGGGCTGCCATGGACACCATTCATCTCCTCTAATAGATTTCATCAAAACCACCTGCACTATTGAAACTTTGAGTCAACACAGAACTCAAAGACATTCTCCGCCAAGATATAGAGAAAAAAATCGCATAACCATACATCATACATAGCCACATTCATAATTCAAACACCATTCAAAATTCAAACAGTTACTAATAGTTCCATTCAAATCAATTAGAATTTAAACCAGAACCACAAAAATAAACTAACAGCAGCGTTTGAAATACACAATCAGCCCCTGTACCATATTCAACATGAACCCAGCCTTCAAAATACCAAACAATAATCCTAACATCATTTTCATTCTAACCTATAATTTCAAACAGCACCACACAAAACTCAAACCAAAACCATACAATTCAACATACATTCCATTGTAAAACTTCCTACTGCATTCAATTCAAAACCATTTCATACAAGTCCACAAATCAAAAGGGCATGCCTATAATTCATACTAGCTGCCCGACTTGTACAAAGCCATTCACGTTGTGATTCTACAATGGAAATAAAAAGAATGTCCTAACTCAGCGCATGAAAAAAGCAATACACACATCCAGCTTCAAAATCCAAACAGCTCCCACACTACATTCAAAGCCAGCCCCTGCATCATACTTCAAGTCAAATTTTATACAGTCATATAAGCCACAAAATAGCTTTCAAGCCATGCCATATCAACCATACCTACACTAATCCACATACCAGCCCCTGCACACACACGAAACCGGCACAAAAATAAGCATGTTGCAATCCTTCGACGCGGGTTATTCGACACACTCATTCAGTCACATATGTTATGGGAATGCACACGGAGACATACAAATCAAAACAGATTCAGCGGGGGAAGTTTATGTCGACCAAGGGCGTAGCAATGATTCAAAGGAATATCAGGTAAAAAAAAAGCAACAGACCAAGTTCAAAAGACGTATCATAATGCAACACTCAGGCCTTGGAGTCGGTCCTTACATTCATTGCAGCTAACAATTCCAAACAGAATCTCATAACATCATCTAACCGATTTCTAACATATAACTGTCACCCAATAACCAGTCCAACAGAACTGTAACTGTTAAGAAACAGAATATAACCAACTTCCAGTTCTCACTTAACTAACACAACCAATCCTAACAACTTCCAACCACAAAAACAGTTTTGTAACTAACTTCAATCTCATTCTAACTAACCTCTAATCCACCCTTCAATTCAATAACTAATTCTCAGATCCTAGGGCTTAGATTGAGTCTACTCTAACCAACTTCTCATCACTTCTGATTATATATATTTTGTTCCCTCCATAATTCAAATTACACGCTCATTTCCATACACCATTATCACACTTCTTCTTCACGCCATTTTTTTTTCTCTCATCCTCTTCCACCAACCTTCATCTTCCTAACAAAAGCTCTCTCTCTCTCTCTCTCTCTCTCTCTCTCTCTCTCTCTCTCTCTCTCTCTCTCTCTATTCTTCAATCATCGCTCACCTCTCAACTCTCATATCCTTCATCCACCAACCTCCACTTCTGCAACTTCTCTTCCCTAAATTCCCTCACTCTCTCAGTAAAGCTCTCTCACCATGGTTGTGCGAGACTTCACCTCGAAGTCTCGTTTCAACTGAGCTTAGCCTCCATTGACTCAACTCTCAGAACGCGACGCAATATACTATTCAGAAGAAATCAAAGAAATTCGAAGAGAAGAACAGAGCAAGAAGGAATTAAAAGAGGAAGAAGAGAAGGTTCCGGCATACAATCCAGAAGAGAAAAGGAACTTACCTAGTTGAAGTTGTCCGTCGCGCTTATTTCGCCAGATTCACACCTTCAAAGGGCCGCTGGAGCTATTCTGACAGGTACGTATCCGAGCACTATCAAACTTCATATCTCCTTTTGCTCTTGACACTGTGACGTGAGTATGATTCCCTGAGAGTTTCCCTCATGGTTGTGGTGCGAGGTTTAGCTTCGTCACCATTTAATTTCAGTTCCATGACATTTTAGGGTTTTATGTCGTAGTGGATTCCGAGAGGACGGAGCGGAGTTTGAAGAAAATAGGTGGAATTCGGAAGAGAGGAATTGGAAAGGGGCGTTTTGATGTGTTTAATTTCATGTTAGGGTGAGCTCTTCCGTCTCCGACGCGGCGGAGCGATTACCGGCGAGAGAGTGAGACGAGAGCGTGGAGAGAGTAGCGTTATTCAAATGAGGAGATTTCAGAGGTCACTAAGAGCTAACCCTAAAACGCACCGTTTCCTTCATTTTTTTTTTAATTTTTAATTTTTGTTTTCTGATAATTGAGTAGAAAGTAACCATGGGCCACGAATTGCTACCATTCTCACCCCCTTGGCCCGTGTAACACGTTTTTTGCTTTGCTGAAAATCTGTACAAAAACAAGCTTTGGGCCCCAGTTCACACCGTTGTTCGCACCCCCAAGAAGGCCCATACGCACTTCTTTTTTTTGCCACAGAAAACTACAAGAAAAATAATAATATCCTGGGCCTGCCTCAATGGGCCTAACGCCCTTGTTGCTTTTCACACCACTAAATTCAATTTTCACCCCCTGACTCCATTAAAATGTTAGATCTTAGTTTTCTTCACGTAGTTTTTCCCATTACTTTTTAGTTGATAAAAACTTGATAAAACCTTTAATATTTTGTTAGATTTTTAGGTGATCATCGACCTTAGAAAACTCATAAAAAGATAGTAGAATTTTTTAGATTAATTTTGACATTTAAAGGTCATAAAAAATAGTAGTTCTCTAGTTTAATTTTGCATTGATGCTTGAATTGTTTTCATGCTAGTTCCATGTTATTTTTGTATGACGCTTGTGTGATTTTATTGCTTGTATTTTTGGCCTTATTGTAGGCCTATTTCGTTAGTACTATTTTAGATTCCTTTTGTACATAAATAGGAATTAGACAACACTTAGATTAGAACATAGAATTAGTTCCCCTTCTTTCATTCTTTTTTCTTTTCAACTTTAAAAAAAAACTTAATAAAAGGAAGATGCGAATCACATTAAGAAAGTGATAGAGAAATGAGTGGGATTCATTCCCTAATCTGTTTCTCAATCGCTTAGTGACATAGAAACGAGTGGGATTCATTCCCTAATCTGTTTCTCGGTCACTACTTAATGGGAGAGAAATGAGTGGGATTCATTCCCTAATCTGTTTCTCGAACATTACATAATGGGATGGAAGTGAGTGGGATTCATTCCCTAATCTGCTTCTCGATCATTATACATTTTATGTGATTCGACTCAAAAACAAATTCCCCTTAAAAAATACCCAACCAAAAACACTTAAAACACCTAACAATGGTTCGAATTAAAACAAAGTAGAGAAAGTGGTGAGTGGCCCGGTATTGGGAACTGTTCATCACTCATCTACCCTAAAAGACACAAACCAATCTTTCTCTCTCTTCTTTCTTAAGGGCATTGTTATTTCCGCTCGAACGCATCGTAGGCGATCCCTTATGCAAGAGCGCGAACGTTAACTCCGCCCAACTAAAAAACACAAAAACAAACAGAAAATCGTGAGCCGAGCTACGGTAACTCTGATTCCTGAAAAGGATGTAGGCAGCGGGGTAGGGCCCGTGCGAGTACAATTCTTTATTTTCCCTACATTCTGCATTCATTCGCATATAGACATAGATATAGTACACACCCTTTAGATAGAAACAAACATAGGTGGATACCATCGAGTACGATGGGCGTGAGGGGTGCTAATACCTTCCCCTCGCGTAACCGACTCCCGTACCTAGATTCTCTGGTCGAAAGACCTCGTTCTTATTCTTTGTTAGGTTTCCTAATATTCCTTTCCCTTATGGGATAAATATATTGGTGGCGACTCTGTTCATTTTTCGCGAGCGTGCGACAGCTGGAGACTCTGTTGGGGAACCTAAGCAAGTTGATCCTAACCTTTGTTTGTTTCTTTTCTTTGGGTGTTTCTTTGTTTTATTTATATTTTTGCATCATTTGTATATATATGCTTGCATATCATGTTTATTTCTTGCTTGCATATCATGTTTACTTTCCGCATGCATCTGGACTATATTATGGGTCCCCGTGAGGATCACATATTTTCTCTGTTTGCAGGTCGGGTGGGATGTTCTATGAGGTAAAAGGCCCAATACCCAGGCCAGAGTTGACACATAGGATACCTAGGATATAGTGGATAGTCATGACGCCAACAGAATGTCAGGTTCTGCGGATTGCGATCATGAGACCCACGACCAGTCGAGACTCGAATGGGATACCATTGGTGGCATGTATTTGCAACGATGATGGTGTTTCAGGAGAGTTGTTAACGCTGTAGACCTTTTGACCTACCCTGACCTAGATTCACCTGTGAATGGGGAGGGATATACATGACAGGTACCGTTGGTGACTATTCTGTTCTGTTGGTGACTATTGTTCCTATGGTTGTGTGGTACCTATGTCGGACCTTTGATCTCATGACATTTGACTTATATCAGTTATTCAGAGGATTGTACAGTGGTTACTAAGATTATATGGACCTTGATCCCATGCTGTTGCATTGCATGACATCATTGTTTTATCCACTTCATTTATGGGGGATCCTAAAGTCTATTTAAAAAAAAAGAGAAAAAAGGAAATAGAACAACAAAAAAAAGGGAAAGATATTCTATACAAAAAAAAGCTTTGATTCCAAAAGAAAAAGAGAAACAATAAGTTGATGAAAATACTTTAGAATCTCTCATAAATGAAACATACATGCATACCATCATGCATTTCATGGCTCTTTCAAATACTTATGGGACCCTTTATAGACAGATTTAAAGTTCAACAACAGATTTGACTTCTCACCTCCACGAGCTCCGAAATCAACTATGGAACAACTCCGTGAGGAAATGGATGAGATGAGGGAACAAATGGGTCATCTTATGTTGGAAATGCAAGAATTGATCCATAATAAGGGTGCATTAGAGGAGGAAAATAGTCAGTTGAAGACTCAAGTGAGTCTGGTCATGGAAGTTCTGAAAAAGGTATTAAGAAAGGAAGGTGATGTTATTCCTACTGCTGCAACAGAGGTCTTTGATCTCTCCTCTCCAATAGGATCTCCTCCAATTCATGGGATGCTTTATGGAGTCCCTCCATAATTCCAAGTGTCAAAACATCCTCCTCAACTGGTTCATTTTCCTACAATGAATCAAGAGGGCCAAATGTGTGGGCAAAAACCTAAGATGCCTCAGAGGATTCTCGATCCGATCCCGATGCCTTATGCTCAGTTACTTCCTCGCTTACTGGAACTTCAGTTGGTTAAGCTACGCGATTTGTCCGTGCCTAAAAAGCTTCCCCCTGGTTATGATGCCAATGCTCGCTACGAGTTCCATTCTGGGGCACCTGGTCATAACACTGAGAATTGTAGGGCGCTGAAACATCAAATTCAAGATCTCATTGACTCAAAAATGATTTTGTTTACCCCCGAGGGTATGAGTGTTCAAGGAAACAGGGTTCCATATGTGGTAGAAGAAAAGGTTGATTCATACTTCTATGTCGGGTCTACTTCAGGTCAGAGGCACAATACACTGTCTTGGATTCCGGATCCTCCACTTTATCAGTCTTTGATTGTTTCACAGCCAAATCAAAAGGGGAAGACACCTGAACAGATTGGGTATTTGAATCATCACCAACAACAGGGTCCACAAAGGCCAAGGATACCACCAAGAGAGATTCACCCAATTCCTATGACCTATAGTCAACTGCTCTCTCATTTACTCAAGGATTCTTTGGTCCAACTAAGGGAATCTAAGCCCCTTCCAACACCAATTCCTCAGGGATATGACTTAAACGCCAAGTGTGAGTACCATTCTGGGGCATTTGGACATGCAAATGAGGATTGCAATATTCTAAAACGCAAAGTCCAGGATCTCATTGACTCCAAAGCGATATCATTCACTCCAAATGGCCTACACATAAATCGAAGAGTTCATGCCCAAATGAATGTTCGTATTCCATGAAGCTTGACCAAAGAACAATAAGCCCAGGCGGAGTCAAGCCTCCTCAACAATGGCAATCATCATTTCATTTCTGCATTATCATTTGCAATATTTCTTGTCTTGTTAAAAGTTACCTCCCTGTTTGAACTCGTTGGTATGATAATAATAAAAGCACCACAAATTCTTGAGCAACTTTGTCAGAATCTTTTTCCAAGAGGTAATCAAGAGTGTTCTTTAGAAGCATATCTCATTCTCAAGTTTCTTGTGCTCAGTTGTATCCGTGGAGGTTGGTGTTTCAGTTAGTGTTTTGAGCCTTCCTTACAACATATAGCTTTTCAAAGTTTGATGACCACGCAAGGTTCCTCCGTGTTTGATGGTGAACACTACTCAAACATCTATGCTTGGGGCTCCTGATTGAGGGATAAGCAAGACGTACTCTTATCTTGAGCATTGCATCACTCGCATTGCTCGAATCCCTAAAGAAAGGCAAAAATTTACAACTCTTGGGTGACTTCGTTGGAGTTTTCTTTTGAAGTAATCTGAAGTGTTTGGAAGGAACACATGATAATGCTTAGTGACTACCATGCTAGAACACAAAGATGTTCAACTGAGGATTGTGTGTGTTCATTCTAAGAGGTTCATGCGTAAATTGAAGTCCAATTGAGGTCTCAAAACTGCAAGAAGTATTCAAGAGCAATAAGTCCAGACGGAGTCAAGTCTCCTCAACAATGGCGGTCATTCAGTTCTTCATTGCATTCTCATTCGTAACATTTCATTGTTTGTTTAAGCATTTATAGCATGTAAAAACTTGTTAATTTCTGAATGAAAATCATAATACACTGTTTATGTTTGTCTTGAAGTAATCCATTCGTTTTCACTCATAAAATGTTTTTGGCATTACGATACCAACTTTACTAATTGCTTGCTTAGGCAAAAAGTTGAGGGAGAATGATGAAAAATTAAAAAATGCAAAATCTCTAATCATGTGTTTTTGAATAAATTCCTACCGAGAATGTACAGGCATTGTTTCAAATCCCCAAACACCGGAGATATAAGGGAGATAGACCCTCGTCAACCCCTTTGAGCCTTGAAGTAGGAGTTTCTCTTCTAATCATAAAAACCCTTATTTTAACCTTGGGGCAGGGTAGTGTTCATTTAACTTGATCGAGTGTTCAAAACTCACCAAAAGGGTATGCATCTAAGGATACAACAATGGTTATCCTTCAAAAGGTTGAGGAACGTCAAAACCGCAATGATTATCCTTATTCCATCAAGAGATCAAGAGATGACGACACCATAATGGTAATCCTTCATCAAATCAAAGGAGTAGGGCGGTCACAATCACCTCCAACGAATCAAAGATAAATGCGAGATCACACAGCTTGTTCAAAAAAAATATAGCAAAAAAAATGGCAAAAAGATAATAAGAAGAAAAGGATGAAAAGAAAAATGGCAAAAGAAGCATGAGAAAAAAGTGATGAAATTGGCAAGCAAGAACGAAGTCGTGTGATAATGAATTAGAAAAACAAAAGGTGAGCGACTGCATATCCAAAGAACCTCATTGATTCCTCAACCATTCCAAATTCCTTGTGAGGGATGAACACTCATGTTGAGTTAATTGAACCTAGGAATGGAGAACATCATGAAGGGGTGGGTACTAAATAATCTTGAGCCTAAAAATCCTTTGTTTTCTAAAAACCATGAACCTGGCAAAGTTACAACCCTTAAAAGTCCTAATTGAAGCAGGGTTTATTTTGAAAGCACACTCCGATGAGATGGTGTTTAACTGACTCTCAGTTAAGCGTGACTCTTATCCATGTTGGTATCGTACGTTTGCTTTATATTCCATATGCAAAACTCGAGGTTGTGTCAACTAGTGATTCAGTCACAAGAGGTCGCAATCTCATTTCATAAAAAGTTTTAAAACTTCAAGACTAACATAGGCTTTGAATTAGAATTATCATTCTTATAATTAACATTCTATTGCATACAAAATATGTGCTTAACATCAAGGAAGTCACCATGATGAGAATCAGTGAGTAATTTGATCATGTCAAAGTACAAGAGACTTGAGAACTCCTAGGAGTAAAAGATGATCATTTCAAATGTTGACCATCAAGGGGCAGGTTCTCTAAAAACTCTGTTGGGCATGAACAGTTAATGCTTTCTCTGATTACCTTGAGGGGAAGAATTTGAAGACTCATTTGAGCGTGATAAAGTTGTTTCCATGTTTATTTGACTTCAAAACAAAGAAAGCTCGAGGATTCTAGTAAGATGTGCCTAATCAGGGGCAATTGAATTGAGGTTTGACCTCTCAAATTTGGCATATCTGGGGCAATCTAGTCGAGGAATCTCTCTGGGGCAGTTACGTCGAGATTTAACAAATCTCTCCAAGGATCCTGTGGGGCAATTTCCTTCATGGGTCATGAAACTTGGGGCACGATCTTCTGAGTTTTATTGTCCTCTCCCTAATCGTAGGAGTTTATTTCTCCTGGAACCTTGGTCTCTCCCCAAGCATGGAGTTTATTTCTCCCGAGAGTTTGTTCCATTCCTCAAGCATAGGAGTTTATTTCTCCTAGGAGTTGTCCTACTTCCCTAACCAAGGCTCGTTACCTGGATTTCTCATCCCCAACATGGTGAATCGAGGGAATCTCCTCAAGCTGAAAATCCTCCATGTAGTGGCACATGGTGAGAAGTCAGAAGTTATTCTACATTCCACAAGGCAACACAAAGAAGGTGCATCTTACAAATCAAAGTCTAATATCTATTGGCATTTCTACGGAATTCTTAACACTAAGGGGATTCTCCCTGGTGTCTACCTCACTAATTCCTTTATTTGGCACTCTGCATATAGTATTCATTGCATATAGCATTGCATCCTCAAAAGCGTAGCATATCCGTCAAAGCGGATCATTACGCCATAGAAAAATTCAAACATGCATACAAAGCATAAGTCAAATAATACAAGTCAACACTCAATCAAGACAACGATACTTCCCCACATAAAAAGTTGTCCTTACAAACTCCAATTGATATCTGCTACTACATTACAAATCTCCTTCAGCCACGGTGCCGGTACCTGGTATCTTCAATCCCCAGAAGAATTCTCGTTTTCTCTCTCCAACATGGATCGGACACAATGTCTTTCTTCGTCAGAATCGTTGTCTCCGAGGTTATTTACCATATGCTGCGTGCATATTAGAGTGCGAATGGGGGTGGGCATTCAACCCATCTCATTTTTCAATCGTTTGAATAACCATACTTGGTGTGTGGCAATTCGAACGATTGTCGCTCTTGAAGAGTTACACCCCGCCTTTTGGCCTGAGGGATTAATGTATTTCTTATGCTTCGTAAGCACCGATATCCCCGTAATCCCCAGTGGTTACTATCATCTTATTGTCGAATCTAGTCGTCCCTAGTCTCCTTGGTCATTTTCCCTCATGCGGACAAAATTTTCAAGTCCAACCCCGTGTTGTGAATCTGTTGCCTTCCGTCCTGGCAAATCATCTCAAGACCAATTCCCAATCCCCAATGAGTCCATCTATCAAGCATCTCTAACACTCGTCTGTGTTATCCTTTTGGTACTCGTCTGTATCTCCTTTCGATACTCGTTTGTATTATTCCAAACACTCTTTTGTGTCATTCCATTGGTACTCGTTTGTATCTTCTTTCGATACTCGTCTGTATTGAGTCAAACACTCGTCTGTGTCATTATTTTGATGCTCGTCTGTGTCGCTCCTTTGGTAATCGTCTGTATCTTCTTTCGATGCTCGTATGTGTCATTCCTTTGGTACTCGTCTGTATCCTCTTTTGATGCTCGTATGTGTCATTCCTTTGGTACTCGTATGTATCCTCTTTCGATGCTCGTCTGTGTCGTTCCTTTGGTACTCGTCTGTATCCTCTTTTGATGCTCGTCTGTGTCGCAACTTTGGTACTCGTCTGTATCTTCTTTCGATGCTCGTCTGTGTCATTCCTTTGGTACTCGTTTGTATCCTCTTTTGATGCTCGTATGTGTCGTTCCTTTGGTACTCGTCTGTATCTTCTTTCGATGCTCGTCTGTATCGTTCCCTTGGCACTCGTCTGTATCTTCTTTCGATGCTCGTGTGTGTCGTTCCTTTGGTACTCGTATGTATTTTCTTTCGATACTCGTCTGTGTCATTCCTTTGGTACTCGTTTGTATTCTCTTTTGGTACTCGTCTGTATCTCTCTTAAAACATTCGTCTATGTTACCTTTCTGTCAAACCTGTTTCCTTTCCAATCACTGTCACACGTAACAACCACCTCCTTTGAGAACCTTGTATTGGCACCTTGGCTACGTTACAAGCTATCACCATCCAACTATTGCTTACCATAAATCCCTCCATCATAAAAAGAAAAAACATTTCTCTTTCCCCAGCAGATATCAAAAATGAAAAATAAGGATAACATTTACACCATCTTCTCTTTAGGACAGATTTCTGGTACTTTATTTAATCTTCTTCTACCTTGAATGTTCGAAAGGCTAGCGCCAATCTCACCTTCAGGTTTAAGACGATTAAATAGGGGCAGCTGTCATACCCCAAATTTGTCCTACCCCTTATTTCTAACTGGCTTAAGCTTTGCATTCATACGCATCTCTCCATTAGGTCATCTAACATATCATACATTCATTAATCAATAATTGGCATTGGAATCAAGGATCTGGAATTGTTAAGGCGTCATGGCATTGAGGTGTACATATCAAATAACACTGATTCATCTCGTGATTCTTAAAGCATTGGACTGTGAAAGCGGGGTTTGGATTCATGATTGTTGTGTACTTCCAGACAAGGCTTTCCTCTATGCTCCCGATATTATCTTCAATAAGAAACTTTGTCAAGACAAAGATGAGGTTACATATCCATTTTGTGATCGAGGCATCGTTATAAGTTATTGCTTGCTATGCGGGTGTGGTTTGGAAAAGGCTGGATTGAAGTAAAAAATTCATTAGAGATTGTAAGATTGTCATTATTATTCAAGACTAGATGAAAGGTCATATTGGAAGATTCATTCATGATATTTATTACAAGAAGCCAAGAGTCCACACATTCACAAATATTCAAACATTCAATACCAAAACCTCATTACAAAAAAGAGAGACAAACTATTATAGATGTAATACGGTGATCTGACTTTTTATCGAAAAATGTCGCGGTTAAGCAAGAGTCGCCACCGACTTTTATTTTATCCAAACAAGTTAGAAAGGCTAAAAGAAACAGAAAAAAACCTTTTAGAGAAAACAGGGTTCGGGGTGTAATTTATGCAAAGGGAAGGTGTAAAGCACCCTTTGCATCCATTGTTTTTCATGGGCTCTTAATTGCTTTGCTCGTTTTTGTTTTTTAGAAATGTAGATGAAAAAGATAGGGACTTTAGCTCGTAAATGAGCGTAGCCCTTTTGAAGGATTATGAGAAAGAATATAAAAAGTTTAGAGCAAGGCAAAGCAATTAGGGGCAATTACCTTAAACTTAGATGATAGGTTTCTTTTAGCCTTTCAGGATGAAAGGGTCTATCCATGCCATGAGAGGGCAGGAAGCCTTTCGTTTGGAGGTTAACGGGTCATCGAAGCATCGTTCGCCATAAGACTGTCCCATGCCATAGAGAGGCAGGTAGTCTAAGGGAAGGATCAGAATAGCCTTTCATTTAGGCAACTAGAGGATACCTCAGCCTTTTCAAGGGCAACTTCCGAGGGTCGAGATCATGTGTATCGAAGGCAGCATCATTAGGGACCATGATCTTAATCGAGGCAACATGGCTGAGGTATCCTCGTATTCGAGGGACTGGCTATTCTGCAAAAAAAAACAAAGCAACAGGCAACAGTCAACAGGCAACAGAGAGGTTACCCCAAAAGTGTGCGTGTGTGCACCAATCATGTGATTAGATTCAGATATTTATCTTGTAAATTTAAGTGATGCTAATTCAATTAACAAGTTACACTCCCTAGATTTACTAACCACACAATTAATATTAACAGTGATAATGGGGGAAGGGAAATTGCAACCAGCGGAGGAGAAGGGAATTGAAACCAACGGGATGAAACAAGTAATAATATAATTGAGATTAGGGTTTAGGGTTACCGATACTCGACCCTTTGGCAATTGACAAACCCTGAAAAGGTGAGAAAAAAAATGGCAAGCAAAAAACAAGGTAAGTGCATAATCGATTTGGGGGCAAACATTGCTAACCCTAATAAAAATAAAAGATAAAGAAATCGAGAATAAACAAATAAAAAGGCACTTAGCTTTGCATCGTGAATTTGATCTGACATGGTTGGCGATCGGAGGTAGCCTCGAGATTAACCCTGAAAAGTTAAAGAGGCAAGGCACATGAGTGTAAAATAGTCCATTGACTTTCGAGGTTTTTAACCCTATAAGGCAAATGAATATTTAAATGATAAAATAATAAAGAAGGGTAAAGTCGGGACTTAGCTTCGGATCTTGATCAGGCGCCTGGCCAGAAGGCATTTGAAAAGTCAACCCTGAAAAGGACACAGAAAGATAACATTTTTTAGTGTATGGCAAATCCTTAAATATCAAATCGAGTCAAAATTGAATTGAATAACAATCGGATTAAATCGAGGGAAAAATAGGTTTCGATTAAATATATGATCTTATTATAATTTTTTATTAATTAAAAGGGTTTAATTAAGATTTTATAAAATATTTAACTAAATAACTTAAATCAAATCAAATTAAATAATTAAATAAAATAGAGATTTTAAAAAAGAATTAGAAAATAAACTTGTTAAAGGAGAAATAATATTATAGAAAAAAGTAAAACAAATATATATATATATATATATATATATATATATATATATATATATATATATTTACAAATAAAAACCAGTTTATATAATAAAAAATAAAAAAGTTTAGCTTAGGAATTTGGTGTGGCGCGTCCTTGATGGACTATGGTGCACCAGCAGCCTCTTGTGCGTTGGATCTGATGAGAACATGATCTGACAATGGTGGCTGACGGTGTACTGTAGGCATCCGTTGGTCATATGCACCTGATCTGTAGCGTTATAAGAAGAAGAAATACACTGTTTATGTTTGTCTTGAAGTAATCCATTCGTTTTCACTCATAAAATGTTTTTGGCATTACGATACCAACTTTACTAATTGCTTGCTTAGGCAAAAAGTTGAGGGAGAATGATGAAAAATTAAAAAAATGCAAAATCTCTAATCATGTGTTTTTGAATAAAACCCTACCGAGGATGTATAGGCATTGTTTCAAATCCCCAAACACCGGAGATATAAGGGAGATAGACCCTCGTCAACCCCTTTAACCTTGGGGCAGGGTAGTGTTCATTTAACTTGATCGAGTGTTCAAAACTCACCAAAAGGGTATGCATCTAAGGATACAACAATGGTTATCCTTCAAAAGTTTGAGGAACGTCAAAACCGTAATGATTATCCTTATTCCATCAAGAGATCAAGAGATGAGGACACCATAATGGTAATCCTTCATCAAATTAAAGGAATAGGGCGGTCACAATCACCTCCAACGAATCAAAGATAAATGCGAGATCACACAGCTTGTTCAAAAAAAATATAGCAAAAAAAATAGGGCAAAAAGATAATAAAAAGAAAAGGATGAAAAGAAAAATGGCAAAAGAAGCATGAGAAAAAAAGTGATGAAATTGCCAAGCAAGAACGAAGTCGTGTGATAATGAATCAGAAAAACAAAAGGTGAGCGACCACCATATCCAAAGAACCTCATTGATTCCTCAACCATTCCAAATTCCTTGTGAGGTATGAACACTCATGTTGAGTTAATTGAACCTAGGAATGGAGAACATCATGAAGGGGTGGGTACTAAGTAATCTTGAGCCTAAAAATCCTTTGTTTTCTGAAAACCATGAACCTGGCAAAGTTACAACCCTTAAAAGTCCTAATTGAAGCAGGGTTTATTTTGAAAGCACACTTCGATGAGATGGTGTTTAACTGACTCCCAGTTAAGCGTGACTCATATCCATGTTGGTATCGTACGTTTGCTTTATATTCCATATGCAAAAATCGAGGTTGTGTCAACTAGTGATTCAGTCACAAGAGGTCGCAATCTCATTTCATAAAAAGTTTTAAAACTTCAAGACTAACATAGGCTTTGAATTAGAATTATCATTCTTAGAATTAACATTCTTTTGCATACAAAATATGTGCTTAACATCAAGGAAGTCACCATGATGAGAATCAGTGAGTAATTTGATCATGTCAAAGTACAAGAGACTTGAGAACTCCTAGGAGTAAAAGCTGATCATTTCAAATGTTGACCATCAAGGGGCAGGTTCTCTAAAAACTCTGTTGGGCATGAATAGTTAATGCTTTCTCTGATTACCTTGAGGGGAAGAATTTGAAGACTCCTTTGAGCGTGGTAAAGTTGTTTCCATGTTTATTTGACTTCAAAACAAAGAAAGCTTGAGGATTCTAGTAAGATGTGCCTAATCAGGGGCAATTGAATTGAGGTTTGACCTCTCAAAATTGGCATATCTGGGGCAATCAAGTCGAGGAATCTCTCTGGGGCAGTTACGTCGAGATTTAACAAATCTCTCCAAGGATCCTGTGGGGCAATTTCCTTCATGGGTCATGAAACTTGGGGCACGATCTTCTAAGTTTTATTGTCCTCTCCCTAATCGTAGGAGTTTATTTCTCCTGGAACCTTGGTTTCTCCCCAAGCATGGAGTTTATTTCTCCCGAGAGTTTGTTCCATTCCTCAAGCATAGGAGTTTATTTCTCCTAGGAGTTGTCCTACTTCCCTAACCAAGGCTCGTTACCTGGATTTCTCATCCCCAACATGGTGAATCGAGGGAGTCTCCTCAAACTGAAAATCCTCCATGCAGTGGCACATGGTGAGAAGTCAGAAGTTATTCTACATTCCACAAGCCAACACAAAGAAGGTGCATCTTACAAATCAAAGTCTAATATCTATTGGCATTTCTACGGAATTCTTAACACTAAGGGGATTCTCCCTGGTGTCTACCTCACTAATTCCTTTATTTGGCACTCTGCATATAGTATTCATTGCATATAGCATTGCATCCTCAAAAGCGTAGCATATCCGTCAAAGCGGATCATTACGCCATAGAAAAATTCAAACATGCATACAAAGCATAAGTCAGATAATACAAGTCAACACTCAATCAAGACAACGATACTTCCTCACATAAAAAGTTGTCCTTACAAACTCCAATTGATATCTGCTACTACATTACAAATCTCCTTCAGCCACGGTGCCGGTACCTGGTATCTTCAATCCCCAGAAGAATTCTCGTTTTCTCTCTCCAGCATGGATCGGACACAATGTCTTTCTTCGTCAGAATCGTTGTCTCCGAGGTTATTTACCATATGCTGCGTGCATATTAGAGTGCGAATGAGGGTGGGCATTCAACCCATCTCATTTTTCAATTGTTTGAATAACCATACTTGGTGTGTGGCAATTCGAACGATTGCCTCTCTTGAAGAGTTACACCCCGCCTTTTGGCCTGTGGGATTAATGTATTTCTTATGCTTCGTAAGCACCGATATCCCCGTAATCCCCAGTGGTTACTATCATCTTATTGTCGAGTCTAGTCGTCCCTAGTCTCCGTGGTCATTTTCCCCCATGCGGACAAAATTTTCAAGTCCAACCCCGTGTTGTGAATCCGTTGTCTTCCGTCCTGGCAAATCATCTCAAGACCAATTCCCAATCCCCAATGAGTCCATCTATCAAGCATCTCGAACACTCGTCTGTGTTATCCTTTTGGTACTCGTCTGTATCTCCTTTCGATACTCGTTTGTATTATTCCAAACACTCTTTTGTGTCATTCCGTTGGTACTCGTCTGTATCTTCTTTCGATACTCGTCTGTATTGAGTCAAACACTCGTCTGTGTCATTATTTCGATGCTCGTATGTGTCGCTCCTTTGGTACTCGTCTGTATCTTCTTTCGATGCTCTTCTGTGTCATTCCTTTGGTACTCGTCTGTATCCTCTTTTGATGCTCGTATGTGTCGTTCCTTTGGTACTCGTATGTATCCTCTTTCGATGCTCGTCTGTGTCGTTCCTTTGGTACTCGTCTGTATCCTCTTTTGATGCTCGTCTGTGTCGCTCCTTTGGTACTCGTCTGTATCTTCTTTTGATGCTCGTCTGTGTCATTCCTTTGGTACTCGTCTGTATCCTCTTTTGATGCTCGTATGTGTCGTTCCTTTGGTACTCGTCTGTATCCTCTTTCGATGCTCGTTTGTGTCGTTCCTTTGGTACTCGTCTGTATCCTCTTTTGATGCTCGTATGTGTGATTCCTTTGGTACTCGTCTGTATCCTCTTTGGATGCTCGTATGTCTCGTTCCTTTGGTACTCGTATGTATCTTCTTTCGATACTCGTCTGTATTGAGTCAAACACTCGTCTGTGTCATTATTTCGATGCTCGTCTGTGTCGCTCCTTTGGTACTCGTCTGTATCTTATTTCGATGCTCGTCTGTGTCATTCCTTTGGTACTCGTCTGTATCCTCTTTTGATGCTCGTATGTGTCATTCCTTTGGTACTCGTCTGTATCTTCTTCTGATGCTCGTATGTGTCATTCCTTTGGTACTCGTATGTATCTTCTTCCGATGCTTGTATGTGTCATTCCTTTTGTACTCGTATGTATCTTCTTTCGATGCTCGTATGTGTCGTTCCTTTGGTACTCGTCTGTATCTTCTTTCATTGCTCGTCTGTATCGTTCCCTTGGCACTCGTCTGTATCTTCTTTCGATGCTCGTCTGTGGCGTTCCTTTGGTACTCGTATGTATTTTCTTTCGATACTCGTCTGTGTCATTCCTTTGGTACTCGTTTGTATTCTCTTTCGGTACTCGTCTGTATCTCTCTTAAAACATTCGTCTATGTTACCTTTCCGTCAAACCTGTTTCCTTTCCTATCACTGTCACACATAACAACCACCTCCTTTGAGAACCTTGTATTTGGCACCTTGGCTACGTTACAAGCTATCACCATCCAACTATTGCTTACCATAAATCCCTCCATCATAAAAAGAAAAAACATTTCTCTTTCCCCAGCAGATATCAAAAATGAAAAATAAGGATAACATTTACACCATCTTCTCTTTAGGACAAATTTCTGGTACTTTGATATTTAATATTCTTCTACCTCGAATGTTCGAAAGGCTAGCGCCAATCTCACCTTCAGGTTTAAGACGATTAAATAGGGGCATCTGTCATACCCCAAATTTGTCCTACCCCTTATTTCTAACTGGCTTAAGCTTTGCATTCATACGCATCTCTCCATTAGGTCATCTAACATATCATACATTCATTAATCAATAATTGGCATTGGAATCAAGGATCTGGAATTGTTAAGGCGTCATGGCATTGAGGTGTACATATCAAATAACACGGATTCATCTTGTGATTCTTAAAGCATTGGACTGTGAAAGCGGGGTTTGGATTCATAATTGTTGTGTACTTCAGGACAAGGCTTTCCTCTATGCTCCCGATATTATCTTCAATAAGAAACTTTGTCAAGACAAAGATGAGGTTACATATCCATTTTGTGATCGAGGCATCGTTATAAGTTATTGCTTACTATGCGGGTGTGGTTTGGAAAAGGCTGGATTGAAGTCAAAAATTCATTAGAGATTGTAAGATTGTCATTATTATTCAAGACTAGATGAAAGGTCCTATTGGAAAATTCATTCATGATATTCATTACAAGAAGCCAAGAGTCCACACATTCACAAATATTCAAACATTCAATACCAAAACCTCATTACAAAAAAGAGAGACAAACTATTATAGACATCTTCAAATCAGCATCACTACAAATACATGAAAATCAAATCCAAAAGGAACTACATAGTCCTTGCGGCAGCACATATCATCACCACCTGTTCATTAAGAGCCACTCCATATAACAGCCCCCATACCGTGTACCAGCAACCTACACAATCCAAACATTGCCATATCAAAAAGCTTCTTTTTTCAAACTAAACCACAGCATATTTAACATACATTTACCATAAACTTCTAACCAAACTCAGACCCGCCATCATTAAAAACCAGCAGCCTAATACCTTTAATTGCTAACAACCATACACTTGAAGAATTAACAACTTTCTAATGTTAATTGAGAGTTCTGAGTATTACAAGCCTGGGCTGCCATAGACACCATTCAACTCCTCTAACAGATTTCGTCAAAACCACCTGCACCATTGAAACTTTGAGTCAGCATAGAACTCAAAGACATTCTCCGCCAAGATACAGAGAAAAAAAATCGCATAACCATACATCATACATAGCCACATTCATAAATCAAACACCATTCAAAATTCAAACAGTCACTAACAGTTCCATTCAAATCAATTAGAATTCAAACTAGAACCACAAAAATAAACTAACAGCAGCGTTTGAAATATACAATCAGCCCCTGTACCATATTCAACCTGAACCCAACCTTCAAACTACCAAACAATAATCCTAACATCATTTTCATTCTAACCTATAATTTCAAACAGCACCACACAAAACTCAAACCAAAACCATATAATTCAACATACATTCCATTGTAAAACTACCTACTGCATTCAATTCAAAACCATTTCATACAAGTCCACAAATCAAAAGGGCATGCCTATAATTCATACTAGCTGCCCGACTTGTACAAAGCCATTCACGTTGTGATTCTACAGTCGAAATAAAAATAATTTCCTAACTCAGCGCATGAAAAAAGCAATACACACATCCAACTTCAAAATCCAAACAGCTCCCACACTACATTCAAAGCCAGCCCCTGCATCATACTTCAAATCAAATTTTATACAGTCATATAAGCCACAAAATAGCTTTCAAGCCATGCCATATCAACCATACCTACACTAATCCACATACCAGCCCCTGCACACACACGAAACCGGCACAAAAATAAGCATGTTGCAATCCTTCGACGCGGGTTATTCGACACACTCATTCAGTCACATATGTTATGGGAATGCACACGGAGACATACAAATCAAAACAGACTCAGCGGGGGAAGTTTATGTCGACCAAGGGCGTAACAATGATTCAAAGGAATAGTAGGTAAAAAAAAAGCAACAGACCAAGTTCAAAAGACGTATCAGAATGCAACACTCAGGCCTTGGAGTCGGTCCTTACATTCACTGCAGCTAACAATTCCAAACAGAATCCCATAACATCATCTAACCAATTTCTAACCTATAACTGTCAACCAATAACCAGTCCAACAGAACTGTAACTATTAAGAAACAGAATATAACCAACTTTTAGTTCTCACTTAACTAACACAACCAATCCTAACAACTTCCAACCACAAAAACAGTTTTGTAACTAACTTCAAACTCATTCTAACTAACCTCTAATCCACCCTTCAATTCAATAACTAATTCTCAGATCCTAGGGCTTAGATTGAGTCTACTCTAACCAACTTCTCATCACTTCTGATTATATATATTTTGTTCCCTCCATAATTCAAATTACACGCTCATTTCCACACACCATTATCACACTTCTTCTTCACGCCATTTTTTTCTCTCATCCTCTTCCACCAACCTTCATGTTCCTAACAGAACCTCTCTCTCTCTCTCTTCTTCAATCATCGCTCACCTCTCAACTCTCATCACCTTCATCCACCAACCTCCACTTCTGCAACTTCTCTTCCCTCAATTCCCTCACTCTCTCACTAAAGCTCTCTCACCATGGTTGTGCGAGACTTCACCTCGAAGTCTCGTTTCAACTGAGCTTAGCCTCCATTGACTCAACTCTCAGAACGCGACGCAATATACTATTCAGAAGAAATCAAAGAAATTCGAAGAGAAGAACAGAGCAAGAAGGAATTAAACGAGGAAGAAGAGAAGGTTCCGGCGTACAATCCAGAAGAGAAAAGGAGCTTACCTGGTTGAAGTTGTCCGTCGCGCTTATTTCGCCAGATTCACACCTTCGAAGGGCCGCTGGAGCTATTCTGACAGGTACGTATCCGAGCACTATCAAACTTCATATCTCCTTTTGCTCTTGACACTGTGACGTGAGTATGATTCCCTGAGCGTTTCCCTCATGGTTGTGATGCGAGGTTTAGCTTCGTCACCATCTAATTTCAGTTCCACGACATTTTAGGGTTTTATGTCGTAGTGGATTCCGAGAGGACGGAGCGGAGTTTGAAGAAAATAGGTTGAATTCGAAAGAGAGGAATTGG
The DNA here is from genome assembly GCF_029867415.1 of Vicia villosa. Lineage (NCBI taxonomy): Eukaryota > Viridiplantae > Streptophyta > Magnoliopsida > Fabales > Fabaceae > Vicia > Vicia villosa. Next base: position 318,221 of record NW_026705173.1, read on the forward strand.
AAAGGGGCGTTTTGATGTGTTTAATTTCATGTTAGGGTGAGCTCTGCCGTCTCCAACGCGGCGGAGCGATTACCGGCGATAGAGTGAGACGAGAGCATGGAGAGAGTAGTGTTATTCAAATGAGGAGATTTCAGAGGTCACTAAGACCTAACCCTAAAACGCACCGTTTCCTTCATTTTTTTTAATTTTTAATTTTTGTTTTCTGATAATTGAGTAGAAAGTAACCATGGGCCACGAATTGCTACCATTCTCACCCCCTTGGCCCGTGTAACACGTTTTTTGCTTTGCTGAAAATCTGTACAAAAACAAGCTTTGGGCCCCAGTTCACACCGCTGTTCGCACCCCCAAGAAGGCCCATACGCACTTCTTTTTTTTGCCACAGAAAACTACAAGAAAAATAAAAATATCCTGGGCCTGCCTCAATGGGCCTAACGCCCTTGTTTCTTTTCACACCACTAAATTCAATTTTCACCCCCTGACTCCATTAAAATGTTAGATCTTAGTTTTCTTCACGTAGTTTTTCCCATTACTTTTTAGTTGATAAAAACTTGATAAAACCTTTAATATTTTGTTAGATTTTTAGGTGATCATCGACCTTAGAAAACTCATAAAAAGATAGTAGAATTTTTTAGATTAATTTTGACATTTAAAGGTCATAAAAAATAGTAGTTCTCTAGTTTAATTTTGCATTGATGCTTGAATTGTTTTCATACTAGTTCCATGTTATTTTTGTATGACGCTTGTGTGATTTTATTGCTTGTATTTTTGGCCTTATTGTAGGCCTATTTCGTTAGTACTATTTTAGATTCCTTTTGTACATAAATAGGAATTAGACAACACTTAGATTAGAACATAGAATTAGTTCCCCTTCTTTCATTCTTTTTTCTTTTCAACTTTTAAAAAAAACTTAATAAAAGGAAGATGCGAATCACATTAAGAAAGTGATAGAGAAATGAGTGGGATTCATTCCCTAATCTGTTTCTCAATCGCTTAGTGACATAGAAATGAGTGGGATTCATTCCCTAATCTGTTTCTCGGTCACTACTTAATGGGAGAGAAATGAGTGGGGTTCATTCCCTAATCTGTTTCTCGAACATTACATAATGGGATGGAAGTGAGTGGGATTCATTCCCTAATCTGCTTCTCGATCATTGTACATTTTATGTGATTCGACTCGCAAACAAATTCCCCTTAAAAAATACCCAACCAAAAACACTTAAAACACCTAACAATGGTTCGAATTTAAACAAAGTAGAGAAAGTGGTGAGTGGCCCGGTATTGGGAACTGTTCATCACTCATCTACCCTAAAAGACACAAACCAATCTTTCTCTCTCTTCTTTCTTAAGGGCATTGTTATTTCCGCTCGAACGCATCGTAGGCGATCCCTTATGCAAGAGCGCGAACGTTAACTCCGCCCAACTAAAAAACACAAAAACAAACAGAAAATCGTGAGCCGAGCTACAGTAACTCTGATTCCTGAAAAGGATACGTAGGCAGCGGGGTAGGGCCCGTGCGAGTACAATTCTTTATTTTCCCTACATTCTGCATTCATTCGCATATAGACATAGACATAGTACACACCCTTTAGATAGAAACAAACATAGGTGGATATCATCGAGTACGATGAGCGTGAGGGGTGCTAATACCTTCCCCTCGCGTAACCGACTCCCGTACCTAGATTCTTTGGTCGAAAGACCTCGTTCTTATTCTTTGTTAGGTTTCCTGATATTCCTTTCCCTTATGGGATAAATATATTGGTGGCGACTCTGTTCATTTTTCGCGAGCGTGCAACAATTTAGTCCATGGATTGAATCAAAACGTCTCTTCTTATTAGAAGCAGAAGCATGTCCATATTCTTCTATAGCATTTAGGTTCATGGTATTTCCGATATCAGTCAACGGGGATTTCCGACGCATGTCTCCCAAGTTGCTTCCGTATATACTTGGTGTTGGGGGGGACATGTTTCGTTTTCATTGTAACTGGTGTCTTGGCTGCGTCTCTTGTCCATTTGCAGGGACCTTCTTCGCTTCCTTGCAATGGAGCCCTGGGACTCAATGCCATGCTCCATGAATGTTGCTGGTGTGTTGAATGGAAGTAAAGCTGGAAAAGAACTTGGTGGGCAAATAGGCTCTGTAGATGGGAAGAAAGGGTGAAATTGCTTAGAAAACAATGAATTGTAGTAATCAGAAAAAGAGCGGGAGCGGGAAAAATTCAAATAATTGAAAATGTGAGAAAATAATGAAATGAATTTCAAATTTCGAAATGTTCCATTATTTTTGAAAATAAATTTTGAAAATTTGAATTTTGTATGAAACAGTATCATGGTGAATATAGGTTGAGTAGAAAAGTATATATTTGTGAATAAGGACAACCACATATTAATGAACAATGTTATTCTCAAGAAATGTTGGCCACTTTTGTGCAGGTACAGTGAGAAGTGACATGTTGCTTGAGGGAAGTCTGTTGTACAAATCAAGGCAGAAGGATAGGGTGCATGCTATGGCACATATGCAGTATCCAACGATTAATAACTTCACACCAAGATTTGTGTTGACATCGCCATCATGAAAGGTATTTCATAATTATCACAGCATTTGTCCAGATTGTGTTTAATGATCCGAAAAAGTAATATGTTATCCTTTGGGTAAAATCACATGAAAGATATTAAAATTATGTCTTCACCTTTGTATTTCTCCTATTACTGAGGTAACTATGGTATGTTGGTTATTTGTATTTATATTGTTACTTTTATTTACTACAAATATAAAATGATAGGAAGGCATTCTCCTTAATATGGAGGGGACAATAGTTCATATATATGTAGGATGAAATACTAAAACATACAAAAAACATAACAAAATGATATTTCAGTGATCATACAAAAAACATAACAAAATTTTGTAGCTAAAAAGATTCATATATTACATCTAATACGCAAAAAAGGTGTCTCAAATAATATTTAGCGAGTCTTCCAGAAATTTATGTTTGCCGAGGCTTAGCTAAAGCAAGTAGGTCGACGGTGTTTCAAAAATTTCCGGATAGACATGGGCGTAATGCATAATCTCTCCATACTTTTCTTCCCCCGTTTCGCTGTCCTCTTAACTTTTGTGCTAGACAGGTCTCCCTCTAAAATAGGCATTTTGAGTTTTTCACTATTAACATCTAGCAACATTCTTTTCACCAAAGTAGTAGGTGTAACCGGGTCCTCGGCAGCGGTAGAGGTTATTTCCCCGTCCTTGTGCGATTGAAACAAATTTGTAGTCAGTTATTGAGACATGAGTAAAAAGGTATAATTAAAATATAGTCGATTTAAATTACCACAACGGGAATTAAAGCGGCCGAGCTGACATCTTCTCCGACACTCTCCATTAGCTGTTACATAATTAACACGAAAATAGATAGGGGTAAGTATTGATGAGTTTGTAGCAGCAAGAATGTCGAACAGTGTTTGCCATTAGATAACTTTTCATCGAACCTGGGCAGAAACAGCCTCATTTAGGACGTCCTGAATTTGCGGTATCTCATCAGCAGCCGCCACTTCCTCATTAACCTGTAATAAATAAAAAAAGATCCGGTTAATGACACATTTTGTGCACTTAACAGTATATTAACCATATGTAAATGGTTAACATGTGCATTTGAAGAGGACCTTCAAGTTTTCTGATAAGTTGATCATCTTTAAGAAAAGCAACAACCGAACAACTCTTCCACTTAGGCTGCCATTTAACCTTGAATGCCAATTTTTTGTCCAGCATTTTGTCAAGCACAAGTGGGTAGTCAAGAGGATCGGTGATACCAGCCTATAATCAAACATTTATGTGACGTAGTCAAGTACAACCTAAATGGAAGGTAAGAGCAAACAGGAATAGGATTCATTTACCGCGATCATTGTTGCACGGAGCCGTGGAGCTGAAGTTTCCAACAATTCAGCCGCTTCTCGATCCCAAAACACAAATTTTGCCTGATTTCCGTCATGAATCACCTCAACTGTAATCTTAAACCTATACATCAAAAAACAATAAATACATAAAGCTAAAATCCAACATCAAATCAAAACAAACATTCAGAAAAACTGTTAAACAAACGAATAACCTCCATATATCAGCTTCTGTGCGGTGTCTAGCCCTGCAGAAGAAAGGTGCTTTGTCGCCCTTTGCGTGTTGTGGACCCTGGTGGCAGGCCCTATAGCACCACCCATTTTCATCTACAATGAGTTTAGCAGTTTGGGCAACTGTGACACAAACCGTCAGCTAGGTAGCAATTAAAGATTCCATTTAACATCAGAAAAAACATGCATGTCATTATTAATTCAACTACGGTAACGGGTTAATGCTGCAAACCTCGTTAAACATTATTATCTCATCCAGCCTAAGCTGAACAGCCTTGTCAAGGAATTTTTAGTTGGCGTCATATAGGAAGCAGTAGACTATTGCGACCATTGTCGGGTGTTACTGGTGGAGTTGCTCAATGACTTTGTTTCCTTCGGCAACCTGCAGTTATACTAAAAATAGTTAGTCATGCACAAGTAAGTTGGCCATTCAACGTTACAATGAAATGTATAATCAGTTTATAATCATTGAAATATAAGTGTACCGGGTTATAAAATCTTTGATTTTTGGAAGTTCTTCGTTGATATGTAATTTTGTGACGTTAAATGTGTTTGTCACAGCAAGGGGAAATTTCCCTGTAAAATAAGTGCAAGCCATCAGCAGTGCATACATTATTACTGAGCAGAGTTAATATAATAAACATTCATTGCATTAAACAGAGAACATACCTGCTTCTTTTACCTTTGCATATCTGATGAACTCAATAGCTGGTTTATTGTGTTCAAGGTTTTTCTATTTGTATTCAAAGAATTGCGATGCGTAATCTTCCCACAATGTACAATTAAGAGTGTTGTCCCTGAGGAATGTAGGAATCAATGGTTAGAATATGCAACCATATGTCATAACAGTATAGTATAAACAATCCAACATACCCCAAATCTCTTAAAATTAGGTTGACTTGATCCTTTTTTCCCTTTAGCTTGATACTGTGTGTAACCTATATCGTCGACGAACCCAAGCACATCTACAAATATGAATAATATGAGCACAACAGAAAAAAATCTGTAAACTTTCAAAGCATGTGAGGATCTGTAAGTATACCACACAGGACGTTCCTTTGCCACTTCCCTGATATTATATCAGCAAAAGGAGTGAGGCTGTTGACCTTGGTAGGAATGTCGTGCTTCCCGACATCTCCAATAGTTGTACCTCCCATGAATTTAAGGAGAAATTTGTGGTTGGTTACTTTAAACATCAGATCATTGGGTTGTACTTGAAAGTTGGTCATAGTGCAGGTCACATTGACATCCAAATCCGAGTCAAAAGCTTGCTTGTATGCAGTTGGAACAATGACATGTATGTCATTCCCCTGAAAATAAGGAACATATAAATGCTTTAACACATGTTGGTAAAGAAACGTTACAGTGAAGGTGAAGTTTGTAAAGAAACGAAAAAACCATAACAAAAATATAAATGTTACCATGGACAGTTAACATATCAAAAGATATACCAAAATAAAAACAAAACACACGAACAAACATTCACAGAGAAAACCAAACATTGGACAAAAAAATCGTACAACCAAACCAAAGGAACATATTCAAACACAAATCAAAGCATACAACATTTGTAAACAAACTGAACTACGATAGCATGTTAGGCTGTTGAAGAAGACAAACAACTCACCGTTTTGTCAAACACAACCATTTTGAAATGTTCTTTGTTTGCAACGTTAACCTTCCATTTATGATGAACTTTCACCGCAATCTTCCAAAGCTCCTTGCGGTCATTGATGTCTGGTATGCATTCAAATGGTCGTGCCATGCTCCTTCAGTCGCTGAGTTAGAAGAAGCTGTAACTTCAAGATGGTATCACGCTCAAAGCTCTTCAAAGTTAGAAGATAGAAGATGCTCTGCACCAAAGCTGTTTGACTCTGATATTCAAACGCTGTTTAATCTACAAATCCGAGTCCATAAGAAAGTACAAGATGAAAGGCTAAACGTCAAATATCTGACTGACAAAAGGAACGTTAGAAGCTACAAAAGGCAAAGTCAGTAAAGGCAACAAAAGCAAGGCTCGAGGTAGTTGACAAAAGTGTGAACATTAAATGCAGCGTTGTACTTTTCACGCAAAGCATTAAATGCTCCCAACGGTCATTTCCTCTCACCGCCTATAAATAGAAGTTCTGATCAGAAGCTTGACACAACACTTGTGCAAAAATACAGAAACGCTGTCAAATTCAAAAGCTTACGAACTTCATCTTTAACCTTACAAACTCTTGTAATATTTAGTGATGGTTAAGTTTAGAACTTAAGAGAAATATCACAGTTGTGATTACAGCTTTATTAGAAGTATTCAAACTTTTATAAACTTTATTTTACATTGATTGTAAAAGATTCCTAGAGTGATCAAGTTGTGATCTGTAGACTCTAGAAGACTTAGAGAGGGTATCTAAGTGGAGAACCATTGTAATCAGTTGGATTAGTGGATTAAATCCTCAGTAGAGGTAAATCACCTTGTAAGGAGTGGACTTGAGTAGTTTCGTTAGCAATGAACCCGGATAAAAATAATCGTGTTCATTGTTTTTATCATCCAAGTTTTTGAGTTACACTTATTCAATCCCTCCTTTCTAAGTGTTTTTCACTCCTTCAATTGGCATCAGAGCCTAGTTCTAGGTGCAAGCACTTAACCGTGTTAGACAAAAGATTCAGGGAGAAAAACATAAACACAAAATGGTTGAAACAACATCTACATCTGTTCCTACTAAGCACAACAACAATAGTAACAATGGAAGTAGTAGCTTCGATGGTTACAACAAACCTCATGTCTTTGATGGGGAAAATTTTGAGTATTGGAAGGATAGACTTGAAAGTTACTTTCTTTGTCAAGCTGGTGACTTATGGGATCTAGTCTTGGATGGTTACACACATCCTGTAAATGCCCGTGGAGTAAAGGTTTCAAGAAAAGAAATGAGTGATGACCAAAAGAAAGAATTCAAAATCATCACAAGTCAAGGACTATTCTGCTGAATGCTATTTCTCATGCTGAATATGAGAAAATAACAAACACAGAAACTGCTCATGACATCTTTGAATCTTTGAAGATGACTCATGAAGGTAATGCCCAAGTCAAGGAGACAAAAGCTCTTGCTTTAATCCAGAAGTATGAAGCTTTCAAGATGGAGGAAGATGAAAACATTGAAGCTATGTTTTCAAGATTCCAGACTCTGACTGCTGGATTAAGAGTGCTTGACAAAGGCTACACCAAAGCTGATCATGTGAAGAAGATCATCAGAAGCTTTCCCAGAAGATGGGGACCCATGGTGACTGCATTCAAGATTTCCAAGAACTTGAATGAAGTGTCTCTTGAAGAGCTCATCAGTTCCCCGAGGAGTCATGAGATTGAGCTAGATGCAAATGAGCCTCAAAAGAAAGGTAAGTCTATTGCATTAAAATCTAATAATAAAAAATGTGCTAACGCTTTTCAGGATGGAGAAGAAGATTGTGAAGAGTCAGAATCAGAAGAAGAAGATGAACTATCTCTAATATCCAGAAGAGTAAATCAACTCTGGAAAAGCAAGCAGAGAAAGTTCAAGAACTTCAAAAGGCCTGAGAAAGGAGAATCTTCTGGACACAAAAGATCTGACAAGAAGAAGGTGACATGCTATGAATGTAAAGAGCATGGACACTACAAGAACGAATGTCCAAAGCTTCAGAGGAAAAAGCCCAAGAAAAGATTTGAAAAGAAGAAAGGCCTGATGGCTACTTGGGATGACTCAAACTCTTCTGATCAAGAGTCAGACTCTAAAGATGAGCAGGCAAACATAACACTAATGGCTACTGTTGATGAAGAGTTAGAATCTACATCAGACTCAGATTCTAAAGATGTATTTTCTGAACTTTTTAAAGAAGAGTTAGTTTCCAGCTTAACTGAACTTCTAGAAATCAAGACTCAACTTAGTATCAAATACAAAACGCTGAAAAAGCTCTTTGCATCTGAAACTAAGAAACTTGAAAAAGAAAATTCTAAACTTAAGGAAAAAGTTTTAAAACTATCTAAAGATGTTGAATCATCTTTTAGTTCAGAAAAGTCTATTCCAAGCGTGAACCATATTCTGAAGGAATATGACTTGAGTTTCAGGAAGTTCCTATCTAGAGGTATTGGCAGAAGTCAGCTAGCCTCTATGATATATGGAGTTAGTGGAAACAAGAGAGTTGGCATAGGCTATGAGGGTGAAACCCCATATAAACTTGAACTAGTTGATGAGATGAAAATCGCATACAAACCTCTGTATAATCAGTTCATGTATGGCCATTTTCATGATATTAGGCACACATCACATGCTAAAAGTTTCCACACAACACACACAAGAAAACATGCCATAACACATTCTGAAAAATGTTATGTGAAGCATCATGTTAAATCTCAGTTCAATCAGAACTTGAGAAGGACAAACCCAAAAGGACCCAAAAGAATGTGCGATACCAAAGGAAAAGATAATTCCTGTTGCAGATCTCCTTCAAGGCTCAAAAGACAAAGGCAAACATGTCATGGGACATGGACTCTGGGTGCTCACGACACATGACGGGAAAAAGGTCTATGTTCCAAGACCTGGAACTTAAATTTGCTGGAGAAGTAAAGTTTGGAGGGAACCGAAAGGGCAAGATCATTGGCTCTGGAACCATATGCATGGGTAATTCTCCCTCTATAACTAATTTTCTGCTAGTAGATGGATTAGCTCATAACTTATTGTCTATAAGTCAATTAAGTGACAATGGTTATGACATAATCTTTAATCAAAAGTCTTGTAAAGCTATTAGTCAGAAGGATGGCTCAATCCTATTTATAGAAAAGAGAAATAATAACATTTACAATATTGATCTTACATATCTTAAGAATCAAAAGGTTACTTGCCTTATGTCTGTTAGTGAGGAGTAGTGGGTCTGGCACAGAAGATTAGGTCATGCTAGTTTGAGAAAGATTTCTTAGATTAACAAACTTAATCTGGTCAGAGGACTCCCTAATCTGAAATATAAATCAAATGCTCTTTGCGAAGCATGTCAGAAAGGGAAGTTTTCAAAACCTGCATTCAAGTCTAAAAATGTTGTCTCTTCCTCTAGGCCACTAGAACTTCTGCACATTGATCTTTTTTGCCCAATCAAAACTGCATCAATCAGAGGGAAGAAATATAGATTAGTCATTGTAGACGACTATAGCATATGGACATGGGTAAAGTTCTTGAAACACAAGGATGAGTCACATACTGTGTTCTTTAACTTATGCACTTATATCCAATCTGAGAAAGAATGTAAAATCATAAAGGTTAGAAGTGATCATGGTGGTGAATTTGAGAACAAATTCTTTGAAATTTATTTCAAAGAAAATGGTATTGCCCATGATTTCTCTTGTCCTAGAACTCCATAACAAAATGGAGTTGTAGAATGAAATAATAAGACTCTACAAGAAATGGCCAGAACCATGATTAATGAAACCAATATGGCTAAGCATTTCTGGGCAGAAGCAATTAACACTGCATGTTATATTTAGAATAGAATCTTCATAAGACCTATTCTTAATAAGACTCCTTATGAATTGTGGAAGAACAGAAAGCCCAACATTTCATATTTCCATCCATTTGGATGCGTATGTTATATTCTGAACACTAAAGATCATCTGCATAAATTTGATTCTAAGGCACAGAAGTGTTTCCTTCTTGGATATTCTGAACGCTCTAAAGGCTACAGAGTATACAATACTGAAACATTGGTTGTTGAAGAATCAATCAATATCAGATTTGATGATAAGCTTGGTCTTGATAATCCAAAGCAGTTTGAGAATTTTGCAGATATAGAAATCTCTAACTCAGATCAAGAAGAACCCAGAAGAAAAGTTTCAGAAGATCAAGTTGCAGCTACTTTAGAGAATCTCAAAATATTTGAAGAGCCAACACAGAGAGGATCTTCTAGACTCAACTCTGCTCATTCAGAAGATGTTATCATTGGAAAGAAAGATGATCCTATCAGAACAAGAGCATTCCTTAAGAACAATGCAGAATGTTAATTTGGTCTAGTATCTCTGATTGAGCCAACTTTTGTTGATCATGTTAGAACAAGATTTGTTCAGATCAATATTCTTTGTTTTGATGATAACATTATATATGAATTTTGTATAAGACAATGTGGTACTCTAATCCTTTGCATTTTCAATTTCACGAAATATATAAAGAGTATGCACAAATCAGCACTCAGAAGCCATGACTCAAAAGGTTCTGGATGGCTACATCAGAACATGCTCTGGCAAGACATCAGAAGATGATCAAGCAGAATCAGAACATGAACTATGAAGCATCAGAAGAACATGAAGTCAGAAGCAGAAGCACTGAAGTTCTGAATGGTATCACGCTTAAGCTCTTCAAAGTCAGAAGACAAGAAGATGCTCTGCACCAAGCTGTTTGACTCTGATATTCAAACGTTGTTATCTACAATATGAGTTCAGAAGCAAGTACAAGATGACAGGCTATTAAGTCTAATCTCTGACTGACAAAAGGAACGTTAGAAGCTACAAAAGGCAAAGTCAGTAAAAGCAGCAAAAGCTTGGCTCGAGGTAGTTGACAAAAGTGTGAAACATTAAATGCAGCATTGTACTATTCATGCAAAGCATTAAATGATCCCAATGGTCATATTCTCAAACGCCTATATATAGAAGTTTTGATCAGAAGCAGCATATACAACTCTTGTGCAAAATACCAAAACACTGTCAAAATCAAAGCTCATGAACTTCATCTTCAACCTCACAAACTCTTGCAATATTTAGTGAGTGTTAAGCTTAGAACTTAAGAGAAATATCACAGTTGTGATTATATCTTTATAAGAAATCTTACTCTTGTAAACATTATTTTACATTGTTTGTAAAAGGTTCCTAAAGTGATCAAGTTGTGATCTGTAGACTCTAGGAGACTTAGAAGTTTTCTAAGTGGTGAATTCCTAGAGTGATCAAGTTGTTATCTGTATACTCTAGAAGACTTAGAAGTTTTCTAAGTGGATAACCATTGTAATCAGTTGGATTAGTGGATTAAATCCTCAGTTGAGGTAAATCACTCTAAGGGGGTGGACTGAAGTAGTTTCGTTAACAACGAACCAGGATAAAATTAATTGTGTTCATTGTTTTTATCTTAGAAGTTTTTAAAGTCACACTTATTCAAACCCCCCCTTTCTAAGTGTTTTTCTATCCTTCAGACCAAGTTCTGGAAGATGCTGACTGGATAATTGCCATGCAAGAAGAATTAAATCAGGTTCCAAGACCAAAAGGGTTTAACATCAATGGAACAAAGTGGGCCTTCAGAAACAAGCTAAGCGAAGAAGGAGAAGTTGTAAGAAACAAATCCAGACTGGTTATTCAGGGCTATAGTTAGCAAGAAGGCATTGACTATACAAAAACCTTTGCACCAGTGGCCAGGTTAGAATCTATTCGCTTGTTAATATAATTTGCCTCTCAGAACAACATCACTCTGTATCAGATGGATGTTAAGAGTGCCCTTTTAAATGGTTATATAGATGAAGAAGTCTGTGTTCATCAACCTCCTGGTTTTGAAGACTCTAAGTCTCCAGAACATGTTTTTAAACTAAAGAAATCATTATACGGACTGAAGCAAGCTCCTAGAGTTTGGTATGAAACATTAAGTTCTTTCCTTCTAGATAATGGCTTCACTAGAGGAAAAGTGGACACAACTCTCTTCTGTAAAACCTTTAAAAAGGATATTTTAATTTGTCAAATATATCTTGATGATATTATATTTGGAACATCTAATGCTACACTTGGAAAAGAGTTTGCTAAGTCTATGCAGGCTGAATTTGAAATGAGTATGATGGGTGAACTCAAGTATTTTCTTGGGATTCAAATCAATCAAACTTCTGATGGAACTTATGTTCATCAAATGAAGTATGTGAAAGAACTTCTGAAGAAGTTTAATCTTTCTGAAAGCAAAGAAGCCAAAACTCCTATGCATCCAACGTGTGTTCTAGGTAAGGATGAGGTAAGTAAGAAGGTAGATCAGAAGTTGTACAGAGGTATGATTGGATCTCTTCTATATTTAACTGCTTCTAGACCTGACATTCTTTTCAGTGTTTGTTTGTGTGCTAGATTCCAATCAGATCCTAGAGAATTCTGAGGTATCTGAAAGGTACTACTAATGTTGGTTTAGTCTATAGAAGATCTAAAGAATATAACTTAGTAGGATATTGTGATGCTAATTACACTGGAGATAGAGTTGAAAGGAAAAGTACTTCTGGAAGCTGTCAGTTTCTGGGAAGTCATCTGATCTCTTGGTACAGCAAGAAGCAAGCTACCATTGCCCTCTCTACAACAAAAGCAGAATATGTTGATGCTGCTGGAAGTAGTACACAGATGCTCTGGATAAAGAGTCATGTAGAAGATTATGAGATATATGAGAGTAACATTCCAATATTCTGTGATAATACTTCTGCTATTTGTTTATCTAAGAATCCAATTCTTCATTCTAAAGCTAAACATATTAAGATTAAACACCACTTTATTAGGGACTATGTTCAGAAAGGTGTTCTATCTTTAAACTTTGTGGATATAGACCATCAATGGGCTGATATCTTTACAAAACCCCTTGCTGAAGATAGGTTTAAGTTCATTATGAAGAATATCAGTATGGATTTATGCCCAGAATGAGGTTATGAGAAGATCTGAATATAGATTAGATTTTAAATGTTTTTTATCAGATGTTTTGTAAATTGCATGATCATTTAGATACTCTGATTCTGTTATTCCTAACGTTTCATATATCTAAGATGATACAGAACTTATGTTAAAGCAAAAACAGCTGTCACCAGCTATTCTAGATGATGAACACGTGTTCACTCTGAAGAGAAAAGCATGTGTGCAGTTGATGAGACGCCGCCCTAGGTAACCGTGCAAATCTTTTCAAATATCACGTTATCTCTCCTAACGTCATTCCGCATTTAATGCATTCTGATTCTCTGCATTCTGTAACTGTTCATTCTCAAAAATTCATTGCATTTTATTTCACATCCGTGGCTATTTATACTCTTTTCTCATTCATTTTCTCTCTTTTCTCACATTCATTCTCTTCTTTTATGCATTTTTGTCTCTTGTTTTCTCTCTTCTCAAACCCTAAAAAGAAACCAAGAAATCTCAGAAGTGCTTCAATGGCCTCTCCTTCAAAAAAAATGTTGGTTCGTCTTCTCAACAACAACACCAACAAGAACAAGTTCAAGAGCAACAACTTGTTCCTAGAAAACCTATTTGATTCCGTTGGATAAGTTGGAAGTTATCTGCGAGTTGATGGTAGATTTTGATAATTTGGAAAAACATGATATTCATCTTACAGAGAATATGGTCTTTCAAGGTTGGGGACCTTTATTCTATGATCTGTGTGGACCAGTCTATCCAGATTTAGTGAAAGAATTCTGGGTTCATGCAACCGTAATGCCTAAAGCAATTCTCTCCATAGTTCATGGTGAACTTTTCTCCATTACAGAAACCCTCCTAAGGAAGTTGTTTGGGTTGGCGAATGTTGAAGGTGTCTCTGAAGTAACTCTTGGAAGAACAAATTGGGATGCTGTTTATGAAGAAATCTTTCAAAATGGAAAGAAGTCTAAGGAAGTTAAGGATCTGAAAACTATATACAAGGTATGGACTAAGATCCTTCTGGGTGGCTTCTACCACAGAAAAGCAACAAGTTCGTCAAACTACGTAAACAAGGACCAACAATACATTATGTATTGTATTGGTAAGCAAGAAAAAGTGGATCTTCCCTATATCATATTCAATCACATGTGGCATGCGGTAAGTGACTCTAGAGAAGAAAACAGACTGAATTATCCGAACAGCAAAAGGAACATTATTCCTTTTGGGAGAATCATCACAAATCTTCTGGGACAAATAAAAATAGTTGAAAATCTGGAGAATGCTGGCATAATAAAAAATCCTTACACCATTATTGGAAGTACTCTGAATTCTTATACTCTGAAGAAAATGGACATAATTAAGTCTATTGGTTCTACTCCTCAAGTAAACACAGAATTTAGGTCCATAAGAGGTCCTGTTCAGGCTGACTTTGAGTTGTTCTTCAGGAATGAACGTCCAGAAGTTATTGTCAACTACATTGCTATGCACAAGGAAGCTGGTTCTGATTGTGATCCTATTTGGATAAGCAAGAAGAAAGCTATCAATATTGTTGACCAAGTTCCAAAAGTAGTGCAAGAGAGGGAAAGAAGAACAAAAAGAAAGCTAGACCTACCAGCAATGAGTACAAAAGAGCAGAAGGCAAAGAAAGTTGTAGAGAAGACAGTAGAAGAAAAGAAGAAGGATAAGAAAGAAGAAGAAGAAGAAGAAGAAGAAGAAAAGAAAGATAAGAAGGTTGTACATAATAAAGAAGTGGAAAAAGAAAAGCAGAAGGAAGATATGAAAGGAAAGAAGAAGGTAGAGATACAGAAGAAGAGGAAGACAGTTGGAGAAGGGCCTGCAAGGCCTCACAAGAAACGATCTCCAGGTACTGTTATTTCTGAACCTGGTTCTGCTCCTGTCTTTAGTTCAAATACTGTATCAACAGAAACTAACCCAGAAATTCAAGCAGAAAAAGCCCCAACTAAACCACCTCCAACCACCAAAGTTTCTACCCCTCCATCTTCACCCAAGTCTAAAGCCAAAGCGCATATTCTTGATTCTGAACCCCCTGTTTCTGAACCCATTCTCACACCTACACCTTTAAACATCATCATTCCTCCTCACGCCACCATATCCACTTCTCAACCTCCTCCACATTCCAACTATGATCGTGTTGACACTGCTGTGTTATTTCAACTCCCCTTATCAGAATCATCTTTTTTTGATTCTTTTCACGACCTCATGCGATCTTGTAACTATAAACCCAAACCATCTTTTGGCGCCGTTGTTGTAGTCTTGGACTCTGACAACGAAGCAAAATATTTGGTTGTTCTTGATAGAGAACCTCACCCTTATGCTTTCATCATCCAGATGAACCAATCTCTTCTCTGAATCTTCAAACGCCCATCTCCCCACCCAGAACATCATCTCCTAAACCTTCTATTGCTGCACTTTTTGAATTGTTAAAACATAATGTCAGAATAGGTTTAGATGCTCCGAAGTTTGCACATGATACCAAAGTGGATCATGTTGCTGCTGGTAAGCTCTAGAGAGCTTTTGAGAAAGATATCCAGGCTGACTTTCTGGATCTTAAGAAAAAGTGTTTGGCTGATGCTCCTGGACCATATGGTTACTTTTTAGAGTTAGATGATGGCAAGTACTATCATCCAATAACAAACTGGAAGCTTGTTGTTGAGAAAGAGTTTGTTGATGATTTGGAAGAAGTTCAGCCTCTGGCTATTGTTGTGTGGAAGCCACATCCATACAAGGTTCTGACTGGAGACTTTCAGGCATTGTTCAACTGATTCTGGGAGAACCCTTCTGATAAGGCTCCAGATATGGTATATCCAGAATTTGAATACCCTCTAGAACCTGTTGCTCCAACTCCTCCAGCAAATCTAGCTGAAATACTTCTAGCCCTAGAACATCCAGATGCAGATATTCCTGTTCAGGAAAATCATGAAGATGTTCTAATGGTTGAAGCTGATGCAAATCCTCTTGTTCAGGAAAATCATGAAGGTGTTCTAATGGTTGAAGCTGATGCAAATCCTCTTGTTCTGGAAAACAGCTTTGCTACTGCTTCTGCTAGACCTTCTGTCTCTGTTCTGATGAACACTATGGAGAAGCTTCAACAAAATCAAGCTAGTTTGGCTACTCGTCCGGACAAGCAAGTTGAAGACACTGCTGAGATTAAGAACCTTCTGTCTTAGCCTATAAGTTTAGCCAGTCGTAGTCTATCTTATGTCTTAGTTTGTTTTCTTTGTTTTCTGTATCTGCTTTGCTTGCATCTGCTTCGATATTATTATCTTCTGATTCTAATCAATGATATATTATCTTTTTCTTTCTTCACTCTGTGTGTCTTTTTGATAACACGTAGATGTATCGTATATTTGATTCGATTTACATAAATTATATCTTTATTTTCATTTAATTTCGTTGCTTTATATTAGTATTATGTCGGTATTCTATTGTATTTTCAGGATTTAATGTTTACAAGCTCATGTAAGAAAAGGAAGAAAAAGAAGTAGAAATGGACTAAAAATAGAACAAAATATAAAAATAAAAGGGAGGAGGTGAAGGAATGAAGAGGAAAAGGAACAAGGCCCAAAGCGTGACCAAGGCCCAAAGCGCAGGAATGACCAGTTGTAGGGTCTGCCAGTCGTCACCAGCCCATCCCTGTCGGTCGTCACAACCACCCTCCTGCTGGTCGGCATGCATCCTATATTTTAGTGTGTGACGTGAGTCACACACTCACGCCTAGAAAGAAACTTTCGTCAAGCCCTGGTTTCTCTCCATTTATTTCTCCTCCGAAAAGCCTGCAACTGAGACGGAAGCAGCTAAATCTCCTCCTATATTTTCTCAACCTAGCAGCGGAAACAGGAATATAAATAGACAACATTTTACCAGCAAAAGGTCATCTCTTCTTCTCTTTTCGGCAGAGCTTTTTCTTGTTTAGTTTTTAGGCAGTTTTTCTACCATGTAAAAGTGGTAGTTTCTCACATCGAGGAACTACCACACAATTAGATTTAGGTTCTATTTCCTTTCATTACGCGAAGATTATTTCAGAAGTTAATTCCAGTACCTTTTATTTCATCATTCACAGGTTTTATTTTATGTTTTCTTATTTATTCTTATTTACCGTCTCTAATTTAATAGCCATGTCTTTCTTAATTTCAATCCACACGTTTAATTTATTTACGCGTAATTTAATGTCCGACTAAATTGTTTTGAGTCCGGTATGTGAGGACCGTCGTCTCCGACGGGACTCGGTAATTATTTTGTTTGGCTTAAATTATTATTATTAAATTCTATTTTGGCTTTAGGTTTTATTCTTAATTTATGTAACCTTGTCACGAGAGTGAGAGGTTGCTTACCACGATTTCGTCACGAGAGTGAGAGGTTGCTTACCACGATTTCGTCACGAGAGTGAGAAATCTATTAAGGTTCGAACCGGCATTACGAGAGCGCGGGGTTCAAACCAGATAGTAAAAACTAGGCATTAATCCTAAACACAACGAGAGGGCTTTAGGATTAATTAGAATTTGTTTAGTTTTCAAACCGCGTTCCTTGATTTAATTGGGCGAGCGAGAGCAATATCCTACTGTTGAAGAGCGTGACTTTATTCAGAACCACGAGAGTGTGAGGTTTAGTATTTAATTTAATATTTTCTACTAAATATGTTTTTGACATTTTTGATAAGCCAATGAATTACAGACTTCCCGAAGTACGCGGAATCACATTTTTGCATTTCATATGGCTTATGATGTTTCAAACTACCTCCATGACAAAATTCAGGTTTCAACGTCAAGGATTGACCACTCAATCACTCAGAAAGTCAACAGTCGACTAGTTTGACCTAAAAAGTCAATTGTGGTCAAAGTATAGTCAAAACTCCTGATTTTTTCTCAACAAACTTATTTTGAAGTATCATTCATCATTTGATCAAGGATTGATCATGATTCATCAAGGAAAGTTCAGAAATTAACAAATTCAAAAGTTTCTAAATTAGGGTTTTCATAGAAGAAAGTCAACTAAACTTTGACCAGCCATAACTCCTACAGGGAACATCATAATTTTTCCATAAAAAACTCAATTTGAAGGAAATTAAATTCTCTACAATTTTGTCTCTCACATGCCAAGTCTAAAAATGCTTCATTTGAGAGATATGGAGCAAAAGATTACAGGTCCTTTTTGAAAGTCAACCAAAAGCAGCTTTTTGTCAAAGCCAATATCATCAAGATAAAATCCTCAAATGTAAAAAAGTTTCCAAAGTGGCTAGTAGAGGACATCTTGAGGTTTCCAAAAAGTCCTAGAACTCCTCCATATCTTAAAAATTGAGGGAGATATGCCTTATCAAAGTTGGGCAATTTCAAGGGGGAAAATGTGAACAAAAGAGCTTCAAAATGGATTTTTTTTTTTTTTTTTGGAATCAATAATCAACTTTATTTCCAAAAAAACATTGAGGTACATAGGCCGATCCAAAGATCCAGGCTAGCAAACAGACAATTACATGCTCTCAACAAGATTTAAATCCCTAATGTGCTTGCTAAGTTTACTATTTCTAGAGCACCTAGCAATTACAATTTGTTTAGTAACCATACAAATATTAGTATCCCTGACATCATATGCAAACACCATAGAATTCCTAGAGCACCTAGCACACCTCTTGAATACCTTGATCATTTGAATCAAAACACATTAATCAAATCAAAGTGGTCAAGTGACAAGAAGTGAACACCTCTTGAATACCTTGATCCTTTGAATCAAAAACACATTAACCAAATCAAAGTGATCAAGTGACAAGAAGTGAACACCTCTTGAATACCTTGATCCTTTGAATCAAAACATATTAATAAAATCAAAGTGATCAAGTGACAAGAAGTGCACACCTCTTGAATACCTTGATCCTTTGAATCAAAACACTTTTATTAACAAGGACAACCAGTGACAATGGGGCTCGCTCCTGTTGAACACCTTGGGTAAAGACGCGCTAGGTGAACACCTATGCTCAATCCTTTACTAAAAGTCCGCCAATATCCCCTCTTAATCAATCTTCAATACAAACATACTTCCACATGTGAAGATCGAATATCTTCCACTCAAATGCGATGATGGCCAAAATCTTGTTTTATATTGATTTAATCATCCATTCTTGTAGTGATCTCATATCCATGTGCGCGTAGTATTTCCGTTTGAAAGCGATCGAGTACCTCTCGCTAAAATCAACCAACAAACTTTTCGTGGTTCTTAGCCCGAACTACGATTGCTCTGACTTTCCCATTGCACGGGGGAATACGTAGGCACAAGATACAAACGTCTTGGCGAGCATATTAGTAAAAAATCTTTCCTTTTTTCCTTATAATAATAAAAACCTAAAAAACATTTCTTTTACCTTTTCTCGATTAATAAGCTAAAGAACATAAACATTACGCTAACACTCAAACACAAAACTAACTAAATGGGTCCCATCGAGTACGATGGAGGTGAGGGGTGCTAACACCTTCCCCTTGCTTAACCGACTCCCGAACCCTAATTTGGTTACGACGACCATCTTATCTGATTTCTTTTTATTCGTGGGTTTTATCGATATTTTCCCTTTCCTTCTTGGAATAAATAAAGTTCGGTGGCGACTCTGTTGTACTTCGAGCGCGCGATTACGCTTGAGTAATTTGTTGCCGCTACATAATCACTTGAGGTGATGGCTGAAATCACTAAGCTCAAACTTGAAAAGCTGATACTTAGGATAGATCCAGAAACACCACCTCAAGATCAAAAGAATGAACCACCCCACAGAAGAAAGAAAAGAAAAGGTGAGGGATATGTGAGATGGCGCGATAAGTGGCCATGGAAAATGACGATTACTAAAAGTTCAACTGAGGAGTTATTCTTGAGAGAACCACCATGAGTGCTTGCACTCTTAAGCTGTCAAGCTATCGATGTTAAACAAAGCGCTGCGTGGGAGGCAACCCACGCGCTTTTAATTTAATATTTTCCTTTTATTGTTTGAATTTGCAGAAAATAAAGAGTTGGATCGTTTGTCACGTCTCTAGGCGAAGAATCTCCAGATGACAATCTTGGAAATGAGCTAGGTGCCCACGAACATTCCTGCGAATGTCGCTGCTGTGGTGTCACCGATATCAACAACAAAAGCAAAATCAGAGAGGATTTAGCACGCAGAGGATCTAGCATTCACACAGGTTTTGTTTTTCCTTTTCCACCTTTTATCAAAACATTGAGGACAATGTTTGGTTTAAGTGTGGGGGAGGAACTTTACCGCTTTCATTTATCGCTTTATAGTTCTCTAGGTATGTTGTCGAGTCCTAATACGTGATTTTTCAGTTTCTATTGAACCGCTTTCATTTATCGCTTTATAGTTCTCTAGGTATGTTGTCGAGTCTTAATACATGATTTTTCAGTTGCTATTTAATTTCCCCGAAATTTTAAAAAAATTTAACCACCAACATTTTTTTTCTTTTTGACGCATAGCGCACACACTCTGAAAGTATAGAGGTTGTCACACTTTAGGCTTTGTTAGAAAGACTTGGGGACGTTTCAACAACATCGATACCGTCCTGACAACCTAAACCCCCTAATTATGTGATATCAATTTGAGTACCCATTATGCCGAGACCTTAAGCTCAAGTTTTCAAAGTAGCTCTTAAGTAGTTTATATTAGCAGTCGGCACCATCTTAAGCACAAACTACGTAGGGAGTCGATGAATATAAGTGAATGATCCTGTTTTTAATAAATAAATGATTTAATTGAAAAATAACCTTCTAAGTTAGGTGACCCTCATCCGGTCATTTAGCCCAACGGTTGTTAAGCCTATAAGGATTTGATAATAAGCACTCACTGTTGGTTGGCCCAGAGGTCACTGGTCTTGGACTTGGTAGGGCGGACTACAGTCTGATCCCCTGCAGCCGCAGTTAGGAAAATCGGGGCTGCACCACTTAAAAATCAGAACCCCATGCTAGAGGATCATAGTCGCTAACTGATTTCCCCTAATATATGCGTGTACGGATAACGGGCTTAATGTGATTGCGCTTGAATGAAAAGAGCGAAAGAAAACAACGAGTGATGTAGGTTGAGTTATAATGGAATGATTCAAATTGGTTTGTATAAGGAGGGAGCTTTTGAACATTGTGTCGTTACGGTATCCTTGGTGTTGACACTCAATACCTATCAATCTAACATTAGCCTAGCAGCCGAATATGACTAAGAGTCGTGTCGTGCCTTTGTTCAAAAATCATGTTTAATCATTTTCTTTTACCGTGTTGGTTGATTGCTTGAGGACAAGCAATGGTTTAAGTGTGAGGGTGTTGATAATACGTAAATGTATCATATATTTGATTCGATTTACATAAATTATATCTTTATTTTCATTTAATTTCATTGCTTTATATTAGTATTATGTCGGTATTCTATTGTATTTTCACGATTTAATGTTTACAAGCTCATGTGAGAAAAGGAAGAAAAAGAAGTAGAAATGGAGTAAAAATAGAACAATATATAAAAGAAAATGGAAGAGGTGAAGGAATGAAGAGGAAAAGGAACAAGGCCCAAAGCGTGATCAAGGCCCAAAGCGCAGGAATGACCAGTTGTAGGGTCTGTCGGTCGTCACCAGCCCATTCCTGTCGGCCGTCACAACCACCCTCCTGCCGATCGGCATGCATCCTATATTTTAGTGTGTGACGTCAGTCACACACTCACGCCTAGAAAGAAACTTTCATCAAGCCCTAGTTTCTCTCCACTTATTTCTCCTCCGAAAAGCCTGCAGCTGAGACGGAAGCAGCTAAATCTCCTCTTATATTTTCTCAACCTAGCAGCGGAAACAGGAATATAAATAGACAACATTTTACCAGCAAAAGGTCATCTCTTCTTCTCTTTTCGGCAGAGCTTTTTCTTGTTTAGATTTTAGGCAATTTTTCTACCATGTAAAAGTGGTAGTTTCTCGCATCGAGGAACTACCACATAATTAGATTTAGGTTCTGTTTCCTTTCATTACGTGAAGATTATTTCAGAAGTTAATTACAGCACCTTTTATTTCATCATTTACAGGTTTTATTATATGTTTTCTTATTTATTCTTATTTATCGTCTCTAATTTAATTGCCATGTCTTTCTTAATTTCAATCCACACGTTTAATTTGTTTACGCTTAATTCTATGTCCGACTAAATTGTTTTGAGTCCGGTTTGTGAGGACCGTCGTCTCCGACGGGACTCGGTAATTATTTTGTTTGGCTTAAATTATTATTATTAAATTCTGTTTTGGCTTTAGTTTTTATTCTTAATTTAGGTAACCTTGTCACGAGAGTGAGAGGTTGCTTACCACGATTTCGTCACGAGAGTGAGAAATCTATTAAGGTTCGAACTGGCACTGTGAGAGCGCGGGGTTCGAACCAGATAGTAAAAACTAGGCATTAATCCTAAACACAGCGAGAGCGCTTTAGGATTAATTAGAACTTGTTTAGTTTTCAAACCGCGTTCCTTGATTTAAGTGGGCGAGCGAGAGCAATATCCTTCGGTTGAAGAGCGTGACTTTATTCAGAACCACGAGAGTGTGAGGTTTAGTCTTTAAGTTAATATTTTCTACTAAATATGTTTTTGAAATTTTTGATAAGCCAATGAATTACAGAGTTCCCGAAGTACGCGGAATCACATTCTGGTCTCTCTTCTCTTATATTTATCTTAATCTTAGTTTTATTTCATTTTTAGTACTTAGGTTCCCCTTAATCAAACATTAATTAGCCTTAGATTTACAAAGCATCAATAGATTACAGTAGGTTGGCATTGGTCTCTATGGTTCGACAATCTTTTATATTACTTCGATATATCCGTGCACTTGCGGACGCATCACTTTTTCATCTGATTCTTTTATGCTTTTTAATGTTATGACAAAAAGGGGGAGAAATGTGATAATAAAATTGATTTATTATATCAGTTGTTGGGATTAAGTCTCAACATTCCTAACATTATTTGCAAGTTTTACTGTCTCTGATAGTTTTGCAGGAATAAGATATTCTGGTTAAAGCTCAACATGAGAAGCAAATACACGGGGAAAAGCAATTCTAAAGCTCTTAAAGATTTTAAGAAAGCTTAGTGATATGAAGCTTCAAGATCAGAAGCAAGGATTTCTCCGATACAATTGATTACAAAAGAGAAATTCAAAGCTCTGAAGCTGTCTAATGGAAGCTCTGAAGAGAAGCTCTGAATGTTCTGAAGTTCTATTCAACGTGAAAGTCTCAACTGAAATGGAAAAATATTCAGGGAAGTCTTTTTTTTATTATAAATTCTTCTAGTATTAATTTCAGAGGGAGATTGTTAATCTCAGGGGGAGACATATTCACACACTCTGATTATATGCTTATGCTATATCTGTATAATTGTCTTTGTTCATCTGAAATTCTGGATACAAATTCATATCAATTATATATGTTTTTGTCATCGTCGAAAAGGGGGAGATTGTTAGAACAAGAAATGTTCTGATCAATATTCTTTGTTTTGATGATAACATTATGTATGAATTTTGTATAAGACAATGTAGTACTCTAATCCTTTGCATTTTTCCAATTCAGGAAATATATAAAGAGTATGCACAAAGCAGCGCTCAGAAGCACTGACACAGAAGGTTCTGGATGGCTTCATTAGAACATGCTCTGGAAAGACATCAGAAGATGGTCATGCAGAATCAGAACATGAATTGGAAAGCATCAGAAGTTAGAAGTCAGAATTACAATTTCTGAAGCTCCGATGGTATCATGCTCAAAGCTCTTCAAAGTCACAAGACAGAAGATGCTCTGCACCAAAGCTGTTTGACTCTGATATTCAAACGTTGTTTAATCTACAAAGTCTGAGTCCGGAAGCAAGTACAAGATGAAAAGGCTATAATTTCAAATCTCTGATTGACAAAAGGAACGTTAGAAGCTACAAAAGGCAAAGTCAGTAAAAGCATCAAAAGCAAGACTCGAGGTAGTTGACAAAAGTGTGAAACATTAAATGCAGCTGTGTACTTTTCACGCAAAGCATTAAATGCTCCAAACGGTCATTTCCTCTAAGTGCCTATAAATAGAAGTTCCGATCCGAAGCTTGACACAACACTTGTGCAAAAATACAGAAACATTGTCAAATTCAAAAGCTTACGAACTTCATCTTCAACCTCACAAACTCTTGTAATATTTAGTGAGTGTTAAGTTTAGAACTTAAGAGAAATATCATAGTTGTGATTACAGCTTTATTAGAAGCATTCAAACTCTTGTAAACTTTATTTTACATTGATTGTAAAAGATTCCTAGAGTGATCAAGTTGTGATTTGTAGACTCTAGAAGACTTAGAGGGTATCTAAGTGGAAAACCATGGTAATCAGTTGGATTAGTGGATTAAATCCTCAGTAGAGGTAAATCACCTTGTCAGTGGTGGACTGGAGTAGTTTCGTAACCAGGATAAAAATTATTTTGTTCATTGTTTTTATTATCCAAGTTTTTGAGTTACACTTATTCAATCCCCCTTTCTAAGTGTTTTTCACTCCTTCAAAGGGTAGGCTCCCTAAGCCGTTACGTCGAACCTATGAACTTAGGGCTTATGTGCTTATGTGTTTAATTATATGTTTTTATTTTATTTTTTATATATCATATAATTGTATGCATGCATCATTCATCATATGCATTCTTTCCCCGTGTTTTATCCACAGGAAAAAAAATAAAAAAATAAAAAAAATATTATATTGGTGAATGTACAGGAAAATGAGTACTAAGAAGCCCATCATCCGCTTTACTATCTCAATCCCAGACATCAAGAGTCTGAAAATAATTAAGGAGAAAATGCCATCAAGTGCTTTGGATAGGTTTGTGGTTCGCTATGGGGATATTCTGGATCTGCTAAGGGTAAAGCTTCAAGAAGAAGCTATCACCGCTTTGGATCAGTTCTATGATCCGCCGCTCAGGTGTTTTACTTTTCAGGATTTTCAGTTGGCTCCAACCTTGAAAGAGATGGATGCTATGCTAGGATTTTCAAGGACTAAAAGGGAATTTTACACAGTGTAGCAACCTGCCCTAAAAATAAAGTTATTTAGAGTCGCCACCTATTCTACCAGGACGAATAGGAAATCCTACGCAG
Source organism: Vicia villosa (assembly GCF_029867415.1). Lineage (NCBI taxonomy): Eukaryota > Viridiplantae > Streptophyta > Magnoliopsida > Fabales > Fabaceae > Vicia > Vicia villosa. The sequence continues at coordinate 343,038 of NW_026705173.1, forward strand.
TTAAGAGATCGGGGTAAGATTATTATAATCAGGTCGAGGGAAGGTGTTAGGCACCCTCAACCCTTTCCTAAGGTTTTGAATTGAGGTAAAGACTTATGGCTGAAATATTAGGATTTAATAGCTAAAGAAATGAAAAGGGTGAAAGGCAAGTGTGGTGTCGTTTTCTTTACCTCCCCGTTTCACTTGGGAGGACGGCACGATAGACCCTTCACGCGAAATTTGGAAGGAGAATGCGCCCGTGCCGGGATGAATTTTGTTTCAGTTCTTCCTACGATATCACACGAACTTTTTAATTATCCTACGAGTAGGAAAGGGGAAAAAGATCTCAAATAAACCCTAGGAGTTTGCTAAGTGTGGGGATTCGCCTAGACTAGAAATTCTAGAGTCCGGTAGGTCGGTTATATATAAGTAAGAGTTTAAGCACCCTACATATCTGTAGTACTCTACGGGAACCTTCTCTATGTCAATGTGATTGTGTTTGTTGCTTATTGATTGGGAAAGTTTCTCCTTTGTGTTAGGAGAAAGAATTGAATTGAATTGAATTAAAAGAAAAACAGACAGACTGACTATTTTTGGTTTTTTATTAGCTCGCTGAGATTCCTTGTGAACCTCATGCCTACATATCCCTGATGGAAGTCAGAGCTTTTTGTAGTTCGGAGAACTAATTAGGGATTTTAATGATTTTTGGTGCCTTGCTTGAAGCTCCAGGTTGAAGCTTGAATTAAATCTCTGTTTACAATAAAGAGACATGAAATCATCTCTACAGAGATGTATTTCTACTATTCCACCACAAACATTTTTAAAGTGACAGAAAAGATACATTTGTTTCATTAAGAGAGGGAGCCTACTTGGTTGATCAAGTATGACAGCCATATGCCTCTTGAATGAAAGATTCTCAACCAAATTAGGGAAAGTTGTACAAGTCTGGGATGTAGCCAGAGCAATGCCTTTCACGAGTCCTAAATGGGAGAATATTTGAAATGATTGTTTGTTTTAAATGATTGTTTGTTTTAAATGATTGCTTGTTTGTGGTGAGATAGGAGAAATACCCACCTAAGAAGATGAGCTATGTCTATCTATTGTTTGAAAGATTTGATTTTTAGCTGGCTTGTATGAGGCCCAAGCTTGAGGCTTTTGATTGATTTATTGTTTTATTGACCCTGAGAGATAACTCTACTGGGGATGGACTTAAACTAAGGAGTTTTTGTGTTCTATACAAAGCCTAGAATTGAGGCTAACTCTATCTGGAGAGCATTTATTTGATGGATTTTATTTGGTGTTCTGTACAAAGCCCATAATTGTGGCTGACTCTTAACTGGGGAAGTTACTATTTCATGCCTTGTATGAGGCCCAAGGTTGAGGCTGACACTGACCAAGGATAAACAAATATGGATCCTAGATTCTGCTAAGGAAGATGAAGATAAGGGTGACAGAGACTGTCCATGTCTCTCAATCCAAAAGGTGTACTCAATATGAGATTGAGACAATCTTAGCTTGTTTAAAGTCTGGTTTAAAGAATGGAAGAAAACTCACCAGGATAGGCTAAAAGGTAACTAAAGACCTGTTCCTATGTTTATAAGAAACCTGATGGGTCCTTGTATACAAGCTTAAGAGGAAGCTGGAAATGCTTTTAAGAAGCCTGTGGGTCCTTGTACAAAGCCCAAGAGGAGGCTAATCGAGGGTCATCAAGGGTCCTTGTTATAGCACAAGAGAAAGCTATGTGGTTTTGAACTTATTTTAGCTTTAAGCAAATGGGTAAAAGGTTTCATCGGGAATAATTCCTCTTGGGTGGATGTGTCCTAGTTTTGGGTTCTAAGGCTTTTTCAAGATGTTTCACTGGGAATTATTCATCTTGAGGGTTTGAACTACACATCTCTAATTAGGAAAGAGCCTTCACCGGGAAGACATTCTCAATCTTAGGCCATATTCCTATAATATATATATATATATATAGTTTAACTGTCCTAAGGTTTTACTCAGACGTAGTTCTAAACAATATATAAACAGTTTATATTTTGGCAGTAATTTAAATAAAGACTGTAAATGAAAGCTATAAAGCCTAACCTGGATGGAGTGGAGGCCTTTGAAGAAGTATGTACAAAGACTTACCAGCAGTCGATTGATAACAGTTGAATATTCATGATAAATAGTTAAAGGTTTTTTTGAAAATAGAAGAAGTGAAGATGGACATAGGTCACATAGGTATCTGAAGAGTTTCACCGGGAATAATTCCCTTCAAATACCAGAAGAATGTTTTGAAAATAGAAAGAGGATTTTGTAAATACAGTTTTGAGGGGGGGTGAATAGATCTCACAGAGTTTTTCGGAATTATTTCAAACTTAAGCGAAAGCGGTTCTGAATCGACTTGCGTCTATTCCGGACCGCTATTGCAAGGTTGTATATGTGATAAAACCACAAGATAATTGGGATTAACAATGAAATGATATGTTAACGAATCAATTCGTTTCACTAAAGAAAATCGATTAACTTCTAATTTGATAAACTTTTATTTGCAATGCAGTGATAATGGAAGAAGCAAAATGACAAACAGTTGGTGATAATGTTCAAATTGATAGTGATTCAATGTGTGGTGAATTGTGATGTTTATGCAAGTTCTTAATTCACAATTTTAACACTTGAATTGTTGATCAATTTGCAATTATAACCAAATATGAACAAAACGTAAATGAAAAGATAAAAGCGACAAGAACACGATATTTGTTCAGGCAGTTCGTCGATCGTCCTCGCTACGACTACGTCTGCCCCCAATTCCAAATTGAAATTGGGAAATCTTCCATTAATGTTTAAAGCAGTTTATACAAAGAAAATAACAAAGCGATAAACAATAAACCAAATTTGTCGATCCTTTGAATTTTGTTCCCCCTTAATCTTGAGCCAGATCAAGGTATCCCAAGAGCTTCACTTGATCCCTTTTCTGCAGTGTCTTGAATTGCCTTGAACCCTTGTTCTTCAATCTTCACACTCAGATGGATCCTTGATGAAACCTCTTGATAAAAACTCCCAAGATTCACCAATCTTTGGAAGACAAAACCCTCGGATTTTATTCACCAAAAACCCCACAAATCTTCACCCACTAGGAATCTTCAATTCCGTTCCATGGACGTTATCGATCTTGAACACAAACCTTCAATGCAAAAATGATTGTGTATAGTTGTGTTGGAGTTGTGTCGATGATCGAAGATGAGAAGCCTTTGTGTATCTTTCAGTTGTTGGTGTTTAGAACTTCAATAATTGACAGCAAACAATATATATGGGAGCTGGTGTGTTGATGCAGAGCAAACATACAATATTGGCATTTTTGTGAAGGTAGGTTGACCTGTTTCATTGATTAGGTCGACCTAACAGAAGCATATTTAGTTGAGTTGAAATTTTACCCAGTTAGGTTGACCTGTTAGGTTGACCTGTTGAAGGTTTAGGTCGACCTAAAGTCAGTTGTTTCCTGTTAGGTTGACCTGTTGAAGGTTTAGGTCGACCTAAAGTCAGTTGTTGCCAGTTAGGTCGACCTGTTGAAGGTTTAGGTCGACCTAAAGTCAGTTAAAATGCGTTTTTGGGACTTTTCTTCAGTTTAGGTCGACCTAGGAGTGTGGGTAGGTCGACCTAACAGTGACATGTGTAAATTCCTTCAGTTTAGGTCGACCTAGGAGTGTGGGTAGGTCGACCTAACAGTGGCATGTTTGTATCTTCTTTGTTTGCCTTAATTTGAGTCGACCAAATGTTGCACTGGGTCGGCCTAGTTGATGCAAAACCATATGTTGAGTAATTTGAGCTTTATAGGTTGACCTTGACACAGGGTAGGTCGACCTACATTGTCTTAGATAGCCAAAACTTGATTTTCCTTGAGTCATCTACTTGTGCTTTTGTGTTTGCTCACTTATGATGTTTGCCATGAATCGAAAACTCCTTGGTGAGTATAGGCTTGTACTTACATACTCCCCCTTTTTTATGATGGCAAACATTTGATTAAATGGCGAAAGCTCCCCCGGTCTTGTATGCGTAAGCTCCCCCGTACTAAGCTCCCCCGTACTAAGCTCCCCCGTACTCTCAACTCATCTCCCCCTTTGACAACATCAAAAGAAAGAAACCAGGAGAATAGTAGAAGAGAATAACAAAATAATCTAAACAAAACAATGTCTTATATAACACAATAGTAAAGAAATAGAGCATAATATCCAAACATATTTAAAGGTACAAACCAAGCTTAAGTTCAAGTAATAAAAGACATAATAACATGACAGAAATGAGATGCAATGCAATGAAATGAACTAATGCAATGCTCGCTAACGTTTTCCCAAACATGTTAGATGTATGCTTATTCTACTATTTTTATACTCAAACTTGATATGTTATGAGTAATGATGAACAACATATACATGTAAATGAGATAGGTGGAGAAGCATATAAGAAGTCACTATAACCATGTTTATTGATAGCATATTATAGCATCAATGATATTTTTGGAAGTGAACAATAAACATGTTACCATTTTCTCAACTTGCAGATATCTTGTCATCTTTGTCAATGTAGCACGATCCTTGATTGATTTCGTACTACCTTCATACTAAGAGAAGTGTTAGCTTGAGCATAATCAAAGTGTAGAGTTAGAAATAATTAAATAAACAACAAAATATTGTTTATCTCAAATTAGAGATATCTAATATCCCTAATTCTCTGCGAATGGTGAAGAATTGCTCGGTTGCAAGAGGTTTGGTGATGATATCAGCTAGTTGCTTCTTGATTTCTATATGTTCAAAGATAAATTCTCCTTTTTCGACATGATCTCTTAGGAAGTGATGCCTTATTTCGAGATGCTTGGTTCGTGAGTGTAGGACTTGATTCTTGCTTAAATTGATAGCACTAGTGTTGTCGCACATGATAGGTATACGATCAAGCTTAATACCAAAGTCAATGAGCTGCTGATTGAGCCATAATATCTGAGCACAGCAGCTTCCAGCAGCTACGTATTCTGCCCCAGCTGTAGATAATGCAACTAATACTTGTTTCTTGTTGTGCCAACTTATCAATGAATTTGAGAATAGATGACATGTCCCATTGGTACTCTTTCTGTCAGATTTGCACCCAGCAAAGTCAGTGTCGGAGTATCCCACCAAATAGCATTCATTTCCCTTAGGATACCATAGGCCATATGTAGTGGTTCCACGGAGATATCGCAGAATTCTTTTTACAGCTTTTAGGTGTGATTCCTTTGGGCATGATTAGTATCTTGCGCACATGCATACACTAAACATAATGTCCGGTCTTGAAGCTGTGAGATACAGTAGTGAGCCTATCATACCTCGACACAATTTCACATCAACTTCTTTACCCTTTTCATCCTTGTCTAGGTTGCCATTGGTTGCCATAGGTGTGTCAATTTCCATTGACTCACTCATTCCAAATCTCTTAAGCAATTCCATGTAGTACTTGGTTTGACTAACGAAGGTTCCTTGACTAAGTTGCTTGATTTGTAGACCAAGGAAGAAGTTCAATTCTCCCATGAGGCTCATCTCAAACTCACTCTGCATAAGCTTAGAAAATTCTTTGACAAGTTTTGCATTAGTCGACCCAAATATAATATCGTCTACATAAACTTGAACCAACAGTATATCTTTATCTTTTCTTTTAATGAAGAGAGTAGTGTCAACTTTACCTCTAGAGTATCCTTGACTAAGTAGAAATTTTCTTAAACAATCACACCAAGCCCTAGGAGCTTGTTTAAGACCGTATAAAGCACGTTTCAACTTATAAATATGGGTTGGATACTTGTAATTTTCAAAACCGGGAGGTTGAGCTACATATACCTCTTCATTAATGTAGCCATTTAGGAAGGCACTTTTAACATCCATTTGAAAGAACTTAAAGTCTTTTGAGCAGGCGTACGCAAGTAGGAGACGAATAGCCTCGAGACGTGCTACAGGAGCGTACATCTCTTCATAATCAATACCTTCCTCTTGATTGTAGCCTTGAGCTACTAATCTAGCTTTGTTTCTAGTGATAACTCCGTTTTCATCAAGTTTGTTACGAAAAACCCATCTAGTACCGATTACTTGATGATCTCCCGGATGAGGGACAAGGTCCCAAACATCATTCTGTTTAAATTGGTTTAATTCTTCTTGCATGGCCATTAGCCAATGCTCATCAAGTAATGTGTCCTTAGCGTTTTTCGGCTCAACTTGTGAAACGAAAGCAAAATGATGACAAAAGTTACTTATCTTGGAGCGTGTTGTAACGCCCTTTGAGATGTCCTCTATTATGTTGTCATTTGGATGATCTTTCACATTTGTCCAGGCCTTAGGAAGTTCTTCATTGTTTGAGATGCTTTCTCTTTCATCATCATCATGAGACTCATCTTTCTCTTTCTCAGCATCTTTCTTCACAATAATTTCACTCTCGTCTTCCTTATCTTTGACAATGTCTTTAGTAGATGGACCTGCACTATCAAAAGATAGACCTTTCTCGACATATTTTGTATAAGATTCATCAAATGACACATGTACTGACTCTTCTACTATAAGTAATCTTTTGTTGTATATCCTATATGCTTTGCTAGATTGTGAGTAACCAAGAAAAATATGCCTTCGTCCAAGTTTTAGCATATAAATGTGGTTTACTCATGTGCCATTAAACATGATCTCTCTTTTCTTAATATGTTCTATTGTGCAGCCAGAATTTGTAAAAGTTACTTTAAAGTCTTTGTCGCACAATTGACTTATACTTAAGATGTTATGTTTAAGACCTTCTACTAGCAATACATTAGTTATAGTTGTGGTAGAGGGGTTACCTACACTTCCTTTACCAAGTATAGCTCCCCGATTGTTGTCTCCATAGGTGACATACCCCTTTTTCTTTGCGTGGAACTCAACAAAGAGTGATATGTCTCCCGTCATGTGTCTTGAACATCCGCTATCAAGGAACCACAACCTTTCGGCAATGTCAAGACACTTTTCCTGCAAAATTAATTTAGAGTGGAAGGTCCCCAATCTTCATTAGGTCCTAGGTGGTGAGTACATAAACTGTTGCACTTAGGCAACCATTGAAATACTCCTTTAGGAACCAAAATCCTCCTAAATTTGCATTTTTCAATGGTATGACCTTTTTTGCAACAATAGTGACAAGTAATATGATGAGAATATGCTGTTTTGCTAGTTGATACTTTTGGTACAAAAGTGTATTTACTATATAAAGGAGTATATGATCTTTTGAACTTATTCGGATCAACCGCAAACGTAACTTTTGGTTGTAGAGCCTTGTCTAATTTGGCTTTTAGATCTCTTACTTCTTTTTGCCAAATATGACATGTCTCACAACCAAACCATGATGTAGGATCTATCTCAACTTTATCCTTTTGAATATCTAGCATAGATTGTTTTAAAGCTTCCATGTCCTTTTTGGTCTTCTCAACTTTTGATTCAAGATATGAAATTTTTTTCTTATTTGAGGCCAAAAGTTTGAAAGCTTCAATTGCATCTCTATGTAGTTCTTCAAAGGCTAATTTTAATTGAGCATGAGATACCTTATCTATAAGTTCAGGTTTAAGATGACTTACACGTTTCTTTTTCTTGTGTTGATGAGCCGTAAGACATACGTTTGCCGATTCTTCTTCATCGCTTGATGAGTTTTCACTTGAGGAATCACTTTCCCATGCTATATAAGCTTTTCTAGACTTGTTGTGACTTTTGCTTTGATTCTTGTCTTTCTCCTTCTTGAGATATGGACAATCCGGTTTGTAATGACCATCTTTGCCGCAATTGAAACAAGGACCTTTGGTTTTTCCTTTGTTATTCTCATCTTGTTTGAACTTGTCGAATTGCTTCTTATGATTAATCAAGCTTTTGCCGGAGTGTTTTGCTCTATTTTTCTTTATGTACTTGTTGTATCTTCGCACGAACAGTCTCATTTCCTCATCATCGGAGTCTTCATCATCACTTGTATCACTATCCTCTAGCTCTTGTCTTGAGGTCTTGGAGCTTGAAGCTTTTAGAGCTATTGACTTCTTCTCTACCTCTTTCTCCATGTTCTTATCTTTCTTTGCCCTTTTCTCATGAATGTCAAGGCATTTAAGATGTTGTTCATGTTCTTCTAGTTTACCAAAGAGAGTGGTGATGTCTAAGGTATTTAGATCATTTTCTTCCTTTATTGCCGTAACCTTGGGTTGCCATTCCCTGTTCAAACATCTCAAGATTTTGTTAGTAGCAACTGAATTAGAAACAGGTCTATCAAGAGAGTTTAAACGATTTTTCAAATGTATGAATCTCTTTTGCATGTTTTCGATGGATTCACCATCTTCCATGTGAAAGAGTTCGAACTCTTGAGTTAACGTATTGATTCTAGCTAGTTTGACATCATTTGTTCCCTCATGGGTAACTTGCAATGTGTCCCACATAGCTTTAGCGGATCTACAATGGGAAACGCGATAGTATTCATCAACTCCTAGAGCTGAGATTAGAATGTTTCTCGCTTTCCAATCGTATCCATATCTCTTTTCATCTTCAGCATCCCAAGTATTTTCTGGTTTTGGAACAACGGCACCAGCTGCATTTGTCATGGTGATCTGAAAGGGACCATTGACAATAGCTGTCCAGATGTTCCTATCAATGGCATTGATATGGACACACATACAATCCTTCCAATAGCCATAGTTTTCACCGTTGAAAACTGGAGCTCTATTGTGAGCCCCTTTAGGTCCGGAAGCCATCTTTCCAATAAGTGTTTCACGTAGCACGGAATAAACCAGAGCTCTTGATGCCACCTGTTAGACGCTGGGCTTAAGGATCTAGAGGGGGGTGAATAGATCTCACAGAGTTTTTCGGAATTATTTCAAACTTAAGCGAAAGCGGTTCTGAATCGACTGGCGTCTATTCCAGACCGCTATTGCAAGGGTTGTATATGTGATAAAACCACAAGATAATTGGGATTAACAATGAAATGATATGTTATCGAATCAATTCGTTTCACTAAAGAAAATCGATTAACTTCTAATTTGATAAACTTTGATTTGCAATGCAGTGATAATGGAAGAAGCAAAATGACAAACAGTTGGTGATAATGTTCAAATTGATAGTGATTCAATGTGTGGTGAATTGTGATGTTTATGCAAGTTCTTAATTCACAATTTTAACACTTGAATCGTTGATCAATTTGCAATTATAACCAAATATGAACAGAACGTAAATGAAAAGATAAAAGCGACAAGAACACGATATTTGTTCAGGCAGTTCGTCGATCATACTCGCTACGACTACGTCTGCCCCCAATTCCAAATTGAAATTGGGAAATCTTCCATTAATGTTTAAAGCAGTTTATACAAAGAAAATAACAAAGCGATAAACAATAAACCAAATTTGTCGATCCTTTGAATTTTGTTCCCCCTTAATCTTGAGCCAGATCAAGGTATCCCAAGAGCTTCACTTGATCCCTTTTCTGTAGTGTCTTGAATTTCCTTGAACCCTTGTTCTTCAATCTTCACACTCAGATGGATCCTTGATGAAACCTCTTGATAAAAACTCCCAAGATTCACCAATCTTTGGAAGACAAAACCCTCGGATTTTATTCTCCAAAAACCCCACAAATCTTTACCCACTAGGAATCTTCAATTCCGTTCCATGGACGTTATCGATCTTGAACGCAAACCCTCAACGTAAAAATGATTGTGTATAGTTGTGTTGGAGTTGTGTCGATGATCGAAGATGAGAAGCCTTTGTGTATCTTTCAGTTGTTGGTGTTTAGAACTTCAATAATTGACAGCAAATAATATATATGGGAGCTGGTGTGTTGATGCAGAGCAAACATACAATTTTGGCATTTTTGTGAAGGTAGGTTGACCTGTTTCATTGATTAGGTCGACCTAACAGAAGCATATTTAGTTGAGTTGAAATTTTACCCAGTTAGGTTGACCTGTTAGGTTGACCTGTTGAAGGTTTAGGTCGACCTAAAGTCGGTTGTTTCCAGTTAGGTTGACCTGTTGAAGGTTTAGGTCGACCTAAAGTCAGTTGTTTCCAGTTAGGTCGACCTCTTGAAGGTTTAGGTCGACCTAAAGTCAGTTAAAATGCGTTTTTGGGACTTTTCTTCAGTTTAGGTCGACCTAGGAGTGTGGGTAGGTCGACCTAACAGTGACATGTGTAAATTCCTTCAGTTTAGGTCGACCTAGGAGTGTGGGTAGGTCGATCTAACAGTGGCATGTTTGTATCTTCTTTGTTTGCCTTAATTTGAGTCGACCAAATGATGCACTGGGTCGGCCTAGTTGATGCAAAACCATATGTTGAGTAATTTGAGCTTTATAGGTTGACCTTGACACAGGGTAAGTCGACCTACATTATCTTAGATAGCCAAAACTTGATTTTCCTTGAGTCATCTACTTGTGCTTTTGTGTTTGCTCACTTATGATGTTTGCCATGAATCGAAAACTCCTTGGTGAGTATAGGCTTGTACTTACAAAAGATGCTGGGACTTACACTCTATTAGAGGCCCAAAGAAAGATTTACTGTTTATAAGAAACAGTTGAAAATGATTTGCAATTGAAATGATTACTGTTGTGAAAACAGTTGATTATTTGTAAAAATAAAAGGGGGTTGGGACTTACACTCTATTAGAGGCCCAAAGAAAGATTTACTGTTTATGAAAATCAGAAAACACAAGACGTAAGGTTTTGTTGAACTAACCTTAACCGTCCGTTTAATCGAAGTTTGAAAATAATTTGAAATATTGACAATAATCAACTTAATTAAAATAAAGACAAAGTCTATACCTAATTGAGGCCTAGGTAATTAGGGTTTTATCACAAAAATATGTGCAAGTGATTAAGTTTTGGAAATCAAATGAAAATTATACTTAAAGTATTTTAAAATACTTAAAATAAGTATCATTTTAAACTGAATAAAAATATATCAAATAAATAATATTTTTTTGTGATTTTTTGGATTATTCATAAAATAGATGTATTAAATGAAAAATGTGTGAAAAATGAAGTGAAAATGATTTAATTTGATAGGTGATTTAATTGGTTGAAATTGTGAAGAAAATTTAAAGAAAATAATGATAAAAAATATGTTTTGGTCTCACCATGGTTTGAACCCACGCCCTTGCAATCAACTACTCAAAACAACACCACTGGGCCAACGCGCGCTTGGTGTCAAAGGAGTGACTCCATTGCAATACATTGGTTATCAAATGCATAGTGTAAAAACGATGTAGTCGTTTATAAAACGCCTACCACTCAAAATAAAATAAACTTTGACCCTGGATTTGAATTTTGTGCGCCACCACCATCTTCGTCTTCAACCTCAAGCTTCCATGAATTTAAAATTCCAACTCTCTCGTTTCTCAACCAAATCAGATGATGCAAACACCAAACTTGTTATAAATTCTCTCACGATTTCAAATATGTAACTAACATGAATTTATATTAACTACATATACTGAATTTTCTAAAATACGTGAAGAACCTAAAATTTGAAAATTAAATTAAATGATGATGCTGATGAATAAATGCATGAGAGTAGATGGCTTTTGATCCTCTAATGACATTGAATGAACTGGTATCGAGCTTTATCAAAATAGGTACGTGAATTAGAGAGGTGGAGTTCAAAAACTTACCTCTGAAACTGAAGGTCGTGAGAATGATCGCGATCAGCGCACAGTTAGCCTGCTCATCTTCAGAGTCTGAATCATCCTCTGACTCATCCCAGGTTGCCATAAGACCTTTCTTCTTATGAAACTTCTTCTTGGGATTTTCCTTCTGAAGTTTTGGACATTCATTCTTGAAGTGTCCAGGCTCATTGCATTCATAGCACATGACCTTCTTCTTGTCAAATCTTCTGTCATCAGAAGATTCTCCACGTTCAAATTTCTTTGAACTTCTGACGCCTCTGAACTTCCTTTGCTTGTTCTTCCAGAGTTGATTTAGCCTTCTGGAGATCACGGACAGTTCATCTTCTTCTTCAGATTCTGATTCTTCAGGATCTTCTTCTCTAGCCTGAAAAGCGTTAGTGCATTTCTTGATATTGGATTTTAATGCAATAGACTTACCTTTCTTTTGAGGCTCATTTGCGTCCAGCTCTATTTCATGGCTTCTCAAGGCACTGATGAGCTCTTCCAGAGAAACTTCATTCAGATTCTTTGCAATCTTGAATGCGGTCACCATAGGACCCCATCTTCTGGGTAAGCTTCTGATGATCTTCTTTACGTGATCAGCCTTGGTGTATCCCTTGTCAAGAACTCTCAATCCAGCAGTAAGAGTTTGAAATCTTGAAAACATCTTTTCAATGTCTTCATCATCCTCCATCTTGAAGGCTTCATACTTCTGGATTAAAGCGAGAGCTTTAGTCTCCTTGACTTGAGCATTTCCTTCATGAGTCATTTTCAAGGACTCATATATGTCATAGGCCGTTTCCCTGTTAGATATCTTCTCATACTCAGCATGAGAGATAGCATTCAGCAAAACAGTTCTGCATTTATGATGATTCCTGAAAAGCTTCTTCTGATCATCATTCATTTCTTGCCTTGTCAGCTTTACGCCACTGGCATTTACCGGATGTTTGTAACCATCCATCAGAAGATCCCATAGATCACCATCTAGACCAAGAAAGTAACTTTCCAGTTTATCTTTCCAGTATTCAAAGTTTTCACCATCAAATACCGGCGGTCTAGTATAACCATTGTTACCGTTGTGTTGCTCAGCAGAGCCAGATGTAGATGCAGGTGTAGACTTTCCAGTTTCATCAGCCATCTTTTACTGACGCGTTTTTCTCTTCCTGAATCTTTTCTAAACACGGTTAAGTGCTTGCACCTTAGAACCGGCGCTCTGATGCCAATTGAAGGATAGAAAAACACTTAGAAAGGGGGGGTTTGAATAAGTGTAGCTTTAAAAACTTGACAGATAAAAATAAATTGCACAGTTATTTTTATCCTGGTTCGTTGTTAACTAAACTACTCCAGTCCACCCCCGCAGAGATGATTTACCTCAACTGAGGATTTAATCCACTAATCGCACGGATTACAATGGTTCTCCACTTAGTCAGCAACTAAGTCTTCCAGAGTCTTCTGATCACACACTGATCACTCCAGGAACAACTGCTTAGATACCCTCTAAGACTTTCTAGAGTATACTGATCCACACGATCACTCTAGTTACAACCTGCTTAGATAACCTCTAAGACTTCCTAGAGTATTCTGATCCACACGATCACTCTAGTTCCTTACAACTTAATGTAATCAATTCTAAGAGTATTACAATTGCTTCTTAAAAGCTATAATCACAAACTGTGATATTTCTCTTAACGTTTAAGCTTAATCTCACTAATATATTACAACAGCAATGTAGTGAGCTTTGATGAAGATGAAGATTCTGAGCTTTGAGTAGAACAGAGTTTCAGCAAGTTAATAGGAGTTGTTTTTTTCAGAATCGTTAACCTTGCTTCTCATCAGAACTTCATATTTATAGGCGTTGGAGAAGATGACCGTTGAGTGCATTTAATGCTTTGCGTGTTCCGTACAGCATCGCATTTAATGTTATACGCTTTTGTCAACTACCTCGAGCCTTGTTCACGCTGTGTCTACTGACGTTGCCTATAATAGCTTTTAACGTTCCTTTTGTCAGTCAGCGTAGCTTGCCACTTGTACTTCCTTCTGATCTGATGTTTGTGAATACAACGTTTGAATATCACCAGAGTCAAACAGCTTGGTGCAAAGCATCTTCTGATCTTCTGACCTTGAAGTGCTTCTGAGCGTGATACCATCAGAACTTCAGTGCTTCTGATCTCATGTTCATCTGATGCTTCCATAGACCCATGTTCTGATTCTGCTTCGACCATCTTCTGATGTCTTGCCAGACCATGTTCTGATGTTGCATGCTGAACCCTTTGAGACAAAGCTTCTGAGCGCTGAATTATGCGTACACTTTATATATTTCCTGAAAAGGAAATTGCATTGGATTAGAGTACCATATTATCTTAAGCAAAATTCATATTATTGTTATCATCAAAACTAAGATAATTGATCAGAACAAATCTTGTTCTAACAATCTCCCCCTTTTTGATGATGACAAAAACATATATAAATGATATGAATTTGCGATCAGAAAGAACAGACGGCAAAAGACAAATTACACAGCTATAGCATAAGCATATGAATATGTCTCCCCCTGAGATTAACAATCTCCCCCTGAGATAAATAATCTCCCCCTGAAATAAATACTCGAAGAACTTTAATAAAAGACTTCCCTGATTATTTCGGTAGAGACGATCACATAAGCTTCTGTCTTCAGAGACTTCATAGCTTCTGACTTCTGCTTCCATTGGACAGCTTCAGAACTAGAATTTCTTTAGATCCCTAGAACACTCACAGCTTCTGATTCCTGCTTCCATCTAGGACAGCTTCAGAACTTGAATTTCTGGATCTTTAGAACATTCACAGCTTCTGATTTCTGCTTCCCTCGGATAGCTTCAGAGCTTTGAATTTCTACCAACATCACTTCATGCTAGATTTGTATCAGAACATTGTTGAATGTACCAGAGCATCATCAGAGCATCTTTACATCCTGAAATGTTACAGAACAAAAACTAAACGACAAAAGTCAGCATGAACGAGTCAGAACATAAAATGTATATTTGAACACATGATATGTATCAGAGCCATATAGGCTAAAATAATGTATCAGAGCAAATAGAATTTTGTCATAGCAAATAGACAAATATGGATCAAATTCTATTATCAGTGCTTCTGATTCTAAAGCTTGACAACACTCAGCTTGCTTCAGTTTCCATGAGTTTATTCTTTTTACAGAATAACACTTCTTATGGTTTTGCTTCTGGTGTTTGCTTTGAAGATTCTCTTCACTTCTTTATACCTGCAAAACACTTAAACCATATAGAACTTGCAGTTCTTGTTAGTAAATGTAACTGATTAAATCAAATCATTTATCACATATTTCTCCCCCTTTTTGTCATATCATCAAAAAGCAAAAAAGATTCAGAGACAAACAAAAACGAAACACACGGAGGAAGAAGATGATTTCATTAAAGTTCAAACAGCAGGTACAGAAGTACATAAAGATAAGTAAGATCAGATGCACAAAGACAGATGCAACGAAAAGAAAGAAACAACACAGACTCAATCTAAGATGGCCCTAGCCTTGACAAGATCTTGGCCAGCATCTCTTGAACCTCATTGTTGTGTCCATCTTGCCTCACCATGAAAGCTTTATACTCAGCATTGAGTGAGCTTTGCTCATCCTGTCTCTTCTGAATTTCTTCCAGAGTCCTTGCAAGACGAGAAGGTTCATCAGAAGAAGCTTCGCCGCTTTCAACCACAGGAATAACAACTTTATCTGTAGCTTCCATGGATAGATCATTTGCAGGGATTTCCTCAACAGGATCTGATTCAGCAACATGATCTTCAGCATCTGCTTCTTGCATAGAAGCATCTCCATATTCTGCAGCAGGAATTTCCGAGTCTCCATTCTCAAGTGCCTGAAGAATGGCAGCTAGATTCCTGGGAGCAGAAGGACCTTCAACTTCTGGTGGGTCAACAACTTCTGGAATGACCAAGCTTGGATCTTTCTCAGAAGGGTTTTCCCTCAGATAGTCAAAGAGAGTCTTGAAGTCTCCGAGCAGAACAGGATAATCAGGAATAAAGATAACAATATCCCTGCATGGATTTGCTTCCATTTCAGCAGCCAGTCTTGCTACTTCCAATTCATCCACAAAGGGCTTCTCCTCAGCAGCAACACAATTTCTGAGAGGATGGTAGTATATACCATTATCATCCTCCAGAAGGTAACCAGGGTAACCAGGGGCAGCAGCCACTAGTCTTTTCTGTACTCCCATTGCTTCTACTTGAAAATCCTTGCGAAATCTTCTCCAGAGATTTCTTGTAGAAACATCATCCAGACCATTTAGAAATGCATCCTTCAGAAGGTCTAGACTGCTGATCACCTCATGTCTGAAAAGTTCCAGGAAGATATAGGGTTCAGGTTCAGGCGGATTGAAGGTGAATTTGTAGTCAGGGTAGAGAAGACAGTAAGGTTTGGATTTTCTGGTAGGTAAGGGATGGGATATAGAAGGTGGAGGTGCGGTGGATGAGGAAGAAGGGATATCTGAGAGAATGATTGATGAGGATGGAATATCAGAAATGATAGATTGAGACGAGGATGGAGTATTTGTAAAGGGAATTGGTGAGAAAGATTTATCAGAGGGAGTTGGGGGAAGAATACTTAAAGGTGTGGGGTTTAGAATGGGAGAGGAGAAGGATGATGGAGAAGGATTTGGTAAGGTGAAGTCTATTTTAGGTTCAGATGGAGGTGATTGGAAAGATGGTTTAGGGACAGAAGGAGGTGGAGTAAAAACCTTTCTGGAGATTTGTACAGAAGAAGAAGATCTGGTTCTGCGAAAGGAATCTCTGATCCTTTTATCTCTTCGTTCTTCAGAGTCCACCTTGTCAGGATCATAGGTGACCCTCAACTTCTTGGCTTTCTCAGCCTCATCTTCTTGGGCTTTTCTTTTTAGCCTAGCCTTTAATTCCTTCTGATCCTTCTTCAGAAGATCAGCCTTGGACGGAAGTACTCTGCCACGGATCCAAGCAGGATCAATATCTGATTGCTTCCTAACACAATCTTCCAGGTAAGACTTGACAACCTGATGCAGTTCTTCTTGAAATAAGGAGGCAAAACCTTCAACAGCAATTCTTCTTGAGAGAATGTCAGGAAAGCTTGGGCACACAGATGGTACATTTTGAATGAGTTCTAATCTGAACAAATCCACACCATTAAAAATGGGACCTTGAACTACTCCAAGCAAATGGGATGCATTGAGTTTTCTGATGGAGTCCAGCACTTTGCTTTCAGTAAGAATGTCTGAAATCATTCTTCCAAACGGAATAGTCGTTCTTGAAAGATGAGGGTACTTCGCCCGTTCCTCTTCTCTTGACTCAAGGATTGAAGTCTTTAGATTCTCAAACAGAATGTGAGAAATGTTGATCTCAGTCTTTTTGCCAATGCAGAAAAGAGTGTGCTTGTGATCTGGACTGATGTAAGAAGAGGAGAGCATCCTTTTTCTGTGGTGAAGAGAACCCAGAATAATCTCAGCCCATACTCTATAAAATGGCCTCAAGGTGCCTGTGTTATTCGAGTCAATCCCAGAAGACTTAGAGATTTGTTTTTCAACTATCGACCAATCAACAGATGCGTGTCGAAAGCCACACCAGCCTTCTTCATCATTTAGATTGTATAGCTTTCTGATCAGTTTTTCAGAGATAACCACTTCATGCCCTAGCACGAATGAAATGATGGCCGTTGGGGTAACCGTTGCATGTACCCAGAAATCCTTCACAAGATCAGGATAAATTGGACCAACCAATCTGTTAAGGTACTTAGACCATCCTTGCTCAAGGATTCTTGCATCACACTTAAAGCCATTCGCTTTAAGATTGTTTAAGTCCACAGCAGTTTCACATAAAACCTCCAAGTCCTTCGTGGGTATCAAGCAAGTTTTCAAAGGAGCATATTCATAATTTCGTAGAAGGATTTGTGAAGAAGTAAGTCTTTCTTTTGAGGAAGATGAACAAGAGGAAGAGTTCATGATGATTATGTCGTAAGATTAGAACAAAAACTAGGGTTTGAAAAAGAAAAACAGATGCAGCGAGAAAAAAAAATGTACAACAAAATAGAGAAGCGGAGAAAAGAATGAAGTTGAAGCGGGCTATTTAAAAGATTTGAAAATAATTTAAATCATTTTGCATTAAATGAGAAATGACATTAGGAGAGATAGCATGGTAAATGAAATGATTAAATACAGTTACCTAGGTCGGCGTCTTTTCAACTGCACGCTTCGTACTGACCGTAGAGACACGTGTTCATCATCAGATAATGGATGACAGGTGTGAAAAATTCAATAGGCTTTACGCCTTCTGATTCCGATCACTTTTCTCTTCTGGAAACACTCCTTCTGAAGTGTGCTGATATAAATCTGAATGATCTTCTGATCCATTACTTCTGATATACACAGCTTCCGAAGATTCACTTCTTTGATCTGCAGCTTCTGATAAGACAAAACTGTGTCTGCAGAAGTTCTTAAGCTGCTTTGTTTCATCAGAAACAAGTTTATCATCAAACCAGATATTTATTGATTCGTCCACAATCAATGTTTCAATTTTGTGTATTCTGTAGCATTTAGAGCATTCAGAATAATCAAGAACGAAACATCAATGCTATAGAAACAAACAAAACAGATGGTTCCAAGACTAATAAACTTCCTTTTCTGATCTCCTACGAATATAGTTTCTTCCACAGATTTAAGTTCCAGAACTTGGAAGAGAGTCCTTCTTCCCTTCAAGTGTTGAGACCAACTTGAGTCCAGGTGACATGTCATGTTGACTTTTATCTTCTTTGTCGCCAAGAGAATCTGCAAAAGAAATAGTCTTTTTCTTTGGTACCCACATTTTCTTGGGTCCTTTCTTGTTAGATTTTCTCAAGTTCTGATTGAACTTGGGTTTAACATTGTAAGCAATAGGAGGAACAGCATGATAATTCTTAATGTGAGTTTCATGATATTTCCTAGGTTGTGTCACATGCTTCTTAGTGTGTGTTATGAGAAAGCTTTGAGCATGTGAAGTGTGCCTAATATCATGGGAGTGGCCATACTTGAACTGATCATACAATGGCTTGTATGTGAATTTCATTTCATCAACAGGTTCAAGTTTGTATGGGGTTTCACCCTCAAAACCAATGCCGACTCTTTTGTTTCCAGACACAGCATATATCATAGAAGCTAGCTGACTTCTGCCAATACTTCTAGATAAGAACTTCCTGAAACTTAAATCATATTCTTTCAGAATATGGTTTAGACTAGGAGTGGATTTTTCTGAATCAGAAGGAGATCCAACATTATTGGATAATTTTAAAAGTTTTTCTTTTAATTCAGAATTCTCCAACTCAAGCTTCTTTGTTTCAAATTCAAATAGCTTTTTCAGCTCTTTGTATTTGAGACTAATCTGAGACTTGAATTCCAGAAGTTCAGTTAGACCGGAAACTAACTCATCTCTAGTAAGTTCAGAAAATACCTCTTCAGAATCTGATTCTGATGTAGATTCTGATCCGTCATCTTCTGTCGCGATCAGCGCACAGTTAGCCTGCTCATCTTCAGAGTCTGAATCATCCTCTGACTCATCCCAGGTTGCCATAAGACCTTTCTTCTTATGAAACTTCTTCTTGGGATTTTCCTTCTGAAGTTTTGGACATTCATTCTTGAAGTGTCCAGGCTCATTGCATTCATAGCACATGACCTTCTTCTTGTCAAATCTTCTGTCATCAGAAGATTCTCCATGTTCAAATTTCTTTGAACTTCTGACGCCTCTGAACTTCCTTTGCTTGTTCTTCCAGAGTTGATTTAGCCTTCTGGAGATCACGGACAGTTCATCTTCTTCTTCAGATTCTGATTCTTCAGGATCTTCTTCTCTAGCCTGAAAAGCGTTAGTGCATTTCTTGATATTGGATTTTAATGCAATAGACTTACCTTTCTTTTGAGGCTCATTTGCGTCCAGCTCTATTTCATGGCTTCTCAAGGCACTGATGAGCTCTTCCAGAGAAACTTCATTCAGATTCTTTGCAATCTTGAATGCGGTCACCATAGGACCCCATCTTCTGGGTAAGCTTCTGATGATCTTCTTTACGTGATCAGCCTTGGTGTATCCCTTGTCAAGAACTCTCAATCCAGCAGTAAGAGTTTGAAATCTTGAAAACATCTTTTCAATGTCTTCATCATCCTCCATCTTGAAGGCTTCATACTTCTGGATTAAAGCGAGAGCTTTAGTCTCCTTGACTTGAGCATTTCCTTCATGAGTCATTTTCAAGGACTCATATATGTCATAGGCCGTTTCCCTGTTAGATATCTTCTCATACTCAGCATGAGAGATAGCATTCAGCAAAACAGTTCTGCATTTATGATGATTCCTGAAAAGCTTCTTCTGATCATCATTCATTTCTTGCCTTGTCAGCTTTACGCCACTGGCATTTACCGGATGTTTGTAACCATCCATCAGAAGATCCCATAGATCACCATCTAGACCAAGAAAGTAACTTTCCAGTTTATCTTTCCAGTATTCAAAGTTTTCACCATCAAATACCGGCGGTCTAGTATAACCATTGTTACCGTTGTGTTGCTCAGCAGAGCCAGATGTAGATGCAGGTGTAGACTTTCCAGTTTCATCAGCCATCTTTTACTGACGCGTTTTTCTCTTCCTGAATCTTTTCTAAACACGGTTAAGTGCTTGCACCTTAGAACCGGCGCTCTGATGCCAATTGAAGGATAGAAAAACACTTAGAAAGGGGGGGTTTGAATAAGTGTAGCTTTAAAAACTTGACAGATAAAAATAAATTGCACAGTTATTTTTATCCTGGTTCGTTGTTAACTAAACTACTCCAGTCCACCCCCGCAGAGATGATTTACCTCAACTGAGGATTTAATCCACTAATCGCACGGATTACAATGGTTCTCCACTTAGTCAGCAACTAAGTCTTCCAGAGTCTTCTGATCACACACTGATCACTCCAGGAACAACTGCTTAGATACCCTCTAAGACTTTCTAGAGTATACTGATCCACACGATCACTCTAGTTACAACCTGCTTAGATAACCTCTAAGACTTCCTAGAGTATTCTGATCCACACGATCACTCTAGTTCCTTACAACTTAATGTAATCAATTCTAAGAGTATTACAATTGCTTCTTAAAAGCTATAATCACAAACTGTGATATTTCTCTTAACGTTTAAGCTTAATCTCACTAATATATTACAACAGCAATGTAGTGAGCTTTGATGAAGATGAAGATTCTGAGCTTTGAGTAGAACAGAGTTTCAGCAAGTTAATAGGAGTTGTTTTTTTCAGAATCTTTAACCTTGCTTCTCATCAGAACTTCATATTTATAGGCGTTGGAGAAGATGACCGTTGAGTGCATTTAATGCTTTGCGTGTTCCGTACAGCATCGCATTTAATGTTATACGCTTTTGTCAACTACCTCGAGCCTTGTTCACGCTGTGTCTACTGACGTTGCCTATAATAGCTTTTAACGTTCCTTTTGTCAGTCAGCGTAGCTTGCCACTTGTACTTCCTTCTGATCTGATGTTTGTGAATACAACGTTTGAATATCACCAGAGTCAAACAGCTTGGTGCAAAGCATCTTCTGATCTTCTGACCTTGAAGTGCTTCTGAGCGTGATACCATCAGAACTTCAGTGCTTCTGATCTCATGTTCATCTGATGCTTCCATAGACCCATGTTCTGATTCTGCTTCGACCATCTTCTGATGTCTTGCCAGACCATGTTCTGATGTTGCATGCTGAACCCTTTGAGACAAAGCTTCTGAGCGCTGAATTATGCGTACACTTTATATATTTCCTGAAAAGGAAATTGCATTGGATTAGAGTACCATATTATCTTAAGCAAAATTCATATTATTGTTATCATCAAAACTAAGATAATTGATCAGAACAAATCTTGTTCTAACAATCTCCCCCTTTTTGATGATGACAAAAACATATATAAATGATATGAATTTGCGATCAGAAAGAACAGACGGCAAAAGACAAATTACACAGCTATAGCATAAGCATATGAATATGTCTCCCCCTGAGATTAACAATCTCCCCCTGAGATAAATAATCTCCCCCTGAAATAAATACTCGAAGAACTTTAATAAAAGACTTCCCTGATTATTTCGGTAGAGACGATCACATAAGCTTCTGTCTTCAGAGACTTCATAGCTTCTGACTTCTGCTTCCATTGGACAGCTTCAGAACTAGAATTTCTTTAGATCCCTAGAACACTCACAGCTTCTGATTCCTGCTTCCATCTAGGACAGCTTCAGAACTTGAATTTCTGGATCTTTAGAACATTCACAGCTTCTGATTTCTGCTTCCCTCGGATAGCTTCAGAGCTTTGAATTTCTACCAACATCACTTCATGCTAGATTTGTATCAGAACATTGTTGAATGTACCAGAGCATCATCAGAGCATCTTTACATCCTGAAATGTTACAGAACAAAAACTAAACGACAAAAGTCAGCATGAACGAGTCAGAACATAAAATGTATATTTGAACACATGATATGTATCAGAGCCATATAGGCTAAAATAATGTATCAGAGCAAATAGAATTTTGTCATAGCAAATAGACAAATATGGATCAAATTCTATTATCAGTGCTTCTGATTCTAAAGCTTGACAACACTCAGCTTGCTTCAGTTTCCATGAGTTTATTCTTTTTACAGAATAACACTTCTTATGGTTTTGCTTCTGGTGTTTGCTTTGAAGATTCTCTTCACTTCTTTATACCTGCAAAACACTTAAACCATATAGAACTTGCAGTTCTTGTTAGTAAATGTAACTGATTAAATCAAATCATTTATCACATATTTCTCCCCCTTTTTGTCATATCATCAAAAAGCAAAAAAGATTCAGAGACAAACAAAAACGAAACACACGGAGGAAGAAGATGATTTCATTGAAGTTCAAACAGCAGGTACAGAAGTACATAAAGATAAGTAAGATCAGATGCACAAAGACAGATGCAACGAAAAGAAAGAAACAACACAGACTCAATCTAAGATGGCCCTAGCCTTGACAAGATCTTGGCCAGCATCTCTTGAACCTCATTGTTGTGTCCATCTTGCCTCACCATGAAAGCTTTATACTCAGCATTGAGTGAGCTTTGCTCATCCTGTCTCTTCTGAATTTCTTCCAGAGTCCTTGCAAGACGAGAAGGTTCATCAGAAGAAGCTTCGCCGCTTTCAACCACAGGAATAACAACTTGATCTATAGCTTCCATGGATAGATCATTTGCAGGGATTTCCTCAACAGGATCTGATTCAGCAACATGATCTTCAGCATCTGCTTCTTGCATAGAAGCATCTCCATATTCTGCAGCAGGAATTTCCGAGTCTCCATTCTCAAGTGCCTGAAGAATGGCAGCTAGATTCCTGGGAGCAGAAGGACCTTCAACTTCTGGTGGGTCAACAACTTCTGGAATGACCAAGCTTGGATCTTTCTCAGAAGGGTTTTCCCTCAGATAGTCAAAGAGAGTCTTGAAGTCTCCGAGCAGAACAGGATAATCAGGAATAAAGATAACAATATCCCTGCATGGATTTGCTTCCATTTCAGCAGCCAGTCTTGCTACTTCCAATTCATCCACAAAGGGCTTCTCCTCAGCAGCAACACAATTTCTGAGAGGATGGTAGTATATACCATTATCATCCTCCAGAAGGTAACCAGGGTAACCAGGGGCAGCAGCCACTAGTCTTTTCTGTACTCCCATTGCTTCTACTTGAAAATCCTTGCGAAATCTTCTCCAGAGATTTCTTGTAGAAACATCATCCAGACCATTTAGAAATGCATCCTTCAGAAGGTCTAGACTGCTGATCACCTCATGTCTGAAAAGTTCCAGGAAGATATAGGGTTCAGGTTCAGGCGGATTGAAGGTGAATTTGTAGTCAGGGTAGAGAAGACAGTAAGGTTTGGATTTTCTGGTAGGTAAGGGATGGGATATAGAAGGTGGAGGTGCGGTGGATGAGGAAGAAGGGATATCTGAGAGAATGATTGATGAGGATGGAATATCAGAAATGATAGATTGAGACGAGGATGGAGTATTTGTAAAGGGAATTGGTGAGAAAGATTTATCAGAGGGAGTTGGGGGAAGAATACTTAAAGGTGTGGGGTTTAGAATGGGAGAGGAGAAGGATGATGGAGAAGGATTTGGTAAGGTGAAGTCTATTTTAGGTTCAGATGGAGGTGATTGGAAAGATGGTTTAGGGACAGAAGGAGGTGGAGTAAAAACCTTTCTGGAGATTTGTACAGAAGAAGAAGATCTGGTTCTGCGAAAGGAATCTCTGATCCTTTTATCTCTTCGTTCTTCAGAGTCCACCTTGTCAGGATCATAGGTGACCCTCAACTTCTTGGCTTTCTCAGCCTCATCTTCTTGGGCTTTTCTTTTTAGCCTAGCCTTTAATTCCTTCTGATCCTTCTTCAGAAGATCAGCCTTGGACGGAAGTACTCTGCCACGGATCCAAGCAGGATCAATATCTGATTGCTTCCTAACACAATCTTCCAGGTAAGACTTGACAACCTGATGCAGTTCTTCTTGAAATAAGGAGGCAAAACCTTCAACAGCAATTCTTCTTGAGAGAATGTCAGGAAAGCTTGGGCACACAGATGGTACATTTTGAATGAGTTCTAATCTGAACAAATCCACACCATTAAAAATGGGACCTTGAACTACTCCAAGCAAATGGGATGCATTGAGTTTTCTGATGGAGTCCAGCACTTTGCTTTCAGTAAGAATGTCTGAAATCATTCTTCCAAACGGAATAGTCGTTCTTGAAAGATGAGGGTACTTCGCCCGTTCCTCTTCTCTTGACTCAAGGATTGAAGTCTTTAGATTCTCAAACAGAATGTGAGAAATGTTGATCTCAGTCTTTTTGCCAATGCAGAAAAGAGTGTGCTTGTGATCTGGACTGATGTAAGAAGAGGAGAGCATCCTTTTTCTGTGGTGAAGAGAACCCAGAATAATCTCAGCCCATACTCTATAAAATGGCCTCAAGGTGCCTGTGTTATTCGAGTCAATCCCAGAAGACTTAGAGATTTGTTTTTCAACTATCGACCAATCAACAGATGCGTGTCGAAAGCCACACCAGCCTTCTTCATCATTTAGATTGTATAGCTTTCTGATCAGTTTTTCAGAGATAACCACTTCATGCCCTAGCACGAATGAAATGATGGCCGTTGGGGTAACCGTTGCATGTACCCAGAAATCCTTCACAAGATCAGGATAAATTGGACCAACCAATCTGTTAAGGTACTTAGACCATCCTTGCTCAAGGATTCTTGCATCACACTTAAAGCCATTCGCTTTAAGATTGTTTAAGTCCACAGCAGTTTCACATAAAACCTCCAAGTCCTTCGTGGGTATCAAGCAAGTTTTCAAAGGAGCATATTCATAATTTCGTAGAAGGATTTGTGAAGAAGTAAGTCTTTCTTTTGAGGAAGATGAACAAGAGGAAGAGTTCATGATGATTATGTCGTAAGATTAGAACAAAAACTAGGGTTTGAAAAAGAAAAACAGATGCAGCGAGAAAAAAAAATGTACAACAAAATAGAGAAGCGGAGAAAAGAATGAAGTTGAAGCGGGCTATTTAAAAGATTTGAAAATAATTTAAATCATTTTGCATTAAATGAGAAATGACATTAGGAGAGATAGCATGGTAAATGAAATGATTAAATACAGTTACCTAGGTCGGCGTCTTTTCAACTGCACGCTTCGTACTGACCGTAGAGACACGTGTTCATCATCAGATAATGGATGACAGGTGTGAAAAATTCAATAGGCTTTACGCCTTCTGATTCCGATCACTTTTCTCTTCTGGAAACACTCCTTCTGAAGTGTGCTGATATAAATCTGAATGATCTTCTGATCCATTACTTCTGATATACACAGCTTCCGAAGATTCACTTCTTTGATCTGCAGCTTCTGATAAGACAAAACTGTGTCTGCAGAAGTTCTTAAGCTGCTTTGTTTCATCAGAAACAAGTTTATCATCAAACCAGATATTTATTGATTCGTCCACAATCAATGTTTCAATTTTGTGTATTCTGTAGCATTTAGAGCATTCAGAATAATCAAGAACGAAACATCAATGCTATAGAAACAAACAAAACAGATGGTTCCAAGACTAATAAACTTCCTTTTCTGATCTCCTACGAATATAGTTTCTTCCACAGATTTAAGTTCCAGAACTTGGAAGACAGTCCTTCTTCCCTTCAAGTGTTGAGACCAACTTGAGTCCAGGTGACATGTCATGTTGACTTTTATCTTCTTTGTCGCCAAGCATCTTCTGATCTTCTAACCTTGAAGTGCTTCTGAGCGTGATACCATCAGAACTTCAGTGCTTCTGATCTCATGTTCATCTGATGCTTCCATAGACCCATGTTCTGATTCTGCTTCGACCATCTTCTGATGTCTTGCCAGACCATGTTCTGATGTTGCATGCTGAACCCTTTGAGACAAAGCTTCTGAGCGCTGAATTATGCGTACTCTTTATATATTTCCTGAAAAGGAAATTGCATTGGATTAGAGTACCATATTATCTTAAGCAAAATTCATATTATTGTTATCATCAAAACTAAGATAATTGATCAGAACAAATCTTGTTCTAACAAGAATGCTTACTTCTCAAAGAAGAGCTCTGGTTTGAAGAAATCGATTCTTCTTGCCAAAGAACTTTGAAAAACCATAAGCATGAGAGAGAAAAGGAGAAAGCAAGGAATTGAGTTGCTTTGGTGTGATTAATATGAAGGATGGCACTTGTATTTATAGGCAAAGAGTTTTGTACAGATTGAGGGAGTGAGCTTGCTTAATGAGAGAAGTTTTGGTTTCTTGGCCATGAAGAAATTCAAAGAATCTCCAAAATCCAATGATGGCCAAACCGAGCTAGCTCCCTATCCATTGATTCTATCTGATATTGGGGAACATTTCTGATATGTAGAGGCTTTCTATTGGCTTAGGAGAATATTCCAATTGATGAATCATTACTTACCATAAATTCTCAAAAGTAATGATTACATAATCACATGTTCTTGCTTTTGGGAATCTTCTTCAATTCTTATGCCATGGTGAAAATGAATGCATGGTATGTTTGCAGATGTGTTATGGGTCGTGTAGCATCCATTAATGAGGCCATATGCACAAAATTGCAAAGTTTCAAATTGTTCATGACCTATAATTTTACTTCATGAGGCCAACTTTGAACAAGCATAACTCTTAGCTCAAAATGAATTTGGAGAAGGTTGAGAAGAATTTGGAAAGCCCTAAAAATCTACTTCAATTCATTAGTTTTGGGTTTCTTCGGAATCATTTGGGAAAATTGTGAAAAATGAGCCTAAA